>NC_090273.1:88815906-89136500 GCF_040414725.1 Anabrus simplex | reverse complement strand
GCCGTGATGAACTCTCGACCGCTCACATATGTATCAGAAGACAGTACTGATCTAGCCCCTATCTCGCCTAATATGTTTTTGTTAGATATGAAAGAAATGGGCGTGCCAGACTGTGATGTCATGGATTCAGATCTAACCGACGGAACAGAAATCGTCAAAGGATAAGAGATAGCTTTCGTTAGCGATTTAGGAGAGAATATTTAGGTCAATTAGTATTGACTGCCCAAAAGAAGAGTCGCCAATTGCTTCTAGGAGAAGTTGTTCTTATTGGAGCAGACAACCTCAAAAGAATCGATTGGCCTTTAGCTGTAGTGGAACAGCTTATTCCAGGACGTGATGAAGAAATTCGTCTGGTGAAGCTGAAGACTGCAGCAGGGACCCTTTTCCGACCAGTCCAGAGGGTATATCCTTTGGAAATTCGTGCAAAGGAGGCATCTACAAAAGATGAACTTTTAGTCGGCAAGAGTGGTGGAGTTGGGACAACTATCCAAAGCAGTGTGGAAGGTAGTGGGGAAATTGAACATGTTCGAACTAGGTGTGGACGTAAAGTGCAACTACCTGCTAGATTTAGACGTGATTGTGATTGACTTCCAATGACTGTTTCATTCGTTTAATTTTACTCCTGTGTTTCTGATTTATTGTTTTAATTTGAGTCGTTGGAAATTAATCACGACTCAAAGGTGGGAGTATGTAGGATTGCTGAAGAGGGCTCTGCCATCTAAGTAGACCTATACATATTCCTTGACGTCTCAACTATACTATAGCTAATGCTTCATTGTTTTGCAATCACACAGACATGAAATCAAAGTTACATTGAAGTCTTAAAATTAAAAGGTTGTGAGATACGGTATTTAATAATAAACCTGCAGAACGCCGGGTAGGCTTTAGATTTAATATATTCTACCAATATATACACTTCACAACTCACATAGTATTACCTTCCAATACTTTTGGATATCTTAGCAATGCTCCCCCTGTGGGTGAGGGCGGTAGAATAACACCCACGTATCCCCTGCCTGTCGTAAGAGGCGACTAAAAGGGGCCTTAAGGGCTCTGAACTTTGGAGCGTGGGTTGGCGACCACGGGGCCCTTAGCTGAGTCCTGGTATTGCTTCCACTTACTTGTGCCAGGCTCCTCACTTTCATCTATCCTATCCGACCTCCCTTGGTCAACTCTTGTTCTTTTCCGACCCCGACGCTATTAGGTTTGCGAGGGCTAGGGAGTCTTTCATTTTCACGCCCTTCGTGGCCCTTGTCTTTCTTTGGCCGATGCCTTCATTTTTCGAAGTGTCGGATCCCTTCCATTTTTTCCTCTGATTAGTGTTACATAGAGGATGGTTGCCTAGTTGTACTTCCTCTTAAAACAATAATCACCGGGCGAGTTGGCCGTGCGTGTAGAGGCGCGCGGCTGTGAGCTTGCATCCGGGAGATAGTAGGTTCGAATCCCACTATCGGCAGCCCTGAAAATGGTTTTCCGTGGTTTCCCATTTTCACACCAGGCAAATGCTGGGGCTGTACCTTAATTAAGGCCACGGCCGCTTCCTTCCAACTCCTAGGCCTTTCCTATCCCATCGTCGCAATAAGACCTATCTGTGTCGGTGCGACGTAAAGCCCCTAGCAAAAAAAAAACAATAATCACCACCACCATCTTAGCAATGGCATCACTGTATAGTTCCCTTCACACTTCCTATCTAGGATTGGTTATATCTTTAAGATGACTACCCCTGTCTCCATGTATTTTGACACAAATGTAAAATTATTTCGCGAGAATCTAACGTAATTGAATAATCTCGAAGATAACAACGATCTAACGTCTATTCACAAACAATTTAGATGACTACATTGGAATTTATAACATTTATGTACGTTACTTTCAAGAGAAACTTATCTTTTACCTTCGCCGGGTCTGGATTATGTCTGACTCGACATATGCGGCTCTGTTTTTTGGCGATCACATTCTGCCACTGGTCATCGGGATGTTCTGGGATATGCGGTCCTTCCTTGCCGTCATCTCAGCTTAGCCTCCTCCGGACAAGCTCACCATAGTCTTCTTAGAATTGCGTGGCAGCCAGATCTTGCACAATTGGGATACAAAGAAACAAAGTTAGTTTAATAAGTGTTTCCCGCGCCCACATATAAACATGTGTTAAATTGAAATAATAAATATGGTAGTTCAACCTATTCAATACAAGTAAATAAGAGATGTAGAGATTACATTCTTATTTAATTAAAAGTGGAAATTGTACCGGTTTCGACCCCAGTCTGGGTCATCACCAGCCGATTATAACTCGAAAAACAAATAGCATTAAGTAGAGTGCCTGTCGCATCGTAGTACGGCAATCATATCGTGAGTAAGAGGACCGTGAGGTTCGCGCTTGACTCTCGGGATGTACAACTGCTGCGCGGTTCGTTTATCTCAAGCGTCAACTTCACGTTGCAATATCTCGGGATGTAATTGACATATTGCGATGAAACAAACGCCATTACTTATGTGATTTTTCATGTTAACGATTGCGCACGAAATAATACAGGGTGTCCATTTAAAAAAACGTAAGTTGATGTTGAAAATACTATTTCCCTACGTTTTTGACTGGCTCATAGATTTACTTTAATTAGCCCCTTCCCACCCTCCATGCCTGTGAAAGTCAATTTTCAATATATCTTCTTGTTCCAGATATATCTGCGGTGAAAGTTTTAAGTGGGCCACCCTGTATACGTTTCTAGCCTCTTCAGATTAGCACGTCTGCTCTTTAAGATCGTTTATTCTTCTTCTTCTTCTTGTATGTTGTTGGGCAAGATCGTTTATTCATTTATAATTTTGCAATAGTACAGTGTTTAACAATTCTGAGTCTTGTTTTGTCTCAGCCACTGGCATGTTGATTTTTACTATTCCGCTCTCACGCTATATCGTATCTCCTTGATATGAATGAGTTTAGGCGTAATGTTTAAATTTGATATCAGCAATTGCGACCATCTTACCTCCACTGAATTATAATCTTAGGACAGTGAAATTGCACAGTGTCATTCAAACTGAGCTACGATACGTATTTCTGAAGAATCAAACATATTTCTACCTCGCATTCCATTTAAAATCGTATTTATCTTCATTCCATTAACTCAAAACACTATAATATAATTTTACCATATCCCGTTCATAACTGTAGCGCTACATTAATGTGCAATTTAACCGTATAATAACATATTACGTTATTAATTCATCTCGATCAGATAAAAATGGCAAAGACGATATTAACACGAAAATAAACGGAATATCTTCAAATGTATTCCCTTTCACGAAAACCTCTAAATAAACGGATACATCGTTATCTTAACCTTGTATTGATATCCTTGGGAATACAGCACTTCTTGATTGTCCTAAGATGGCATAGACACCTTTATTTCACCTAAACGCATCACTAGTCAATATTGATGCTGATGATGCTTGTTGTTTTAAGGGGCCTAACATCGAAGGTCATCGGCGCCTTAGTCAATATTCATGGAGTTGAGTCTCATATAAATATGATACGATGTTGTGTTTCATGACGTAATACGCGTCACACACTGGAAGGCCTTTTAAAGATTCAAACTATCTTTTTCAAGTTGCACATATATATGTCATCATTGAATTGAATTTTTTTTTTTTTTTGCTAGGGGCTTTACGTCGCACCGACACAGATAGGTCTTATGGCGACGATGGGATAGGAAAGGCCTAGGAGTTGGAAGGAAGCGGCCGTGGCCTTAAGGTACAGCCCCAGCATTTGCCTGGTGTGAAAATGGGAAACCACGGAAAACCATCTTCAGGGCTGCCGATAGTGGGATTCGAACCTACTATCTCCCGGATGCAAGCTCACAGCCGCGCGCCTCTACGCGCACGGCCCAACTCGCCCGGTGAATTTAATTTAAAAATAAACAATTCTACTGAGGAAAATAATAATAGAGTGAGAAAATCTACATAATGAGATGTAAAGTAGCCGCTTATCTGCATGTGGTGCAAACAATCTTCCCATCATAATTCATTTTGTTTGTCCGTTCATAACTGGTATTGTACGTCCATCATCACATAAAGACGTCTGTCTCCGTTTACTTGGGCCTTATAATGCATTTAATGGACAACTTGAAGTATTGATGATGATGATGATGATGATGGTGATGATGATGCTTGTTGTTTAAACGGGCCTAACATCTAGGTCATCGGCCCCTAATGGTACGAAATATAATGACAATTTAAAAGTTAAAAACTCATCCACTGAGCAGAATTCAAAACGTGATGATGAAGAATGGATGAATATGAAAATACTCAGCGGATCTAACTCAATATTGAAAGTTAAAATAAATCCACTGACTAGAATTCAAAAAGATGACAATGAACAATAATTATGAACTTAAAAAATTAGTGGATCCAACCCGCAATGCCCCACCTTCCCACAAACTATTTTAAAACAACAGTATTTATGCTGACCAAAGGGCTGCCTCCAAAGCACAATACTGAATCGATGATGCTTGTTGTCTAAATGGGTCCAAAATCCAGGTCAACGGCCCCTCATAATGGTACTTATCGCTATGAACGTAAGAACCATGGTATTTCTCATGTAGCGGTACTAATCATGAGTACCGTAGACTTACGGTGTTCCACACATTGCGGTACTACTCACAGGTAACGCAGACCTATGGTGTTCCTCACAGTGGTAGGGGTTTCCAAAATGGCAAAGAGGGGAATGTACGGGAAATAGATAGATGAGTTGAAGGTTGCCGAGGCAGCATACAGAAACGGTGGCTATGGACTCTACGAGTGTGCCCATACATATGTAGTCCCTAAAACCACATTAAAGAGACATGCTTTCAGTAAAAACACGTTCTCAAATGAAGTTAAATCATTCGGAAGGCAATCATTTTTCCTCGGCTGAAATGGAAAAGGCTATCGCTGACCACCTCCTCTTATTTGAAGAGATATTTTTTCGGGTTTACCATTAAAGATGTTCGTAAACTTCCATTCGAATTATCAGAGAAGAAAATGGCGGAGAAACAAAAGGAAAACGACAATGTTGGTTGGCCTAATTCAAGCTGGCTTTGTATTTTGTGCAAGAAGACAAAGATAGATGATATGATTCAATGTATGGACGGTGTGCCAATGTGAAGCCCATCATAACGAAATATTTCCGTTCAGACTGCAAATAACTTGCCATTCTTAATCTCAGCCAATGGACAGGATTTGTAAATTTCAGTGTGCCTTTTTCTTTATTCTTTGTTTGTTTACTAACAGTTTTACCAAATGGTCCAACTTAAGCAACTGGAAGTCCAAATTAAAAAACCCGTTTCCTAATTCGGACCACTTACTAACTTCAAAATTCTATATTGTATGCATTTGAAGTACACTTTTATTCAAAATGTAACAACACCTTATGAAAGTGTACCCCATGTAGATTATTGTACATTATATTTTACTTAAATTAAATCCATAATAAAGACGTAGGGTAACAAAATAAAAAGTGGTCCAATATAGGCAACTTTTCACAAATTTCCAAATACCCCAAAAATGATCTGTTTTATCTAAAACCTGTATATAACGAAAGTTATAGGAAAGGTCACTCCCGACCATTTACTGTAAGTCTCATTCATTTTTACCGTATGCCCTTCAGTTCAGAGTGTTCCGTGTTCGATTCCCGACCGGGTGGGATACTTGAATAGCTCGGGCTTGGTTCTTGTGTTTGTCCCAACACTCTCCTATTCATATTCATACAACATACCACACTACAAATCACCACAGAAACACTCAATAATGATTACAACCCTCCAGGAAGGGCATCCCACAGTTGTGGGAAGAGCGGTCGAAAAAGAAAAACGTAATTATTTATTTATTTATTTATTTATTTATTTATTTATTTATTTATTATGAATTCTCTAATAAACTATACGGTTGCCACAAGGACAAAGTATTGTACCAGGAAATGTCCGTACTTTATTTTGATTGAGCATGAGTGTTCGCAAGGCGTGTGCGGTACACTACTGGAGCGGGTACACAGAGAGGGGATTAGTTCACCAATTTATGTCTTTTCAAACGAACTGAGTTTATTCGGTACTAGACCGTCTGGATATTCTCGACGGTCTCGTTCCGGGATTCACCTCACTCGTTCATTACTTTGCACGTGTATCCAGAATTTAAAAAGTCACTCGAATTCCACCAGAATCAACGTGTTCTTTTATCACTTGAATACGGTTTGCACCCGTTTAAAGAAGATTGTTGGCTTTTTCTGATAACGTGAATACTAGACTGAGTTAAGTTCGAATGTCAATTAGAATCGAACACGTAATTATTAGTCCGGTAGGAAACGTACGAAACTGAATTTAATCCGAATATTTATTAGAATCGAACTTGCGGTTACTTCCCACAAGAAAAAGAAATTATGTTTGAATGTCCACTAAAATCGAACTTATAGTTACTTGTAATTTTAAATAATTTAATGGGTGAATGAAAGAGTTTATTCGTAGAAAACGAACACTGCTAGTTAACACTTAAGACTCAAGTCTTATATCACACGAAGTTGTCGCCTTTTGGATGAAGCAAAAGTTGTGTATCGCAACAAGCGACACCGGCAACCGATCCGAAACGTCACTCTTCTGCATGACAATGCAAGCCGCATACTGGCGCTTTAACGCGGGAAAATCTAGAGGAAATTCACTGGAAACCTCTGAAACACTCTCCGTCCAATCCAGATTAATCGCTCTGCGATTACCATTTATTTGAACGACTCCTAGGAGGATAGCGGTTCGATGATTATGATGCAAGAGTAGAAGAGTTCGTGCGCAACTGGCTCCGCACACATCCCTCTTCTTTCTTTCAAGACGGCATCAGAAACTTGCCAGTCCGATGGAGAAAATGTGTATCGAAGGCAGGACGCTATGTAGAAAATTTTTCTCTATATGTGTACTTTTTTGGTTGATGCAATGAATTTAAAAAATAATTCCCGTTTATATATGTTCTGCTCTTGATTTGCTTAGTTTATTATTTATTGTCAGTTTCTGTTTTTTTGTTGTTGTAAAAATTCCATTGGGGTTCTAAACCCCCCAGTGATCCCTCGTTGGATACGCCCCTGGATTTGAATATGCTGAGGTTCATAAGACGACGGACAGGATGGTGCTATTCGTTCGTCTGTATCTTAATTAGCTTAGGATTTGCCAAAATCGGCAAACAATCAGGTGATAACATGCAGTGACGTGGCTTGACCTTGGCAGCTAGCAGTGGGGCTTATATCACGCGCTACGTCAGCCGGGATGAGGCGGATTACTAACTGCACTTTGAGATAATTCGTAATTTTAAAGTAATATTTATGTACCGGCGTTCCTGGTATAGTATACTTCATTCTTCAATACGCAACTTGAATTACTGCGTAACATGTTATAAAAATATACTATCTATAAAATCATATTAGTATGGAATGTGTGTTTGAGTCATCAGTCCATAGACTGGTTTGATGCAGCCCTCCATGCCACCCTATCCTGTGCTAACCTTTTCATTTCTAGGTAACTATTGCATCCTACATCTGCTCTAATCTGCTTGTCATATTCATACCTTGGTCTACCCCTACCGTTCTTACCACCTACACTTCCTTCAAAAACTAACTGAACAAGTCCTGGGTGTCTTAAGATGTGTCCTATCATTCTATCTCCTCTTCTCGTCAAATTTAGCCAAATCGATCTCCTCTCACCAATTCGATTCAGTATCTCTTCATTTGTGATTCGATCTATCCATCTCACCTTCAGCATTCTTCGGTAACACCACATTTCAAAAGCTTCTATTCTCTTTCTTTCTGAGCTAGTTATCGTCCATGTTTCACTTCCATACAATGCCACGCTCCACACGAAAGTCTTCAAAAACATCTTTCTAATTCCTACATCAATGTTTGAAGTGAGCAAATTTCTTTTCTTAAGAAAGCTCTTCCTTGCTTGTGCTAGTCTGCATTTTATATCCTCCTTACTTCTGCCATCGTTAGTTATTTTACTACCCAAGTAACAATATTCATCTACTTCCTTTAAGACTTCATTTCCTAATCTAATATTTCCTGCATCACCTGCCTTCGTTCGACTGCACTCCATTACTTTTGTTTTGGGCTTATTTATTTTCATCTTGTACTCCTTACCCACGACTTCATCCACACCATTCAGCAACTTCTCGAGATCTTCTGCAGTCTCCGATAAAATAACAATATCATCGGCAAATTTCAAGGTTTTGATTTCCTCTCCTTGGACTGTGATTCCTTTTCCAAATTTTTCTTTGATTTCCTTTACTGCCTGTTCTATGTAAACATTGAAAAGGAGAGGGGACAAACTGCAGCCTTGCCTCACTCCTTTCTGGATTGCTGCTTCTTTTTCAAAGCCCTCGATTCTTATCACTGCAGACTGATTTTTATACAGATTGTAGATAATTCTTCGTTCTCGGTATCTGATCCCTATCATCTTCAGAATCATAAATAGCTTGGTCCAATCAACATTATCAAATGCCTTTTCTAGACCTACGAACGCCATGTACGTGGGCTTGTCCTTCTTGATTCGATCCTCGAAGATCAGACGTAAAGTCAGGATTGCTTCACGTGTTCCTACATTTCTTCTGAATCCAAATTGATCTTCTCCCAACTCAGCTTCAACTTGTTTGTCCATTCTTCTGTAAATAATACGTGTTAAAATTTTGCATGCATGAGATACTAAACTAATGGTGCGGTACTTTTCACACCTGTCAGCACCGGCTTTCTTGGGAATAGGTATAACAACATTCTTCCGAAAATCGGATGGGACTTCTCCTGTCTCATGCTGTTACTCAGGGAACGTACGTTCCCTTTTGATACGTTAGTAATCTTTTCGGCCTAATTCTATAATGGGTTTTTGTTTTATTTTGTACTTCGTTTCCTAATTCCTTTGTTGAATAAATAATTTTGTTTTATATTTTAAATTTATTTTCCACTTATTTGTTCAGAGAGGATGATTACCTCGTTGTACTTCCTCTTAAAATAAAAATCCTCAGCACCACCACATCGCCCCAGGTGCTCTGAAATATGGAGCGTGGGCTGGCGACCACGGGGCCCTTACCTGAGTCTTGGCATTGCTTCCACTTACTTGTGCCAGGCTCCTCACTTTCATCTCTCCGATCAGATCTTCCTTGATCAACTCTTGTTCTTTTCCGACCCCGACGTTATTAGGTTTGCGAGGGCTAGGGAGACTTTCATTTTCACGCCCTTCGTGGCCCTTGTCTTCTTTAGCCGATATCTTCATTTTTCGAAGTGTCGGATCTCTTCCATATTTACCCTCTGATTAGTGTTATATAGAGGATGATTGCCTAGTTGTACTTCCTCTTAAAACAATAATCACCACCACCACCATCTTAAAACAATATCCATGACCACCACACACCTCGTACTGTGGTTATGTTCGATGACCTAGAGGCAGATCTCACATGAGATGAGATGAGATGAGACTGTCAGTGTACCGGCCGGTACACCCCTACGGCACAATTTTAAATCTTGCGCCAATAAATCCTCCTCTACAGGAGAAACTCTGAACGTTAATAACTGGTTCCATTCATAAGTTTCCTCAGAAGATGTCACTACCGTAAATGTTGGGATTATAAAGTTGTCCGTACTGTGTGGATTTCAACTTTTTTTGTTTTGCATTGAGCATGAAGTGTGGACATTCTCTTATGGATGTCTCCAAAAAAAAAAAAAAACTATGACCATGCACCCTGGTGCGAAGTGAAAGAACCCCCTGTGGGTGAGGGCGGTAGGATAACACCAACGGTATCCCCTGCCTGTCGTAAGGGCGACTAAAAGGGTCCCCAAGGGCTCTGAAGTTTGGAGCGTGGGTTGGCGACCGGGGCCCTTAGCTGAGTCCTGACATTGCTTCCACTTACTTGTGCCAGGCTACTCACTTTCATCTATCCTATCCGACCTCGCTTGGTCAACTCTTATTCTTTTCCGACCCCGACGCTATTAGGTTTGCGAGGGCTAGGGAGTCTCATTTTCACGCCCTTTCGCGGCCCTTGTCTTCCTTTGACCGATACGTTCATTTTTCGAAGTGTCGGACCCCTTCCATTTTTTCTCTCTGATTAGTGTTGTATAGAGGATGGTTGCCCAATTGTACTTCCTCTTAAAACAATAATAACCACCACCACCGAAGTGAAAGAACTTTATTTGAAGAAATTTTGTATTCATAAGTTTTTTCTTTACTAAATTTTGTTCATTCAATTTTGGGTTGGCAATATTTATATTTTCCGTCCGCCAGTTTCGAAATTAACCAATCAATAATTTCTGTAATTAATTTTCAGCCAATCCTGTATTTCTTCTTCGATGTTGTGTGTACCTTTTGACGTTAACAAATAAAACTCCGTGGGTGTGTCTTGTTCATTCACGAAAGGTCTCTAACTTTCCCCGAGGGTATAAAAACTGCTGATTATCTTGTCTCTCGGCCAATTCATCAACATCTAACTTAGTGTATGGACACGTAGCAGGGGGCGGGTAGCACCTCTTCCTTCCGGCATCAGCTCTGCAGAAAGGTAATGGCCGTTTAACATCTTTATTTCTTGCTAGCTCAGCAGTTTAACCCGCGGGGAAGGTCCGAAACCTTTACTCTGTAACCCATCTTTCAAACATGTAATTTTCCGTCGTTTTGGTAAAACTTCACATATCTTTAACTGTAACGGGGATACAGAGTGATTTACCCTCTCGAGCTCCCCTTCACATTGGCTTGAGGTGACTACGTTTGGTAACTGTTTTCTTCCCTTCTGCAATGTCTTAAAACTTTTTTTTTCTTATACGAGTCACCTCCATAGTTTGGGAATAGCCCCTGTTTCATCTGCCTAGTGCCTCTTAGGTTTTTAGAAGTTTCATGTAAGAGTGCAAGCTCACGCCTCCATTCATTTTTGCATTTTGGGCCATTTACCTTAACCTATTATTTTTCTACTAAGGCCCAGTAGGCTGGGTACAAGGTACTCCCGTTTCATTTTGTGTAAGTTGTGCCTTGATGGCAATTTAGTGTGGTATTGCCTTTAATAGGCTTGGAAAACTGAGAGCGGGTCAGCTCTTTTATGTATTGGAAATGTGCCTCTAGGAGGCTTGACATTGCTAGGTGGGAGCAAGTGCTCCATGTTATTAGGGGATTTCTGCCGTTTGGTAAATATGTGTTTGTAAGCTGAGAGCTCAGAAATTGCAAAACTTGGGGCTCGAAGCCCAGAACTTGTAAAGATCCCTAAACTTGTGCTTTCGTGCTCTTGTTTGTAAAATTATACCTTGTACCTGATCTTTCATTGTTAACTCACCTAGTGAAAATTTGTTAAATCTTGTTGGTGGTGGTGGTGATTATTGTTTTAAGAGGAAGTACAACTAGGCAACCATCCTCTACATAACACTAATCAGAGGGAAAATATGGAAGGGATCCGATACTTCGAAAAATGAAGATATCGGCCAAAGGAAGACAAGGGCCACGAGGGGCGTGAAAATGAAAGACTCCATAGCCCTCGCAAACCTTATAGCGTCGGGGACGGAAAAGATCAAGAGTTGACCAAGAGAGGTCTGATAGAACAGATGAAAGTGAGGAGCCTGGCACAAGTAAGTGGAAGCAATGCCAGGGCTCATCTGAGGGCCCCGTGGTCGCCAACCCACGGTCCAAAGTTCAGAGCCCCTGGGGCCCCTTTTAGTCGCCTCTTACGACAGGCAGGGGATACCGTGGGTGTTATTCTACCGCCTCCACCCACAGGGGGATTAAATCTTGTTGTATATTGAAAATATAATCTTCGGTTAATTTTTAAGTTTAGTATCATATTGTGAATACACCCATTCCAGCCCGCACCTTCTTTCACCTCTGCTTTCTACGGGTAACCCCGTATCAATTAGTATGTATTAAATGGCCACGGATCTTTGGAAGAGGCCTCCATCCAACAGTGAACCAGTTGTGGTTGATTATGATATAGTCATTTCTTTAATAATAAATAATTTTTAGCCCTAACCCTTACATTAGTAGACGAAATAGTTTGAGTGGTGTTTTTAAAAGTAGGAAAGATCACAATATGAAGATAAAGTTGGAATTGAAGAAGACTGGAGCAAATATTCGTTTTAGAAAGAGGAGTTATGGAGTGGAATAAATTACCAAGGGAGGTGTTCAATATATTTCCAAATTCTTTGCAATGATTTAAGTGAAGGCTAAGCAAACAACTGATAGGGAATCTTCCACCTGGGCGACTGCCCTAAAAGCAGATCAGTGGTGACTGATTGAAGATTAGGATGAAGACAACGTGTCCGATAACATAGCACGTACAGTAATTTCTGGGATAGGCCTTTGTACTTTTAAGTAAAATTATTTTACTTTTAAACGATAATTGGGTTGTTGGTTTTTTACCGCGTTTGTATCAACTGCCTGTCCAGAATGCAAATGACTTTATAAAAAATTAATGTTACTGAATACCGAAAAAATCTCTCTTGAGTGACAGGTTTCTTCGTTCAATATCCAACGATAGCATCGGTACCCCATTTATAAATAACAAGATGCTAACGTCATTCACTAAGCGACACCCTGTTGGCCCGAACACGTACCTAGTAAAAGTGTTCAGTAACAATGTACAAACGAATAACATTATTTACTGTACTGTATTTAATTTCTCTTGGATTTGCTGCGGATTTTACGCTGTATGAGTCAGCAATTGATCGCTTACGAAGGTTTCAGCCTAATGTGAGAAATATAATGATTGTTTACAATTCAAAAGGTATCAGTGTTACGCAGCATTTCTCAACTTCAAAAAGCACGGTAATGTATGTTAAGTGTAAATAACTATTTTACGTTTTCAGAAAACCAAGATTTCTTGATAGCGCACACATTTAAAAGTTTTGCTGTCCGCGGAATATTAGTGCTAGCCACAGAAGCCAATAACAGATTGTACTTATACGAGCAAGGGATCAGTTGTTACCAAGATAATAAAATCGTGTTCCTTGATAACACAGACAGCTCCAATATATGGGATGTAAGTACGTTACTTTAAATTTTTTACTATAAAAAAAGTTTTGGTGATAATAATTTGTAACTCGTAATTATTAGCTTTTACCGTAGAATTACTAGAACTGTTGCTGATTCTAGGTCGATTACACTGCTTAACATAAGACGATGTTACACGCTGTTCTATCCCCCTGAGGGTGGGGGCGGTAGAATAACACACACGGTATCCCCTGCCTGTCGTAAGAGGCGACTAAAGGGGGCCTCAGGGGCTCTGAACTTTGTAGCGTGGGTCGGCGACCACGGGGCCATTAGCTCAGTCAGACTCCTCACTTTCATCTATCCTATCCGACCTCTCTTGGTCAACTCTTGTTCTTTTCCGACCCCGACGCTATTAGGTTTGCGAGGGCTAGGGGGTCTTTCATTTTCACGCCCTTCGTGGCCCTTGACCTTCTTTGGCCGATAACTTCATTTTTCGAAGTGTCGGATCCCTTCCATTTTTTCCCTCTGATTAGTGTAATATAGAGGATGGTTGCCTAGTTGTACCTCCTCTTAAAACAATAATCACCACCACCATAGTGCTGTGCAGGCTGAGGATAGGTAATTTACGATCCACGCACTCTTATCTCCTGAAGAGGGAAGACCCCCAGTGTGTTCTTGTGGTGCCGGCTTCACCGTGGCCCACATCCTCACAAAGTGCGCCGATCTCTCTGGCGGAGCCTCGGCCTGCAGGAAACACTCGAACGCATACTAGCCGATGACGCGACTACTGCTGATCTCGTCATCCGCTTTATGTGCGACAGTGGACTTATCAAGGGTATATAAATTACAAGTGTACTTTTACTCAGGGAACGTACGTTCCCTTTTGATACGCTAGTAATCTTTTCGGCCTAATTCTATAATTGTATTTTGTTTCATTTTTTACTGCGTTTCAGAATTCCTTCGTTGAATAAATAATTTTGTTTTATATTTTAAATTTATTTTCCACTAATTTGTTCAGAGAGGATGATTAGCTCGTTGTACTTCCTCTTAAAACAAAAATCACCACCACCACTTCTAAGGATTTTATTTTATCCTTCAGAAGATGATTTTCTTGGGTGAGGTTTTCTATATCTTGAAAATACTGTTCCATATCTTTTTGCTGTTTGGAAATCAGAAGAACCGTATCATCTAATTTCTTGTGACACAGTTCAAGGGAATTACCTAAATCTGTCTCTCGAGTTTTCTGGTCTTCCTTAATTTGCCTCCTTTCTTCAATTAACTCTTTCAGTAATTCGTAAATGCTGTCTGAAGACGGGGCGTTCGTGGTAGTCAATGATGTTGATTTCCGCACACTGTTTCATGGTTCATGTCCAGTACACTTTTTGTAGTACCACTTTTTTTCATGCCACGAACTGTACCTTGTGAGCCCTACCCAAGTCGACCGCACAATCTTCGCAGGCGCTCATTTCGCTGAGTGTATTTTCGTGATCTTTATTTCCCGAATTTTTCGGGTTTATTGGTTAATAATATTGTCACTTTGGCAGTAGTTATGAAATATCGCACACTATTATCACACCATAGATACACTCGCAAGTCCCGATCTGACACTAGTTAATACACACTTTGCAGGAGCTCGTTATTCTCGTGCTCTTCACTCAGCCGCCATGTTGACTAGCCTATTCACGCGCTATTCCTCTGAGTTATCCGCGTGTTACACAATTATTAAACAAGCAAATCAACAATTCCAACTAGGAAGGAGCAAATGTGCAGTAGTTTATCCGTAATTTGCAACTTTAAGAATATCTGTTCCGGAATAAAGATTTTGACATTCATTGGTTATTGTTTTAGGACATCCCTCAAGCAGCTATCAGACGAGGAACGTGGTTCATTCTCTGGCCGAAAGCCCAACCGCTCCTCGAAGATGAGGTGCGCTCTATTCTTGATGGTATTTTCATATCTTAGAAGTGTATCAGGTAAGATACCAAATTACTACTAAGGACCCTCGGTTATCTGACGATAATTTTGCCATATATTTTACGTAAACACTGGAATATACAGTGCATTCAGATAGTCCTCAGCGGCAGGGTTTGCTTATAAGGAAATGGAATGTGTGAAGTATGGTCACACAACACATCACTCGAGACAGGGAGGAGCTTAACCAAGCAAGCTCTATCGGCCTTACTATCCACTATACCCCACCAAGTGCCGAGGTTACGGATAGTCAACACGCTGTGGGTGGGGGCGGTAAAATACCACCCACGGTATCCCCTACCTGTCGTAAGAGGCGACTAGAAGGGACCCCAGGGGCTCTGAACTTTGGAGCGTGGGTTGGCGACCACGGGGCCCTCAGCTGAGTCCTGGCATTGCTTCCACTTGTGCCAGGCTCCCTACTTTCATCTATCCTATCCGATCTCTCTTGGTCGACTCTTGTTCTTTTCTGACCCCGACGCTATTAGGTTTGCGAGGGCTAGGGAGCCTTTCATTTTCACGCCCTTCGTGGCCCTTGTCTTTCTTTGGCCGATACCTTCATTTTTCGAAGTGTTGGATCCCTTCCATTTTTCTCTCTGATTAGTGTTATATAGAGGATGGTTGCCTAGTTGTACTTCCTCTTAAAACAATAATCACCACCACCACCACCTCGGTGTAGGGCCAGACTAACAAGGTGACCCCCGAGTTGCTGGAGAGGTGTCTGTGCTCTTTATTCTTCGGCACTATTTCTACCCTTCCAATCTCACAGTCTTAAATTTCATTCCTCTTCCTGTCTGGCCACCCTCTCTGCCTCGGGTTCCCCTCTGGGTGGGGGCGGTAGAATAACACACACGGAATCCCCTGCCTATCGTAAGAGGCGACTAAAAGGGGCCTCGGGGGCTCTGAACTTTGGAGCGTGGGTTGGCGACCACGGGGCCGTCAGCTGAGTCCTGGCATTTCTTCCACTTACTTGTGCCAGGCTCCTCACTTTCATCTATACTGTCTTACCTCTCTTGGTCAACTCTTGTTCTTTTCCTACCCCGACGCTATTAGGTTTGCGAGGGCTAGGGTGTCTTTCATTTTCACGCCCTTCGTGGCCCTTGTCTTTCTTTGACCGATGTCTTCATTTTTCGAAGTGTCGGATCCCTTCCATTTTTCCCTCTGATTAGTGTTATGTAGAGGATGGTTGCCTAGTTGCACTTTCTCTTAAAACAATATTCACCACCACCACCACCACTCTCTGCCTCGGGTAGATTAGGTTAGTATGGAGGTTTATCCTCCCCCAATCACAAGTTTCAGGTCGTGGCGAGGTGATGCATTGCTACTGGGAGAGTAGTTCCAAGCAACCCCCTCCAGATACCGGGCGCCCTCTGGAGTATATAGCATTGCCTCCGGTAAATCTCCTTGGCTCCCCACATTCATCTACTCTATCCAACCTCACTTGGTCAACCCCCTCTAGGGACACCATGACCTTGACGTCGGTGTGGGGGCTTGTGTGCTTGTTGATTCCGAGGGCTGTGCCAGCTCAGGGTTACCCATGCTGGATAGGCCTCGGTGTAGGGCCAGACTAACAAGGTGTCCCCCGAGTTGCTTGAGAGGTGTCTGTGCTCTTTATTTTTCATCACCATTTCTACCCTTCTATTCTAACAATCTTTAATTTCATTCCTCTTCCTGTCCGGCCACCCTTTCTGCCTCGGGTGGATTAGGTTAGACATTTAAAAAAAACAAAGCAAAGAAAATAGGTTAGTACGGAGGTTTTATCCTCCCCCAATCACAAGTTTCGGGTCGTGGCGAGGTGATCCATGGCTACTGGGAGAGTAGTTCCAAGCGACCCCCTCCAGATACCGGGCGCCCTCTGGAGTATATAGCCTTGCCTCCGGTAAATCTCCTTGGCTCTGCCGGAGGTCGACCTCATATTTCCGTGAGTACCCGTGGGACCAAGAAACGGAGCCTCTCTCTTCTTTTTCAACTAATTCAAAGGGTGGCACCCTTCAAAAAACGGCGTCAAAAATAGGAAAGAAACGCAAGCGGTATACTCCAGTTCCAGTGGATTATGTAAGTGACGAACGTCTTCCTCGATTCCTGGTTGCTTCCAGGGTCGATGGTAAGAGTTTTCTTGATGAATGTCCTTTCATGATCAGCAATTCCAAAGAAGAAATTGTTGCTGGTGAAGTCGACGAGATGCGCAAGCTCCACGATGGATCCGTACTTATCAAGACATCTACGGCTGAACAGTCCAGACGGCTACTTAAAGCCAAGTTATTCGGAAAGGTAGAGGTCAAAATCGAGAAGCACCAAACCCTTAACTCCTGCAAGGGAGTTATATTCCACAGGGATTTGGTTAAGTCTTCCGATGATACGATGATCCGGTACCTAGCACGTCGGCATGTAACAGACGTGAAGAGGTTGATGAGGCGTGTGGGTGATAAGCTACTCGATACGGGTGCTTCCATCCTTACCTTCGACGCCGAGACCATACCTGAACGAATAAAAGTGGCAATGTACCCCTTGACTGTTCGTTCATATATTCCGGCACCAATGAGGTGCTACAACTGTCAAAAGTTTGGCCACTCCTCATTGCGATGTACAGGTTCGACGACCTGCAAAATGTGTGGGAAGTGCGAGCATGCTGGGGTTGAATGCACACCACCACCTGTGTGCGTCAACTGCCCGGTTACGCATGCTCTAATCTCCAAGGAGTGCCCCACATTCAAGCGGGAGAAGAAGATCCAGGGGATAAAAACTCTGGATAAGCTATCTTATCCAGACGCCCGGAGGAAATTCAAGTCCATGGCTGCTCCGGAGTTCTCCATCTCCTTCGCTGAAAAGGTCGCAAAAGTGTGGATCACTCCACAGAGTTTTGTACAGAACACCAGTACCGAAAATGCATCGAAAAGTCAAAGCCAGCAACAAAATTCAATAAGTAAAGATACTGGAGATTCAAATCGTGAAGCACCGAAAAGAGCGTTACTGTGGACGTTGCCTGGCAAGTCCTCACCAAACAGCGCGGGGGGAAAGATTCCCCAAATAGGGCCCTCCTTCCAATGCCCGGATCATATAGGAGGAGAAGGTGAAGCCACAGAGCTCCCTTCAAACATTGCAGAAGAAACCTTCTCCAACTCAGTCGGGGTCCACACGATCCCCGAAAAAATCGGACAAGCCATCTGCCGGCTCTCCTCCAAAAAAGAGAGAGAAACGGTGGGCAAGAGCGAGAGTCCCCGACGCCCTCTTGTTCGATCACTTTCTGGAGAACGTAGTTCTCCCAGGAAGAAGGCCCACTGTAACCGATTAATGAGATCACGATCCGTGGAGGGTCCAGTCACCGTACTTCCTTCTTCTGAGGAGACGATGGAGACTGAACCACTCATGGATGGTGATTGTGACAAAAATGATACCGATAAAGACGGCGGAAATTGGCAGGTAATGGACCGAATGAAGGGCAAGAAATTCCTCTAAATTCGAAGTCTTACCGATCCACACAATGGCACTATTGCAGTGGAACCGCAGTAGTTACCACTGTCGCCTAGCTGAGTTACGTCAATTGATATCCGTCTATGCGGCCTCCATAGTCTGTCTACAGGAATCTCGTTTGAGACCTGGACACGACACGACTATGAGAGGATACCGTCTGTTTTCCAAAGACAGAGTACCTATGGATGGCGCGGCAACTGGGTTTGTTTGTACCCTAGTCCGCTCCGAAATCTTCAGCGAAGAGGTACCGCTCCGTACTCAGCTAGATGCAGTTGCAGTTCGCACTCCGTTGCCAGTAATGACCACGGTTTTCAACGTGTATTTTCCACCGGATTATAACCTTGACATTCGTGCAGTACAAGATTTGATCAGTCAGCTGCCTCCTCCTTTCCTCATGTTGGGAGACGTGAACGCCCGTAACATACTATGGGGTTCTCCGTCTTCCTGTTCTAGGGGGAGGATGCTCGAGCGACTGATCAATCTATTTGATCCTTGCGTGCTAAATACAGGGGAACCGACACACTTCAGCAGCGCACATGGCACATTCTCACATCTGGATGTCACTCTGTACAGCCGTGCGCTCGTTCCCCTGCTACGGTGGCAAGTACACGACGACCTCGGTGATAGTGACCACTTCCCGATAATTCTGTCTCTCTTGAATCAAAGACAGTCCGAAGTACCCAAGCGCTGGTTAGTTCGGCGGGCAAATTGGCCAGAATTTTCTAAACACGCAGTGATGGCTGATGATATGCTGGAGTCTGTTGATGACCACGTTTCTGCCATTACTACTGGAATTTTGGCTGCTGCAGAGGAAACAATTCCTTCCTCGACCGTTATTCGTCGCCGGAAACAGGTCCCATGGTGGACGGACGAAATTGCAGCAGCCATACATGATCGCCGACGGGCTTTTAAGCATTATCGTCGGAATCCTACGATGGCCAATTATATTACATTTAAGCGTCTGCGTGCGAAGGCCCGTTTTTTGATTCGAGAAAGTAAGAAATCTACGTGGGAAAAGTATGTGTCATCCATCACGGCACATACTCCGTCATCACAAGTGTGGGCAAAACTCCGCCGTATTATCGGAGTACAGAATGTGCCTACAGTACCCGGAATCTCCATTATTGGAGATATAGTTACGATTCCTTCAGTCATTGCAGACCACATCGCGTCACATTTCGCAGACACGTCCAGCTCTACGAGATACGACCCCGCATTTCTTCCTATTAAGCGCGAAGCAGAGGCACACCATCTCTCTTTCGCCTCAAGTGCTTCGGATCCCTACAACGTGTGTTTCACGGAGTGGGAGTTGCGGAGTGCACTCGCGCTATGCAGAGATACGGCTCCTGAACCGGACAAAATCCATAATCAAATGCTTAAACATTTGAGTGAGAGATGTCTCCAGGATATCCTCACCCTATTCAACAGAATATGGAGTGAGGGAGTGTTTCCATCTCAATGGCGTGAGGGAATTGTGATACCAAGCCAGGCAAAGATCCAAAACTTCTGGATAGTTATAGGCCAATTTGCCTTACAAATGGGCTCTGTAAGCCATTTGAAAGGATGGTTAACCGGCGTCTTGTGTGGGCTATGGAAAAGGAGGGTCTCTTGTCTAACTACCAGTGTGGGTTTCGCTCTCATCAGTCTACCACTGATGATCTGGTCAGACTGGAGAACGCCATTCAGGAGGCCTTTCTCCGGAAGGAACACCTAGTCGCCGTGTTTCTTGACCTGGAGAAAGCTTAAGACACTACCTGCCGATATGGGATTCTCTCCACACTACACCAGTGGGGATTTCGGGGAAATTTGCCTACGTTTATTGAGAACTTCCTGTCCCTCCGTCTCTTTCGAGTCCGAGTGGGGAATGCATTTATATATATTACGTTGAGGAAAATGGAGTACCTCAGGGATCGGTACTGGGTGTCACGCTGTTCGCAATCGCTATCAACGACATAGTTGCCGCTGCTGGGCCCACAGTCGTTCCTTCGCTGTATGTAGACGACTTAGCTCTGCATTACAGCTCCGGAAGAGTGGCGTTTGCTGAGAGACAATTACAGCAAGCTATTAACCGAGTCGACAGATGGGCCCTGCAACACGGTTTTCGATTTTCAGCAGCGAAAACCTCTGTTCTACACTTCTGTCAACGACGGCCTGTGCATCCCGATCCCGAGCTCCGCTTGCGAAACAGTGTCTTACCAGTGGTTGACACCTGCAGATTCCTGGGTCTCCATTTTAATAATAGACTTACGTGGCAGCCCCAAATCCGTCAGTTGAAGGTTGCCTGCAAGAAGAGATTTAACATGCTTAAGTTTCTCAGCGGCACTTCATGGGGGGCTGACCGTGCGGTACTGCTACGATTTTACACGGCTATCCCGCTGTGGGTGGTGGCGGTAGAATAACACCCACGGGATCCTCTGCCTGTCGTAAGAGGCTACTAAAAGGGGCCCCAGGAGCCATGAACTTTGCAGCGTGGGTTGGCGACCACGGGGCCCCCTGCTGAGTCCTGGAATTGCTTCCACTTACTGGTGCCAGGCTCCTCACTTTCATCTATCCTATCCGAACTCTCTTGGTCAACACTTGTTCTTTTCCGACCCCGATGCTATTAGGTTTGCGAGGGCTAGGGATTCTTTCATTTTCACGCCCTTCGTGGCCCTTGTCTCGTTTTGGCTGATACCTTCATTTTTCGAGGTGTCGGAACCCTTCCTTTTTCTCTCTGATTAGTGTTATATAGAGGATGGTTGCCTAGTTGTACATCCTCTTAAAATAGTACTCACCACCACCACCTTACACGGCCACGGTCCTCTCCCGGATTGACTATGGAAGTGCGGCTTATGACCTGGCATCAAAATCTACGTTGAGCCTTTTTGACAGTATTCACCATAGTGGAGTGAGGCTGGCAACGGGTAATTTCCGTACTAGCCCCATTCCCAGCCTACTCGCTGAAGCGGGAGTTCCACCTTTACGGAGAAGGAGGCAGCAGTTACTCATGACGTACGCTGCCAAAATTCGTGAAATGCCGCTACGTCCAAGCTATCAATGCATCTATCATACCCAATACCACCAGCGGTGCCAAGGCCGGCCGAATGCCACACGGCCGGTTGGGTTTCGGATTGATAGCTTGTGTCATGATTTGAATATTGATATCGGTGGTTGTCTTGAACGAACTCTTGGCGAGGTAACTCCGTGGTTGGTTAGGCGACCGGATATACGTCTAGATCTGCTCCGTGGACCCAAGGTGAACACGGATTCCTCCGTTCATCGGAGGTATTTCCAGGACTTCGTTCACCAATATCCGGCTGCAAGACTCATCTTCACGGATGGTTCTAAAATCGGAGATAATGTCGGTTGCTCTTTCGTCATTGATGATACGAGTACGAAGATCTCGCTCCCTAAAGTTTGTAGCGTGTATACTGCAGAGCTTAACGCCATCTTAGAGGCTCTGCAGTTTGCACTGCGTGACGAAAGAAGGCACTTTCTTATGTGTAACGATTCGTTAAGCTCTCTGCAGTCTATTGAAACCTGTTTCTCGCAACACCCACTGGTGCAGCAGATACATGACCTTCTAGCCAGGTTAGGGGATGCTAGCACAAGAATCACTTTCGCGTGGCTTCCAAGCCACGTTGGGATTGCGGGAAACGAACTTGCGGATGAAGCAGCAAAGGAAGCTGCACTTTTACCTCCAAGACCTGTCAATGTACCTGCTAAGGATATTTGTTCTCAGCTACGTCGAGCCATCTTGGCGTCCTGCCCCAAGGGCTCTGAACTTTGGAGCGTGGGTTGGCGACCTCATGGCCTCAGCTGAGTCCTGGCATTGCTTCCACTTACTTGTGCCAGGCTCCTAACTTTTATCTATTCTGTCTGGCCTCTCTTGGTCAACTCTTGTTCTTTTCCGACCCCGACGCTTTTAGGTTTGCGAGGGCTAGGGAGTCTTTCACGCCCTTCGTGGCCCTTGTCTTCCTTTAGCCGATACTATCATTTTTCGAAGTGTTGGATCCCTTCCATTTTTTCCCTCTGATTAATATTATATAGAGAATGGTTGCCTAGTTGTACTTCCTCTTAAAACAATAATCACCACCACCACCTCTTGGCGTCCTGGGAATCGGAGTGGCTAGATATCCGAACTACCTACAAGCTGAGAGCAATTAAGAAGACAACTACCGTGTGGCGGTCCTCATTCCGACCTTCATGGAGAGAGGCCATAGTACTGTGCAGGCTGAGGATAGGTCATTTACTATCCACGCACTTTTATCTCCTAAAGAGGGAAGACCCCCCAGTGTGTTCTTGTGGTGCCGACTTCACCGTGGCCCACATCCTCACGGAGTGCGCCGATCTCTCTGGCCTAACACGGAGCCTTGGCCTGCAGGAAACACTCGAACGCATACTAGCCGATGACGCGACTAGTGGTGATCTCGTCATCCGCTTTATGTGCGACAGTGGACTTATCAAGGGTGTATAAATTTCAAGTGTACTGTTACTCAGGGAACATACGCTCCCTTTTGATACGTTAGTAATCCTTTCGGCCCAATTCTATAATTGTTTTTTGGTTTTATTTTGTACTGCGTTTCCAAAATACTTTGTTGAATAAATAATTTGTTTTATATTTTAAATTTTTTTCCACTTATTTGTTCTGAGAGGATGATTACCACGTTGTACTTCCTCTTAAAGCAAAAATCACCACTACCATCACCACCACCACCACCACCTACGGATAGTGAACCCCCTGTGGGTGGGGGCGGTAGAATAACACCCACGGTATCCCCTGCCTGTAAGAGGCGACTAAAAGGGGCCCCAGGGGCTCTGAGCTTTCTAGCGTGGGTTGGCGTCCACGGGGCCCTTAGCTGAGTCGTGGCAATGCCTCCACTTACTTGTGCCAGGCTCCTCACTTTCACCTATTCTATTCGACCTCCCTTGGTCAACTCTTGTTCTTTTCCGACCCCGACATTATTAGGTTTGCGAGGACTAGGGAGTACTTCATTTTCACGCCCTTCGTGGCCCTTGTCCTTCTTTGGCCGACACCTTCATTTTTCGAAGTGTCGGACCTCTTCCATATTTTCCCTCAGATTGGTGTTATATAGAGGATGGTTGCCTAGTTGTACTTCCTCTTTAAACAATAATCACCGCCACCACCACCTGTGGGTGGGGGACGCAGAGGAAGAATACACCCACGCTAGCCCCTGTCAGTTGTCCCCCCGTGGGTGGGGGCGTTAGAATACCGCCCACGGTATCCCCTGCCTGTCGTAAGAGGCGACTAGAAGGGGCCCCAGGCGCTCTAAGCTATGGAGCGTGGATTGGCGATCAAGGGGCCCTCAGCTGAGTCCTGGCATTGCTTCCACTTACTTGTGCCAGGCTCCTCACTTTCGCCTATCCTATCCGACCTCCGTTGGTCAACACTTGTTCTTTTCAGACCCTGACGCTATTAGGTTTGCGAGGGCTAGTGAGTCTTTCAATTTCACGCCCTTCGTGGCCCTTGTCTTCCTTTAGCCGATACTATCATTTTTCGAAGTGTCGGATCCCTTCCATTTTTTTCCCTCTGATTAGTGTTATATAGAAGACTAGCAAACGTACCCGTGTTTCGCTACGGTATTCTACAATGTGTACGGATATCGAAGTAAATTGCTGTACATGAAGTGAATAAGAATTTTTTAATTGCATGTCTCTTGGCGTTATCCGAGAAAAAGCATAGGGAGGTCCGCAGACGTTGTTTCCAATGTAAAGTGCGAGTTGCAGAGTTGTGATGATAACGGCAGGTCTACTTGTCGGCCGCAATTCACTATGCGTAACGTCAGTCACGTTTTCATGGGTAAATTTGTTTATAATCGGGGGCACCTATACCTAATGATAAAGAGAATCAGGTAAAAGAGTTTTAAAAAAATGCACGCTCTCTTGCCTTCTGCTAGTCAAATCAAGAAGGGAATTATATATTACTACTAGCAAGATACCCGTGCTTCGCTACGGTATTATACTGAAATTTATAATTGAATGCTTATTGTTTTAGATATATAATCCGCCGAAATTCCCGATCTGACTCGTTTTCTATTAGATTACGGCACGTTTCCTCCCATTTTTCAATCTTCCTTTCCAGCAATCGATTTCGTACTTCCCGGTCTAGGCTCAGGTATTCCTCCCGGTCAGTTGGGTCCGTAAATCTTTGCCATCTTTTCCTATAATCATTTTAATATGTATAAAATCCTTCAGGAGATCCGTCGTGGTGTCATATTGGGTGCTTTGGTGGCACTGAACCCGCGGCCGGACTGCATTCTTAGTCATTACCCGTCCAGGAGCCGTTTCCAGCGCGGTCCGCACATTTGACGACGGTCCGGAACATTATTATTATTATTATTATTATTATTATTACTATTATGTGTTGCTGGAAGGGCTGATGACAGGGAAAACCGGAGTATCCGGAGAAAAACCTGTCCCGCCTCCGTTTTGTCCAGCACGAATGTCACATGGAGTGACCGGGATTTGAACCACGGAACCCAACTGTGAGAGGCCGGCGCGCTGCCGCCTGAGCAACGGAGGATACTTATAAGTACATTAATAACAGTAAAATCAATTGGTCTCACCTCCTTCTACACCCCACCGCCGTTAAGTTTATTTACCGCCTCCCCCGCCCCCCCCCCAAAAAAATTAAAAGAAGGCTTGTTTCTTTATGTTTAAAGGAGATTCCAAATACCAATGTTCACGTCTATTGCCTTCAGTTTCGAGATATAAGTATCCCCATAAAAATAATTTACTTTTTTCACTTCATTTCACACTATTCTTCCCCCCCCCCCCCCTAAGTGAATTTTCCCGCAAAAAATACTTGTTTCTTTAATAGTAAAAGATCTTCTAAATACCAATTATCACGACTCTAACTTCTTCAGTTTTTGATTTATGTGTCCCCATGAAAGGAATTCAACTCCTTTACACTCCCACCCTCCAAGATGGTTTCCCCACCAAAACGCGTTTTTCTTTGTTTTTAAAGGAGATCTAAATACGAATTTTCACGTCTGTAACAACTTTAGTTTTTATTAGATGTATGCATTCTCATACAATTAAGTCAATTAAATTTTCAATTCTTTCACCCCCCCCCCACTTCATTGGATTTTCCGAGAATACGTGTTTCTTTACTTTTAAAGCAGATTGCAAATATCAAATTTCACGTCTGTAACATCTTCATTTTTGAGATATCAGTAGCCTAATTAAAAGAATTCAACACCATTTTCAGTCACTTTTACCCACCCCCCATCTCCCAAGTGGTATTTCCGAAAACTAAAAATACACGATTCGTTATGTTTAATAGAGATAAAAAATACCATTTTTCACTTCTGTAACATGTTAAGTTTTTTTTACATATACTGTAAAAATTCTCATTTTAAAATTTCACCCCTTCTGAGTTCCCCTTACGTGGAGTTTCCAAAAACAAATCACCTATGTTTCTTTACATTTACAGGAGATTCCAAACACCCACTTTTTACGTCTGTAACATTTTACGTTTCCAAGATATTCTGTAGATATAGCCTTTCAAAAAATTCACCCCAATTTGTCACTCCTGTTTAACCGCCATTAATTGGATTTTCCAAAAACTAAAAAATACGTGTTTCTTTGTTTTTAAAGGAGGTCCCATATACAAATGTTCAGTTCTGTAATATCTTCAGGTTCTGAAATATAAGTATCCTCATTAAAGGCATTCAACCCATTTTTCACCCTTTTACACCCCTCCTATTGGGATTTACAGGAAACAAAAAAAAAATACGTGTTCCTTTATTTTTAGAGGAGATTCTAACTACCAATTTTTACATCTGTAAATTTTAAAGTTTTAAGATGCAGACACACTCATTTTAAAAAATTCACCCCCCTTTTCACCCCCCAATATTTTAATTTTCCAAAAACGAAAAAATACGTGTTTCTTTACTTTTAAAGTAGATCCCAAATACCAATTTTCAGGTCTGTAATATCTTCAGGTTCTGAAATATAAGTAGCCTCATTAAAGGCATTCAACCCATTATTCATCCTTTTACACCCTTCCTATTGGGATTTTCCGAAAACAAAAGAATACGTGTTTCTTTATTTTTAAAGGAGATTCTAAATACCAATTTTTATATCCATACACTAAAAGTTTTGAAATATAGATACACTCATTTTAAAAAATCACCCCCTTTTCACCCCCATTAATTGGATTTTCCAAAAACAAAAAAATACGTGTTTCTTTATTTTTAAAAGAGATCCCAAACACCAACTTTCAGGTCTGTAATATCTTCAGGTTCTGAGATATAAGTAGCCTCATTAAAGGCATTCAACCCCTTTTTCACCCCTTTCCACGATTCCTATTGCGATTTTCCAAAAACAAAAAAATGCGTGTTTCTTTATTTTTAATGAAGATTCTAAATACCAATTTTTACATCTGCAAACTTCAAAAGATTGGAGATATAGATTCACTCATTTTTAAAATTCACCCCCTTTTCACCCTCCCATTAATTGGATTTTCCAAAAACAAAAAAATACGTGTTTCTTTATTTTTAAAAGAGATCAAAAGTACCAATTTTCAGGTCTGTAATATCTTCAGTTTCTGAGATATAAGCACCGGTATCCTGATTAGGCATTCAACCCCTTTTTCACCCTTTTTCACCCCTCCTATTGGGATTGTCTGAAAACAAAAAAATACGTGTTTCCTTATTTTTAAAGAAGATTCTAATTACCAATTTTCACATCTCTAAACTTTTAACATTTTGAGATATAAACACACTCATTTTAAAATTTCACCCCCATTTTCACCCCCTTAGCGACGGAATATCCAAAAATCCTCACTTAGCGAGCACCTGCATCTTAATATGAATATATCCCCAAAATTTCATTTCTTTATGTCCAGTAGTTTTGGCTCGGCGATGATGAATCAGTCAGTCAGTCAGTCAGTCAGTCAGTCAGGACAAGCTACTTTATATATATAGATGGTACACAGGCGTTGGAGAAGGACCGCATTCCTATTGCTAGTTAAAGTCGATGTGGGGAGTACTGATTACAACAGCAGACGCCCTCCTGCTGACAGTCACTATTGATTTGTAAAGTATTAATTGCAATGTAAGACACACCCCCTTCTAGATCGCTACAAATCGACTTAAATTAATAAATGTAGGTCGACAGATTGGCATAGAACTAACTACGCATTCAATGGGCGAATTGAACGAATGTCAAGATCTCTAAACAAACTGGATATTGATATATTTAACTGCTCATTGTCAAAATTGAGAAATCACTTACATAATCTCCTAATTTGACTATTACTTTCCTGTGGTTACTTGTAATATAACCTGTGTATAAATCTGTACATATTTCTCTACTAATACTCCATTGAACTTTCTTTTTAGTGTGTTTTGTTTGTTTATTCTTCTCTGCTGGTATGTAAATGTTTTGTTTTGTTTATTCTTCTCTATACTGTTATGTGAAATGGTATTACCGTTAATAAAGTATTAAAGACATACGGAAGTATATGCATGTTCACCTTCATTTACAGAATAACTGCTGCTAAACAGTGCATTCATATTGAAAAACGGATAGTATGAAAAGACGCCTCTGGCCTAATTTAGCGATCCAAATGGCTGGCCCTATGATATTTCCTCGTATCTCATGTGTTTAAAGGCAAGATTATTTTAGAAACGTTGAATAGGGTGAAATTTGTGTAAGGTTTCCACACATTGAATTACTTTTCAGATACTTATGCGACAGCTTCAAACATAGAATTTGGCTGGGTGGGCCAATATTCGTGTAGAATTTGATGATCCCATCTTTTCTATAAGTGAATCAAACCATCAATTATACGAGTACAAAGTGCAAAATTTAAGTAAATCCAGAAAGAGAGCCACATTTAGCATAAGGATAGAGATACGACAGAAAGTCATAGGACCAAAGTTGTAGATCGCTCCAAATTGAACCGAGATTTGCCATCCGTTTTGTGATACGACTTACCGTTTAGCCACCAAATACCTCGAAAGGAAATCTGCACCGTCATTAAAATTGCCTCCATATTTCGATATTTTCGGGGAGTAAAAAATAAAATGTTTAAACATCTCGTAAATTTTCCGTCGGTTACAGGCTAAAAGCTATAATTTTGCCAAATTTCAATTTTCTAACTCGTCTAGGAGATAGTGCTGCCATGGGGGAGGGGGTTAAAAATTAGGACTTTCAGGAAACTTTTAAGCCCATGAGACCTACAGGTTATCGTTCTGGATAAATATCACCGACTGTGTTCTTATGCAGATTTGAAATTCCCAGCGTGTCCCTCTCAGACAATTTTGAGAATTTTAGATTTTTCTAGAGATCCTGAAGTCATCAGGTTGCCTGATACCAAGTTTTAAGTTTCTAGGATGCCTAGAATGGTCTCATTAGTTCACGCCTGTTTTCATTTTTATGCCTTAATTTATATATATATATATATATATATATATATATATATATATATATATATATAGTACAGTACATATAGATCGCGCCAAACTGACTTCTATTTATTAATATGGATTATATTTCACCCGCTTCCGTAGTGGTTCTAGGGGCGTCTTACACCCACAGTATGTTTTCCAGGTAGTAAATCATACTTGAAAGTTATACTGGAACATACACACGTCTATCACCTTGGGCATTTTTGACAATTTATTTTTTCATCCTCCCTCACCATCTATGCCAAAGGGGGCTGAAGTTGGACTTGAAAAATCCGGAATGTTACTATTCATCTCAGCGACCCGGAAAACGATGGATTAGGCAGTATATTCGATTATTATTACATCTCACTCACCCCTCCCCGATGCTATTAGGTTTGCGAGGGCTAGGGATTCTTTCATTTTTCACGCCCTTCGTGGCCCTTGTCTTCTTTTGGCCGATATCTTCATTTTTCGAAGTGTCGGACCCCTTCTATTTTTTTCTCTCTGATTAGTGTTATATAGAGGATGGTTGCCTAGTTGTACTTCCTCTTAAAACAATAATCACCACCACTTTTAATTTTATATATCAGTACCCCCCTCGCCCCCCACCCAAATAGGAGCAGAAATTGGACTTAAAAATTCGGGAGTGTCACTATTCACCTCAACGGCCCCAAAAACTATGGATTCGACACTATTTTCGATGATTTATTTTACCTGACCCCCCTACCCCCCCCCACCCGTAAGGGGGCTAGAGGTGGCTTACCCCTACAGTGCTCGTCTCCAGATAGCAAATAAGTTTTCAAAATTTGATTGAAATTGCTCCAGTGGTTTAGGAGGAGATGTGTCATTTACAAACGTAAAGACATTCATTTTTATATATATAGATCGTTGCCTAGTTATACTTCCTCTTAAAACAATAATCACCACCACCACCACCACCACCCTACTATAAAAGCTGTATGATGCTCTTTCACAGGTGTCCAGAATCCATCCTATGACTGTGCGCTTAGTACATAATGAGGGAGTCATATGGGAGAGGAGAAGAAATCTTCATGGTGAGAACATTAGGACCGTACTTGTGCAGGTACAGAGTTGCACTTGCCTTCATTCTGAAAATGAAACTATACGATGTTGTCGGGTACTATCGCAATACAAATGTAAGTATGCGGCAAAAGAAACGACAGTGAAATGTTATTTAACTACGTACTTACACTGTGTTATCAAAATGTGTATGCTTGGGGGACAAAACATGACGGCTTATGTTCCTGGAAGCGAGCTAGAAGAAAACAATCAATCAAACCCTGCACCCTGCTGAGTTAACGAGTTCTACGTGATTCTTGTTTGGTGTGGAGAGGTTACCAAACCACTTTCCTCCACAGTCTTCAGTCTTTACCTTTCTTCGTGTCGAGTGCATTAGACGATTTGGCAACTCCGGCTGCAGTAGACGTAGTAAATCCTATAAGCCGCTAATAGACACCGGGCTGCCGCTGGACAGTAGTAGCATAGCGTATCGAAGAGGAAGTGCGACATCATCTCCGTTCGCCCGTAAGAGAGCTCAAGAGGTTGGTGGGACACCCGCTTGGTGGCAGCACAGGCGATTGTGATGTCAACAGCGGCCCTTGGCCATTAGCCCGCGTTATATTCGCCTTCCCCCTGTGGGTGGGGGCGGTAGAATAACACCCACGGTATCCCCTGCCTGTCGTAAGAGGCGACTAAAAGGGCCCCCAGGGGCTCTGAAGTTTGGAGCGTGGGTTCGCAACCACGGGGCCCTTAGCTGAATCCTGGCATTTCTTCCACTAGTGCAAGGCTCCTCACTTTCATCTATCCTATCTGACCTTCCTTGGCCAACTCTTGTTCTTTTCCGACCCCGACGCTATTAGGTTTCCGAGGGCTAGGGAGTCTTTCATTTTCACGCCATTCGTGGCCCTTGTATTCTTTTGGCCGATATCTTCATTTTTCGAATGTCGGATCCTTTCCATTTTTTCTCTCTGATTAGTGTTATATAAAGGATGGTTGCCAACTTGTACTTCCTCTTAAAACAATCACCACCACCACCACCACCACCACCACCACCATCACAGAGTGCGCCGATCTCTCTGGCCTATGACGGAGCCTCGGCCTGCAGGAAACTCTCGAACGCATACTAGCCGATGACGCGACTACTGGTGATCTCGTCATCCGCTTTATGTGCGACAGTGGACTTATCAAGGGTATATAAATTTCAAGTGTACTGTTACTCAGGGAACGTACTTTCCCTTTTGATACGTTAGTAATCCTTTCGGCCTAATTCTATAATTGTATTTTGTTTTATTTTGTACTGCGTTTCCAAAATCCTTTGTTGAATAAATAATTTGTTTTATATTTTAAATTTCTTTTCCACTCATTTGTTCAGAGAGGATGATTACCTCGTTGTACTTCGTCTTTAAACAAAAATATCCACCACCACCACCACCACCACCACCACCACCACCACCATCTCAGCAAAAAACAGGAGGTTATAGTCGATAAAATGTTAAAGAAATGTCAAGCGAAAAGTAAAAAAGGAATGAGATATAGTGATGAATTTCTTCTTGATGCACTTCTTTTAAAAATAAAATCTCCCAAGTGTTATGGTACTGTTTAAATCCCCCTGTGGGTGGGGGCGGTAGAATAACGCCCACGGTATTCCCTGCCTGTCGTAAGAGGGGACTAAAAGGGGCCTCAGGGGCTCTGAACTTTGGAGCGTGGTTGGCGACCATGGCACCCTTAGCTGAGTCCTGGTATTGCTCCCAGTTACTTGTGCCAGGCTCCTCATTTTCATCTATCCTATCTGACCTCACTTGGTCAACTCTTGTTCTTTTCCGACCCCGACGCTATTAGGTTTGCGAGGGCTAGGGAGTCTTTCATTTTCACGCCCTTCGTGGCCCTTGTCTTCCTTCGGCCGATATCTTCATTTTTCGAAGTATCGGATCCCATCTATATTTTCCCTCTGATTAGTGTTATAGAGAGGATGGTTGCCCAGTTGTACTTCCTCTTAAAACAATAATCACCACCACCACCTTCTGAATCGCACTTGAGAAATTTGGTGAAGGGCCTAAAATGTTCGTACGGCATAAATGAGCATGCTGCCGCTGCCATAGCAGAGTTTTGTAATGGAAAGGAGGAACATGAACGCTTAGGGATGTTGATATTTGACGAGGTAAAGTTACGAGAAGAAATTCGCTTTAACTCGGAATCGTTGCAAGTGAATGGTTTTGTTGATTTGGGGAAATTTACAGAAGATAAAAGCGATGGTCAGTTGGCAAATCATTCTCTAGTTTTTATGTGTGTTCCTTTTCTATATAACTGGATACAACTCATAGCGATGTATGTTAGCCGGAACGCCACTCCTGATGAAATAACTGCAAACATTCTCATTCAAATCATCATACAATTAGAGCAAGTAGGTGTCCGAATCACATCGGATGGTAGCCAGTCGAATAAAAAGTTGTGGGAATGCTTAGGAATATCTGATAACAAAGAATCTGAAGTGTTATTTCCAATCCAGCCGACTCCAACAGAAAACTATGGGCATTTTCAGACGCGCCACATATACTGTACTGTATTTAAATGTGTGAGAAATCATTTTCATAACAAAGGACAGGTTAATTATAATGGCAATATTGTTGATTATTCATTCTACAGGAAAGTTTAAGAATGTGACTCGTCTCCTGAATTTTCCAGATTGAAAGTTTGCCACAAACTGACCTCTGCCCACTTGGATCCTAATTCGTTTCAGCGAATGAATGTAAGACTGGCATTTCAACTATTCAGTAGATCAGTCACTAATAGTATAGCATTCTACCAGGGCATTAAAACACAGGATTAGAAGACAGTAAACAAACGGGAATTTTCACAAGCGATTTAAACTGTCTGATTGACGCATTAAATTCAGCTATTCACACTCAAGCACTGTATAAAGGATCACAGGCACATGAAAATTTAATTAAATGGCACAATGTTCTCAGAGATACTCAAAATTCATTCGCTTCACAAAGGACACTGGAGTCTTTAAGAGTTACCGTGGAAAGTACCTTAGAAGTGTCTGAGTATTTGACAGAAAATAGCTACGTTTTGACAGGAAAATTTAATCAAGATCCCCTAGAACGTCATTTCGGTATCCTGTGATCACTAAGTTGTGATGATCATCCGTCCACTACTGACTTTCTAGCTCTGAACTTTGGAGCGTGGGTTGGCGACCACGGGGCCCTCGGGTGAGTCCTGGCATTGCTTCCACTTACTTGTGCCAGGCTCCTCACTTTCATCTATCCTATCCGACCTCCCTTGGTCAACTCTTGTTCTTTTCCGACCCCGACGCTATTAGGTTTGCGAGGGATAGGGAGTCTTTCATTGTCACGCCCTTCATGGCCCTTGTCTTCCTTTGGCCGATATCTTCATTTTTCGAAGTGTCAGACCCCTTCCATATTTTCTCTCTGATTAGTGTTATATAGAGGATGGTTGCCTAGCTGTACTTCCTCTTAAAACAATAACCACCACCACTACTGACTTTCTACATTTACACACGTTGCAGTCTATTTACGTACCGACTAAACTTGCCTTATCGTCTGGTGGAAACTGTGAGTCCAGAGCTGAATCCCCGTTGACATCTCTTGTTAAACAAATGCGTATTCTTGCAAGAGAAATTGAAAGTAAAAATCGTGCAGTCAAGATACAAGCTGTAGATGAAATCAGGGAAAAAATTGTGAACATCGAAAATGACATTCAAATACCAGACTAGGAAAACAGTTTACCTGAGTTAAGTGGGCGGAATTGTAGCAAAGAGTACTTAGTGCATCATTTACCCGGATACATAGTGCGGAATATTTCAAAAATGATTCAGTGTGATTTATGTCTTCCTTTTCTTTTCGGCAAACCGACTGATAAGGTGCCTACTTCCCTAACACTAATTAAAGATTACGGCTCAATGCAAAGCGCCACATATCTCATGTATGCGTCGGAAAGTGTTCATAATGTGTTGTTGCGAGTGGAAAATGTTGCGGAAAAGCTATCGTGTATGGATAGTTTATGGGGTGATACTTTCTTCGAGTGCTTGGAGAAATTAGATGCTATTAAAGTGAAGTCATCGCAGTTGAGATGCTGTGAAGATCATGTGCTGTGTTTGCTACCAAAACTCGTATTTCACTACTTGAAATGTCGATTCTTCTTCCGCACGAAGGAGATAAGAAGGGAGCTGGTTACTTCGAAGGCAGCGAAGTCATCCAGGAAATATTCCAAAGTGTCCAGCAGATGAAATCATTTTCAAACGTAAGTTGCATGCTTGAGTTTCTTAGTAGATTTTGAGGTAGTAGTCCCGATAATGCCTCTGTTATCCTTGCGCTCAGTCATCACTGTGGATGACAGTGCCATCTGTGCGGCGGTCCACGGTAACTCGTGAAGATGTCGCACTTCCTCTTCGATACGCTATGGTAGTAGTTTGAGGCGAGGTCGTCATGTTTTGTCGCCAAGTATACCTACCACCACCACCACCACACATTATTCATAACGTTTCTGAAGATTATTGAACATGCTAGTGAACAAAAGTTGCTGCAAGGACACAAAAAAGAGGCATCATCTTGCGTAATTCGGGAATATTAATATGTGTGACATTGTTGAAAACTTAATTCTTTCAACATAGCCTACCCCATATGTACGCATCAGAGGTCGTGAGATTCGGGGAGCAGGAAGGTAACGGGACTGGAGTTCCATAAGAAATGAGACGATCTCCAAAGTGTCGTTGCAGAAGGGTGACTCCATCTTGCTGAATCCATTGTCGTTGGAACGGTAAGTTTCTGACGCGAAAAAAAAAAAAAGCGCAAATCCCGCAGGAATGGGGTAACAATGATGTGTCTGAAGACTACTTGGTCCACTGCTCTTGGTGGTGGTGGTGGTGATTGTTTTAAGAGGAAGTACAACCAGGCAACCATCCTCTATATAACACTAATCAGAGAGAAAAATGGAAGGGAACCGACACTTCGAAAAATGAAGATATCGGACAAAGAAAGGCAAGGGCCACGAAGGGCGTGAAAATGAAAGACTCCCTAGCCCTCGCAAACCTAATAGCGTCGGGGTCGGAAAAGAACAAGAGTTGACCAAGAGAGGTCGGATAGGACAGATGAAAGTGAGGAGCCCGGCACAAGTAAGTGGAAGCAATGCCAGGACTCAGCTGAGGCCCCGTGGTCGCCAACCCACGCTCCAAAGTTCAGAGCCCCTGGTCCACTGCTCTTGGAGACTCTGCATCATCCTCGATGAAATAAGAGCCCAGTACTCCATAACCGCTCACAGCGCACCAAATCATCACTGATTCTCGTTTGTGGTGGCGGTTCTTGGGTGCGCTGTTGTCCCCTTTCGTTGGCTGTCCTTGACAGCTAACATTGTTCTGTTCCTTGGAGACTCCTTATTAAAGCCTTCGTCGCACTGTTCTTTAACGTGAAGTAAACTCGTCCCATTCTGACGCCGCTCTCACGGAGATCCCCCTGTGGGTGGGGGCGATAGAATAACACCCACGGTATCCCCTGCCTGTCGTAAGAGGCGACTAAAAGGGGCCCCAAGGGCTCTGAACTTTGGTCAACTCTTGTTCTTTTCTGACCCCGACGCTATTAGGTTTGCGAGGGCTAGGGAGTCTTTCATTTTCACGCCTTTCGTGGCCCTTGTCTTCCTTTGGCCGATATCTTCATTTTTCGAAGTGTCGGATCCCTTCCATTTTTTCCCCTCTGATTAGCGTTATATAGAGGATGGTTGCCTAGTTGTACTTCCTCTTAAAACAATAATCACCACCAATACCACCACTCTCACGGAGAGCGATCTTATGAGACTGGTAGGGGACGCCTGGATCACGCACTTGACACCTTAAAAAAAACATCTACTCCTCCTCAACTGATCCCATCAATTTACAAAACTGTTGATAAAGCAGACGCACACCTATCTACAGCAGCTGGGAGTAAGAATTCTGCTGTGCGAACTACACTCGCAGTACTGGATCTTAAAGGCACACCAGTCCATTATGAAAGCCATTTACACTTGCCTCCCTTGCAAGATCGCCAAGAACCACCGGGGAGACAAAATAGAAGCGCCCTTGCCTGTGGATTGCATACAATCCACTAAACCTTTCACGGCCACAGGGGTGGACTTCGCCAGTCCACTGTATGTCAGAGTGGGGAGCGTGTTACAGAAAACTTGTATAGTAGGCTACTGTTCATCTGCGCCACTACACGAGCTCTGCACCTTGAATTAACATCGGGCATGAATACTGAAAAAGGGGCTGTCTGCCGAGGCGGTAAAGGCGTGCTCGGTTCACCCGGAAGAACGTGGGTTCGATTCCCCGTCCCCCTGTGGGTGGGAGCGGTAGAAAACACCCACGGTATCCCCTGCCTGTCGTAAGAGGCGACTAAAAGAGGCCCCAGGGGTTCTCCCCCTGTGGGTGGGGGCGGTAGAATAACACCCACGGTATCCCCTGCCTGTCGTAAGAGGCGACTAAAAGGGGCCGCAGGGGCTCTGAACTTAGGAGCGTGGGTTGGCGACCACGGGGCCCTTAGCTGAGTCATGGCATTGCTTCCACTTACTTGTGCCGGGCACCTCACTTTCATCTATCCTATCCGACCTCTCTTGGTCAACTCTTGTTCTTTTTCGACCCCGACGCTATTAGGTTTGCGAGGGCTAGGGGGTCTTTCATTTTCACGCCCTTCGTGGCCCTTGTCTTCCTTTGACAGATATCTTCATTTTTCGAAGTGTCGGATCCCTTCCATTTTTTCCCTCTGATTAGTGTTATATAGAGGATGGTTGCCTAGTTGTACCTCCTCTTAAAACAATAATCACCACCACCACAGGGGTTCTTAACTTTGGAGCGTGGGTTGGCGACCACGGGGCCCTCAGCTGAGTCCCCCCTGTGGGTGGGGGCGGTAGAATAACACCCACGGTATCCCCTGCCTGTCGTAAGAGGCGACTAAAAGGGGCCTCAGGGGCTCTGAACTTTGGAGCGTGGGTTGGCGACCACGGGGCCCTTAGCTGAGTCCTGGCATTGCTTCCACTTACTTGTGCCAGGCTCCTCATTTTGATCTGTCCTATCCGACCTTCCTTGGTCAACTCTTGTTCTTTTCTGACCCCGACGCTATTAGGTTTGCGAGGGCTAGGGGGTCTTTCATTTTCACGCCCTTCGTGGCCCTTGTCTTCCTTTGGCCGATATCTTCATTTTTCGAAGTGGCGGACCCCTTCCATTTTTCCCTCTGATTAGTGTTATATAGAGGATGGTTGCCTAGTTGTACTTCCTCTTAAAACAATCACCACCACCACCTTCGATTCCCCGTCAGAAAGTCGAAAAATTTAAGAAACGATATTTGCACTTCCGGAGGTGCACTTGGCCCTGAGATTCACTCAGCCTAAACCAAAAATGAGTACCAGGTTAATTCCCAGGGACAAAGACGCCAAGCGTAGAGCTAACCACTCTACCCCACCAAGGGCCGAGGTTACGGATAGTGCAAGCCTTTACCTTCCAGCCCTCCAAGCGCCTGCATGGCTGGTATAGAGATAATTTTGCTTTTAATGAATACTAAAACATTCACCATGTCGTTCAGAAGCTTCACCAGCAAGCACGGATTACCACACACCACTACCTCTGACAACGCAAAGACCTTTCAAGCTGTGAGCAGAAGAATGGCATAACTTTATTGGATCTTGACGAGCCCCGCGTACGAGCCGGCATTTCGCCCACAATGGTGTGTCCTGGAAGTTTATTGTTCCACAGGCGGCTTGGTGGGGAGGCTGGTGGGATCGATTGATGGGCACAATGAAACGATACCTGAAAAAAGTATTGGGCACGTCTCAAGTGGACAAGGAAACTCTTGAGGACGATAGTGGCCGAAACAGAAGCAGCCGTTAACAGCAAACCAATTAAAAAAGACGGTCCCAACGTACTGACACCAAGCCACTTCATAAACGGGACGATTAACATTACCCAACGGTCCAGAACCTAGTGTCTGCATAGATGTAAGAAAAACACAGGGTTTACTATAACTATGCAAGACGAATTCTGGAAGAGGTGGAGGAAGGAGTTCTTTCTTGCTCTGAGAAGCTTCCGCGAGGCACGGCAACCAGACGGAAGATCGACGAAGTGCCGGAGGGGTAGGGGGGGGGGGGGAATCTTCCAGCTTCCAGACGATCTGTGTCCACGTCACACATGGCGACGAGCTCGCATCTCTGGAGTGAGACCTAACCGTGACGGGAAGGCGAGGACTCTCGTCCTCAGACTCAGCGATGGAACGGAGATCATCCGACCGGTACAGTTGGTCGTACCATTGGAGATCGACGAGGGTAGAGAGGATGTGGAGGATTAACGACGCCGTTTTCTTTTCTCTCTGTATGAATTATCTTTGTAACTTCTTTGACCTCACGATTTTTTCTCTTTGTATGAAGAAAACGTGTGTACTTCCAAAACACGACCCATTCGGACGCCCCTCTACGAATGATCGGAATTAATATTCAACAATAAAAATATCATCTTCTCTGTTGTGAGAACCACAAGGGCAGAAATCAACACAACACTGAATTCACAATATGTAGCTATTATTCGCTGCTAGGGAAAAGTGGACAGCGCATGAGCAAAAATGTCTGTCGTTTATTTTGCCGCATTCATTGTAACCACTGCAATGAAATGTGTTTTAATAAATCTTGGGTAAATACTGACTGTCATAGTTTACACAAAAACTTATGTGAAGTAACACCAAATAGTTTAACTATTTGGTAATGCTTCCAATGCAGACTAATGTTAAATATACGCAGCTGTATTTATTTGTTTGTTTGCCAATCAATGGCGAATTATTATATTTCCAAAAATATAAAAATTATTTGCAATTTGTTAATATTAGCTTTTGTCCTCTTATCTACTTGCATGAAAACAATCTGCCCCAACAATGCTTTATGCTCTTGAGCATGTTTTAAATGGAAATTATCTCAATGAATATAGTACTTTTTTAAAATTCTGACATGTTTATTTTGTGAAAAAACAGCATGGGATTCAAGTTTTTATTTTTCACGAGGCTACGGATTTACCTCGCCTGTTTTATTGTTACAGAGTCTTCATGAAAGAACCGAAGCCATATACAATAAAGAGATGATGTATCTCAATTTTCATATGATTTGGAAAAACCTGGAACAAATTCTTAATTTCAGGTGAGACAAAATTTTCCATCTAACTGAAAAAAAATACATAGCATTCTTTGAATTATATAAACGTTCCAATACTCAAACTAACAGGCAAGTCATCCTCTCACGGCTCGATTCTTAGAGCAGTTGCGTAGCTAGGAGTCCGATGCGACCAGCTCAGTGCGCTCGTGCTGGCTTGACTAAAGTGCGAGCAGCGTACATGTCAATCCTTCGCCACAGTCCAGCGAGAGAGCGAATACACTCGGCACGGTATAGGATCATTTACGTTCGATTGGGACAACCTAAGTTTCCCCGTACTACTTTCAATGAAATGTTAGAGTACAGTATTAAAAAACATGTCAATTTCTCCACTACGCGGAATAATATAGAATCATGGATAAGTTTTGAGACTTAGAAGACGAGTATAGACTTTTTGGTTGTTCCCTCTTAGTAACTCCTTACGATATGCAGCGAACACCGATAATGAATTCATCCCTTTCACCCATAGGGGAGGTAAAGAGTTCCGATAAATCCCCCTGTGGGTGGGGGCGGTAGAATAACACCCACGGTATCCCCTGCCTGTCTGAAGAGGCGACTAAAAGGGGCCTCAGCGGCTCTGAACTTTGCAGCGTGGGTTGGCGACCACGGGGCCCTCAGCTGAGTCATAGCATTGCTTCCGCTTACTTGTGCCAGGCTCCTCACTTTCATCTATCCTATCCGAACTCTCTTGGTCAAGTCTTGTTCTTTTCCGACCCCGACGCTATTAGGTTTCCGCGGGCTAGGGAGTCTTTCATTTCCACGCCCTTCGTGGCCCTTGTCTTCCTTTGGCCGATATCTTCATTTTTCGAAGTGTCGGACCCCTTCCATATTTTCCCTCTGATTAGTGTTACGTAGAGGATGGTTGCCTAGTTGTACTTCCTCTTAAAACAATAATCACCACCACCACCACCACCACCACCACTTCAGCTGAGTACTGGCATTGCTTCCACTTACTTGTGCCAGGCTCCTCACTTTCATCTATCCTATCCGACCTCCCTTGGTCAACTCTTGTTCTTTTCCGACCCCGACGCTATTAGGTTTGCGAAGGCTAGGGAGTCTTTCATTTTCACGCCCTTCGCGCCCTTCTCTTTCTCTGACCGATATCTTCATTTTTCGAAGTGTCGGGTCCCTTCCGTCTTTTCCTCTGATTAGTGTTATACAGAGGATGGTTGTTGCCTAGTTGTACTTCCCCTTAAAACAATAATCACCACCACCATCTCAAGTTGCGGAAATCCTGGCATTCCGCGGACAAGGAATATAAGCACAACCGGCCAGCTAGGCTTCAAAAGCGCGCCGGTCGTTAACGAGAAAACTACAAGAACTATAATCAGCAAGGGTCGTGTGTGGGTCACGTCATGGCCCAATTGAAGTTAGTTATACACGGAGGAAAGAAACGTCATGACCAATGAGAGGGACTAGTAGTAGCACGTGAGTACAGATGTTTTTGGAACCAAGTACATTACCCTCTTCTCCCCGAGTGGTCTGGGTTCCTGCTTTTATGTGAGACAAAACACTGTTATAGCAGCACAAAGAGCATATTAAATTACTTCAAGGGAGACCCACAACCACAAAAATCAGATCCAGAAAATAAAGATTTTTGTTGAGATTCGAGTATGATGTTGGTACATACCTTTCAGAAAGGTCCAGAATAAATATTTACAGATTTTCTAAAATGATCGTCTTACCAGTTTTCATTGAAATCGATGCCTTCGGTACACCACGTTCCATAACAAACTAAACTAACCTAAACCTATGGCATTACAGCCCTGTCCGCCTGCGAAAGGGGGCGGTAGAATAACACCCACGGTATCCCCTGTCTATCGTAAGAGGCGACTAAAATGGGCCCCAGAGTCACTGAAATTTGGTTAATGGGTTGGTGACCACGAGGCCATTAGCTGAGTCTTGGCATTGCTTCCACTTGTTCCCCCTGTGAGTGGGGGCGGTAGAATAACACCCACGGTATCCCCTGCCTGTCGTAAGAGGCGACTAAAAGGGGCCTCAGGGGCTCTGAACTTTGGAGCGTGGGGTGGCGCCCACGGGGTCCTCAGCTGAGTCCTGGCATTGCTTCCACTTACTTGTGTCAGGCTCCTATCTTTCATCTATCCTATCCAACCTCCCTTGGTCAACCCTTGTTCTTTTCCGACCCCGACGCTATTAGGTTTGCGAGGGCTAGGGAGTCTTTCATTTTCACGCAATTCGTGGCCCTTGCCTTTCTTTGGCCGATACCTTCATTTTTCGAAGTGTCGGACCCCTTCCGTTTTTCCCTCTGATTAGTGTTAAATAGAGGATGGTTGCCTAGTTGTACTCCTCTTAAAGCAATAATCACCACCACCACCCCAGGGGCTCTGAACTTTGGAGCGTGGGTTGGCGACCGCGGGGCCCCTAGCTGAGTCTTGGCATTGCTTCCATTTACTGGTGCCAGGCTCCTCACTTATATCTATCCTATCCGACCTCTCTTGGTCAAAACTTGTTCTTTTCCGACCCCGACGCTATTAGGTTTCCGAGGGCTAGGTAGTCTTTCATTTTCACGCCCTTCGCGGCCCTCGTCTTCCTTTGGCCGATATCTTCATTTTTCGAAGTGTCGGTTCCCTTCCATTTTTTCCCTCTGATTAGTGTTATATAGAGGATGGTTGCCTAGTTGTACTTCCTCTTAAAAAAATAATCACCACCACTACCACCACCACCACCTCTTGCTCTTTTCCGACCCCGACGGTATTAGAGCACTCGAGGCTAAGGGAGTCCTTCATTTTCACGCCCTTCGTTGCCCTTGTTCCCCTGTGGGTGGGGGCGGAAGAATAACACCCACGGTATCCCCTGCCTGTCGTAAGAGGCGACTAAAAGGGGCCTCAGGGGCTCTGAACTTTGGAGCGTGGGTTGGCGACCACGGGGCCCTCAGCTGAGTCCTGGCATTCCTTCCACTTACTTGTGCCAGGCTCCTCACCTCCATCTATCCTATCCGACCTCCCTTGGTCAACTCTTGTTCTTTTCCGACCCCGACGCTATTAGGTTTGCGAGGGCTAGGGAGTCTTTCACTTTCACGCCCTTCGTGGCCCTTGTCTTTCTTTGACCGATATCTTCATTTTTCGAAGTATCGGATCCCTTCCATTTTTCTCTCTGATTAGTGTTGTATATATTATGGTTGCCTAGTTGTATTTCCTCTTAAAACAATAATCACCACCACCATCTGGCACAAGTAAGTGGAAACAATGCCAGGACTCAGCTGGATGCCCCGCGGTCGCCAACCCACGCTGCAAAGTTCAGAGCCCCTGCGGCCCCTTTTAGTCGCCGCTTACAACAGGCACGGGATATCGCGGGTGTTATTCTACCGCCCCCACCTACAGGGGGAGATTAAGCTGATGATGACTTAATTGATCATTTACCAAAAATTTAGTTGCAGTCAATCGAGTACAATCCGAACAGTTTCCTAGCCAGGAGTCTGATGAGCGTAAGAGATTAAACAAACAAGAAACTTTAGATATAGTAAAGACGACTATATTTTCAAAAATAAAAAAATTCTCGGTGTATAGAAAATTTTAAAAATATGACTGATATTTATGCCCTGCGGAAGGAGAACTATTTTGTGTATGAAAAGTCCATGGTATCTCCAAAAAAGGCAGCACTAGGAGAACAGATAACATAGCCTTCCGAGACAACAAGAACAGGAAGGAGAACAACAAGCTGAAATCCACAACTGTAAAACGCTACAATTGACTACCACAAAGAAAAGTAGCAGCTGTCAGATATCTTGCTGATTGGCCTCCTGGTAGGATCTAGCGGAGCCATCACCAATCATTTTATTCAGTTCCGCCGACAGTTTGGCCTAGATAAGAGCCTATGTGAGAAAAACGATTGTAATCTCCCGTTCGGAGCTCACTTAATTGGTAGGCTGAGGAATGTAACTACTAGAAACGCAGCGTCAGCCAGTCTGACTGACGCGTAGGAGTATCTGTCTTCTTAAAAACTATGTCATAACATTCAGAGCGCACAGAACGCTAATTTGAAACCTGGAATTAAGTCACTGTTTTCACTTAAAGGATGATATCAAGGATGATCGCCTAAATGGTGTAAATTTCAAAGGTCTATACCCCCCTGTGGGTGGGGGCGGTAGAATAACACCCACGGTATTCCCTGCCTGTCGTAAGAGGCGACTAAAAGGGGCCCCAGGGGCTCTGAACTTTGGAGCGTGGGTTGGCGACCACGGGGCCCTCAGCTGAGTCCTGACATTGCTTCCACTTACTTGTGCCAGGCTCCTCACTTTCATCTATCCTATCCGACCTCCCCTGGTCAACTCTTGTTCTTTTCCGACCCCGACGCTATTAGGTTTGCGAGGGCTAGGTAGTCTTTCATTTTCACGCCCTTCGTGGCCCTTGTCTTCCTTTGGCCGATATCTTTATTTTTCGAAGTGTCGGACTCCTTCCATTTTTCCGTCCGATTAGTGTTATATAGAGGATGGTTGCCTAGTTGTACTTCCTCTTAAAACAATAATCACCACCACCACCACATCTCCGCTTCACCCCGCACTGGCAAAGACGTGAGCTCCTAACAGTACATCACTCCTGAACTTGCCTAGTACGCCTCATTTTGGTCGTGCTGTTTGAGGATCCAACCAGCCTCAGGGCTGATGACCTTACAGATAAGAAAATAAAGGACAATGCAATCGGCACCATGAAGAGTTCCATATCCATCCACAGGAATCACTTATGCAGAGCTATCCAACCTTTTCATGTACTGGGGCGCACTTGACGGTTGGCTATGAAGGCGTGGGGGGCCGTTTGATCATTACAATAATAATAATAATAATAATAATAATAATAATAATAATAATAATAATAATAATAATAATAATAATCCGTGCCCAGTGGGTAAGAATGTATAATGGTGCTTCATTTATATCGGCTTATACGGAAGAACTGTACTTTGTGGCTTCCGAGGAATAATAGAGGTTTTGTTTTTGGTGCTAAAAGTGTGTTAGTGTTATCTTGTGACTTTGTTCTTGATTAGAGCTTCAGTCTATGTCACGCAACATTAGTACCATGGTTACCCGCTTTCATCGGCAATATCTACGCGCGGTATGACTGTCCTATGTTTATTTTTCTCGCAGACGACTTGCACGACTCGCCGATGCTGCCAACCACTGTACTTAGGAACTAAATGGTACTGAGCCCTGGACCACAATTACATTTGTTTTCACATAGGTTAGGTTAGGTTAGGTTAGGTTAGGACTATGTTTAATTTTATCGCAGGTTAGGTTAGGTTAGGTTATTTATTTTTCTCGCAGACGACTCGCGGTTAGGTTAGGTTAGGTTACGTTAGGTTAGCCCTGGACTATGTTTATTTTTCTCGCAGACGACTCGCACGACTTAGCCCTGGACCACAATGACGTTTCTCTTCACATTAACACAGAGTTTACACGAGGACAGTAGACTGGACAATACAGTGAGCCAAGACAATATAGTCCTCGTGTGAACGAACTAGCCGAGGACAGGACAATGAATAAGCTACTGTCTTACGAGTTAGCCTCGCTTCCTATCTATCGGGACAATGCCTTCCCCCCCACCATCGCTCTTATTGTCCTGTTGATAAGTATGTTAGAGTAATTTGTAGTTTTTCTCTGGCGGGTATTGCTTCTCTCATTAATGTATCGTTACGTTGAATCATCGGTGAGACCTTCCTCAGAAGGTCTTCCAAACATTCAGTTGACATCTTCATGCACATTTTATATTCTTGAGGATCTTCTAATTCTTTTAATAATAAAACAAGCGATCCTAATGAAGATCTGCGTGACAGCCATTTCCGTAACCACAATCTCTTCTTATTTTTAGTTATAACGTCTTCAACTATATCTAACAAATCTTCGTATAAGATATGAATCACTTTCCTTAATTTTCCTTGAAGAGCACGGCGTCGTGGATCCATTTTGATGATGGAAAGCGGACGACTTGATATTGTCTTGTCCTGCGCAAGGGAACTGTTCATGGAGCACAGGACAATACCAGGACAATACAATATTGTCCTGTCTTGCATACTGTCCTCGTGTAAACTCGGCTTAATACACCACGGCATTCTATGTCGCTTACTGGTCACGAAATGATAGGATTGATAGAAGCAAAGCCTACTACTTCTTTCTTCGTACATAGCGCATCCAGTGCATCTGGCCATTGTTGATACAGAAAACATGTCTAATTATATTGACATGGCATCGTGCGATGGATGTGTTATTAATGTAACAAGTTTTTCAGCGAATTACAAGAACAACTTCAATGATTTACTTCAATTCTATGTACGTCACAATTTGATTTCAAATAGCAGAGTATGTGAATGGTGTGGCCGTCACGTCAAATTATTAGTGAATGAGAAGTTCAATCGTGTTGTTTTTTCGTGTCGTCGCCTAACCTCCACTCCATTAAGGTTGGTTCCATTTACATACATTCTTCTTCTCTATTATACATTGTTTATCATTCACGTTACATTTCCTTGTGATTTTTTCTTCCGGTGTCGGGAACGCTACGTACTACTAATAATTAGGCCTATATTTCTTTTTTATATTCAATCACAAGTCGCGCGCCCCAGGGGCTCTGAACTTCGGAGCGTGGGTTGGCGACCACGGGGCCCTCAGCTGAGTCCTGGCATTGCTTCCACTTACTTGTGCCAGGCTCCTCACTTTCACCTGTCCTATCCGACCTCTCTTGGTCAACTCTTGTTCTTTTCCGACCCCGACGCTATTAGGTTTGCGAGGGCTAGGGAGTCTTTCATTTTCACGCCCTTCGTGGCCCTTGTCTTCCTTTGGCCGATATCTTCATTTTTCGAAGTGTCGGATCCCTTTCATATTTTCCCTCTGATTAGTGTTATATAGAGGATGGTTGCCTAGTTGTACTTCCTCATAAAACAATAATCACCACCATCACCAATCACAAGTCGCGCGGATTTAAGCCTCTATTTCGTATTCATATTTAAGCATAACTAGCGCTATGTATGGTTTCAAGTGTTTAGACTCGTAATTACTGCATCGAAACGTCTCAACTACTTCATCACGTTGTTATATAATCGTGGCTGGCGTTGGCACGAATGGATTCTGCATCGCCTGAAGATTTGCCCTATGAAATGTCACTACCATAGTTCAACATAGCCAGATATTCTTACTCTTATTTGTTTCATATGGTTATTCTTTGACATTGCCTCACTCTTAGGTCTTTTCATCGCGTAAGTTGGTCATAACTTCTGTCTGTATTGAATTATGGGAACGACATTTCACTGGACTAGCCTTCAACCAATGGCAGTGTCCATTCGCCCACCGTCAGCCATGATTACTATGATACAAACTTGCGTGACAAGGCCTGACGTTTTACCAATGCAGCAATTATTCCATAGCTAATACTATCTAGAGGTCACTCCGTATATCTGATTAACACTTTCGACCTAACTGTCCCCTTTTTGTTTTCCTTTGTCATTATTTCCATAGAAACCACGACTAAGATATGCACTATTCTTTATATTTAAAGTTAAAAACTTCATGATCGTTCCGTATTGAATAGAGAAATAAGAAGATGTACAATATTAGAAGGATCCACCTTTCAATACTTCGTTGTAAGTTGAACTAAAAAGAAGTCACAACTTGTTTATTGGGACCGGTTTCGACACATTACAAGTGTCATCATCAGCCAAATAGTAAAGTAGGGCAAGATATAAAGATCTTAAAACAACTAATACATTGAACACAGGCAAAAAATTAACATTGATTCATATCGTAGCAATTCAGTTAATGTCCAAAACACAATGATCGCAGTCAAGAGAGTAAACAGAACATCATTTTCTTGCGCCGAAAACAAATATTGTTGAAGTTCACAAGCAGGTCAAGTATGCACTTATGTAGAGTCGTTGCTAGGCAGGTCTTGTAGGCATTTGTTTCTCAGGCCGAAGAGTAAAAGGTGACGTAATTGAAGTCTTAGGATAACAGTGTAGGATTTAATTTCGTCAAATTCGAAGTAGATATATAAGTTTGAGAATAATTTAAAACATTAAAAAGAATAAAGCCAAATAAAAATATATTAAAAATAGGAAGAAATAATAAAAGAAAATTGTCAACAAGATTTGGTTAACAAATGAAATTAAATTCCTTTATCGGAAGAAATCTTTCCTGAACAATCGTCTTTATGAATCTCACCTCGAAGCAACTCGTCTACTATCAAGCGCTCAATGGGACTTATTTCAAACCCATGTAGACGATAAGTTATTCTTTACACTTTCCAAAAAGCAATCAACTTTAGACAGAAAACTCAACAATCTCAAAAATATCTCTATGACAAGGAAACCGTTTACTAAATTATCTAATGAACCAAAAAATCACGACAATATAATTAGTAAGTTCCACCCCCCGGTTGTCAACTTATCCAAAACAATCTTAGATGATAATGACAACTTAATCCTATCGAAAGGCCCTAAACATACCTGGCCTAACTTAAATAAAAATGACAGTGCTTTTAATACAATCACTGAATCTGAATTAGCTATCAAAAAATGCCTTTAGAATTACAGGACGAAATTAGACTTGATGTAAAAAGAAAACTTAATAAGATTTACACACCTAACGATAACAGCAACACTATTCCCTTCGTTGAACGTAAACACATTCTTAACCATAAAAAGAAAATTAAAGACCGTAACCTCATTATCACAAAAGCTGACAAAGGTAACACTACAGTAATAATGGATAAAGTTGATTATAACGAAAAAAACAAAACTTTCTTCAGTAATAATTCCTTTTCTATAATAAAGAAAGATCCTACTCAACAAATTCAACGTCTCCTTAAACAAACCCTAAAGAACTCTTCTTTCTTATTTACTGAACTTGAAAAAACAAAATTATTAAGCATGAATCCAGGCCTGCCAACCACTAAATCTCTCCCTAAAATTCATAAGACTGACGTCCCTATTCGACCAATTATTAATTACAGACCAAGCCCACTTTACAAATTAGCACAATTCATTCATAAATTTCTTAAGAATAATTACAAATTTTTATCGAATAAGTCTGTAAAAAACACCATAGAACTAGTTGAGAAATTAAATAACTTTAAAATCCAACCACACCATTCTCTACACTCTTTTGATATTGTCAATATGTATCCCAGTATTAATATCAAAAAATTATTTCCTATTATTGAAAATAATTTATACACATATAGTTGCTTAAGCAAACTTGAAATTAATGATTTTATGACCATCTTAAAATTAGTAGTTACTAAAAACTTCTTCATCTTTGACAATATAATTTATCAACAAGATGGTTTGGCTATGGGTTCACCAGCCTCAGGGATCCTAGCAGAAATATACCTAGACTTTTTAGAACACAATTTCATTGATAACAATGACGACTTTAAACATGTATTATTTTGGGCTGGATATGTAGATGACACTTTTGTGATACTGGATGATAGAGTTATCAATGCAGCTTATGGCACTGTCCACATTTCATGGCATAATGTGGTCCTCTTTAACCCACACTCGACACAAATAGTGGTAAATTTTCAGGATTTTACCCCTGGTTTCATGACAGCGTCTCTTGGCCGCAGCCACAACAAGATACACTAATCACGATTTGAAGAAGTGTGTTCATGAATGGACTCTTCGGTTCGTACTAAACGATCACCTCAAAATATTTCCCCTGTTGTGAGAAGTTTTATAGGAACTTACTGTGTAATTTAATTATTGATTTCTCCTGTGACATGAACACTGAGGATGGTTGCCTAGTTGTACTTCCTCTTAAAACAATCACCACCACCACCACCATGAACACTGATTCAAAAAAAGTTTATTTACCATAACCCCGTTGAAAGCGACACCACGTAAAATACGATTTAGCCGAGTTTATTTGATGTTCATATTCATATAACATTGTGTTTTATGACTGACAGTATAACCTGTGCTATTTTTAAAAGTCTTGTGTGTATGGGATTTGGGCTTATGAGCAATTTTTTGACATTGCGAAGGGTTAGGAAGCGACAACAATGTGCCCCTAGGACCAACACCACCTCATCCTCAACCCGGGACAAATAATAATCCATCATCTGCTGCTCTGAATACATCAGGTGGTTCAACAAAGTCAAGTTCACTCTTGCTGGACATACAAAAGCAGTATCGTCTGTAAAGTTTAGCCCAAATGGAGAATGGCTTGCGAGTTCATCTGCTGACAAATTCATAAAAATTTGGGGTGCATATGATGGTAAATTTGAGAAGACGATATCGGGTCACAAACTGGAGATCTCAGATGTGGCATGGTCTAGTGACAGTCGTTTATTAGTCAGTGCGTCAGATGACAAAACTTTGAAAATTTGGGAATTAAGTTCGGGGAAGTGCCTCAAGACCTTGAAAGGCCACAGTAATTATGTTTTCTGCTGTAACTTCAACCCCCAGTCAAATCTCATCGTTTCAGGCTCGTTTGATGAAAGTGTTCGGATATGGGATGTTCGGACAGGAAAGTGCCTGAAGACCCTACCTGCTCATTCTGATTCTTTAAGCGCTGTACTTTTCAACAGAGATGGCTCACTTATAGTTTCCAGTAGTTATGATGGACTTTGTCGGATATGGGATACAGCTTCTGGGCAGTGCCTGAAAACTCTGATTGATGATGACAATCCTCCAGTGTCTTTTGTTAAATTTTCTCCAAATGGAAAGTACATTTTAGCTGCCACACTAGATAACACCTTGAAGTTGTGGGACTACAGTAAAGGCAAATGCTTGAAAACCTACACTGGCCATCGAAATGAGAAATATTGTATTTTTGCCAATTTCTCTGTGACAGGGGGCAAGTGGATTGTATCCGGCTCAGAGGACAATATGGTTTATATCTGGAACTTGCAGACAAAAGAGATAGTTCAGAAACTCCAGGGACACACAGATGTTGTCCTGTGTACAACGTGTCATCCAACAGAGAACATTATTGCTTCTGCAGCTTTAGAAAATGACAAAACAATAAAACTTTGGAAGAGTGACACTTAATAAACATGTTACAATTTTGTAACATTGGAAAAACTGTTGAGTTTTATATCTCTTGTTTTTTGTTCAAGACTTTTGTAATTATTCGCATTATGAGTGCTTTCTGGACCTCTTATAGTTACACAGGTTAAAGTAAGTGAAGTTCATTCATTGTACAGTAATACAGGTAGGTGGGCGATAGCGTATATGTTCGGACATAAACTCTTTTTCCATGTTCATGTACGTTATAAATCTGAAGGAAACTTGTATTTTGAAAAAAAAGAAAAAAAAGATGCCACTTCCCCCTTCCGCAAAACCCCCCTTGATCCTCCATAGTTTCCCCCACCCCACCCCACCCCCTTCACTTCATTTTCCCTACCACCCTCTAAGCCCCAGGGGCTCTGAACTTCGGAGCGTGGGTTGGCAACCACGGGACCCTTAGCTGAGTCCTGGCAATGATTCCACTTACTTGTGCCAGGCTCCTCACTTTCATCTGTCCTGTCCGACCTCCCTTGGTCAACTCTTGTTCTTTTCCGACCCCGATGCTATTAGGTTTCAGAGGGCTAGGGAGTCTTTCATTTTCACGCCCTTCGTGGCCCTTGTCTTCCTTTGACCGATATCTTCATTTTTCGAAATATCGGATCCCTTCCATTTTTTCTCTCTGATTAGCGTTATATAGAGGATGGTTGCCTAGTTGTACTTCCTCTTAAAACAATAATCACCACCACCACTGAAATCCACTTCGCGTCTGACTTGGATCGAGCAGCAAAGTGGTCAGCGTACGGCTGTGCGAATTACGTTCCAGGAACTAGCAATCCATGGTCCTGAACTCCCAGTGAAAACACTGGACTAATCCTTGATTACAAGCAATCATGATTCGTGAGAGTAATTACAGAATTACCCCAGGTGGTAACCAATTCAACGGTTCATGGACGGCAACCAGGTTTTCGGATTCTGGGGGACGTGCGCTACCAAGATCACAGAGAAAGTAGGAGTTCTCTGGCAAACTACCTTCAAAGAAACCCACATACATCAGGACCTTCAACATTAACACATTACTACAATCAGGCAAACTACACGCCTTAACATCAGAACTAGATCGACAAAGGATACAGATACTAGCTCTTCAGGAAACACATCTTACAGATCAAAGCTGGCACCCCTCTTTTGGGCATGGCTTTTGTAGATCACAAAAGCATAGCTGATTCGATAAAAGAAGTCACTCCCATAAGTAATAGAGTAATGACGTTGCGCGTACAATGTGCGAACAAAAAATACACACTAATTAATGTACATGCCCCCACGAACATTGAAAATAAGAAGGACTTAAAGAACGTAGAACAATTCTGGTCTAAACTCGAAAAAATATTGGCAGCAGTCCCCAGAGAAGAGACAAAGATGTGGCTAGGTGATTTCAATGCACAGATTGGTAGGGAAAAATAATACAAAAATACCGTAGGCAAATACCCAGCTCATAAATTCACCAACAAGAATGGCATCAGACTTACTGCCCCCTCTAGGGACACCATGACCTTGACGTCGGTGTGGGGGCTTGTGTGCTTGTTGATCCCGAGGGCTGTGCCAGCTCAGGGTTACCCATGCTGGATAGGCCTCGGTGTAGGGCCGGACTAACAAGGTGTCCCCCGAGTTGCTTGAGAGGTGTCTGTGTTCTTTATTCTTCAACACTATTTCTACCCTTCTAATTTCACCATCTTAAATTTCATTCCTCTTCTTGTCTGGCCACCCTCTCTGCCTCGGGTTGATTAGGTTAAAAATAAAAAAATAAAAAAGAAAGAAAATAAAATAGGTTAGTGAGGTTTTATCCTCCCCCAATCACAAGTTTCGGGTCGTGGCGAGGTGATGCATGGCTACTGGGAGAGTAGTTCCAAGCGACCCCCTCCAGATACCGGGCGCCCTCTGGAGTATATAGCCTTGCCTCCGGTAAATCTCCTTGGCTCTGCCGGAGGTCGACCTCATATTTCCGTGAGTACTCGTGGGACCAAAGACGGAACTTCTCTCTCTTCCTTCTTTATCAAAGAGTGGCACCCTTCAAAAACGGCGTCTAAAATTGCTAAAAAACGTAAGCGGTATACTCCAGTTCCTGTAGACTACATGAGTGACGAACGTCTTCCTCGATTCCTGGTTGCTTATAGGGTCGATGGTAAAAGTTTCCTTGACGAATGTCCTTTTATGATAAGCAATTCAACTGAAGAAATTGTTGCTGGTGAAGTCGACGAGATGCGCAAGTTCCGAGATGGATCCGTACTTATCAAGACATCTACGGCTGAACAGTCCAGACGGCTACTTAAAGCCAAGTTATTCGGTAAGGTAGAGGTGAAAATCGAGAAGCACCATACCCTTAACTCCTACAAGGGAGTTATATTCCACAGGGATTTGGTTAAGTCTTCCGATGATACAATGATCCGGTACGTAGCACGTTGGGGTGTAACCGACGTGAAGAGGTTGAAGAGGCGTGTGGGTGATAAGCTACTCGATACGGGTGCTTTCATCCTTACCTTCGACGCTGAGACCATACCTGAACGAATAAAGGTAGCAATGTATCGCCTGACTGTTCGTCCGTACATTCCGGCACCAATGAGGTGTTATAACTGTCAAAAGTTTGGCCACACCTCATTGCGATGTACAGGTTCGACGACTTGCAAAATGTGTGGGAAGTGCGAGCATGCTGGGGTTGAATGCACACCACCACCTGTGTGCGTCAACTGCCCGGGTACGCATGCTCCAATCTCCAAGGAGTGCCCCACATTCAAGCGGGAGAAGAAGATCCAGGAGATAAAAACACTGGATAAGCTATCTTATCCAGACGCCCGGAGGAAGTTCAAGTCCATGGCTGCTCCGGAGTTCTCCATCTCCTTCGCTGAAAAGGTCGCAAACGTACGGATCACTCCACAGAGTTTTGTACAGAACACCGGTACTGAAAATGCATTGAAAAGTCAAAGCCAGCAACAAAATTCAGTAACTAAAGAAACTGGAGATTCAGCATGTGAAGCACCGAAAAGAGCGTTACTGTCGACGTTGCCTGGGAACGGCCCTACCCAGGAACGTTCGACTGGGAAGTCCTCCCCCAACAGGGCGGGGGGAAATCCGGCAAGCAATCTGCCGGCTCTCCTCCCAAAAAGAGAGAAACGGTGGGTAAGAGCGAGAGGCCCCGACGCCCTCTCGTTCGATCACTTTCTGGAGAACCTAGTTCTCCCAGGAAGAAGGCCCACTGTTCCAGACCAATGAGATCACCGTCCGCGGAGGGTCCAGTCACCGCGCCTCCTTCTTCTGAGGAGACAATGGAGACTGAACCACTCATTGTCGTGGATGGTGACGACAACACCGACAACAACGGCGGAAAATGGCAGGTAGTTGACAAAAAGAAGGGCAAGCAATTGTCCTAATTTCGCAACACTACCAATCCACACAATGGCACTATTGCAGTGGAACTGCAGTAGTTACCACTGTCGCCTAGCTGAGTTACGTCAACTGATATCCGCCCCCCTGTGGGTGGGGGCGGTAGAATAACACCCACGGTAAACCCTGCCTGTCGTAAAAGGCGACTAAAAGGGGCCTCAGGAGCTCTGAACTATGGAGCGTGGGTTGGCGACCACGGGGCCCTCAGCTGAGTCCTGTCATTGCTTCCACTTACTTGTGCCAGGCTCCTCACTTTCATCTATCCTATCCGACCTCCCTTGGTCAACTCTTGTTCTTTCCGGCCCCGACGCTATTATGTTTGCGAGGGCTAGGGAGTCTTTCATTTTCACGCCCTTCGTGGCCCTTGTCTTCCTTTGGCCGATGTCTTCATTTTTCGAAGTGTCGGACCCCTTCCATATTTTCCCTCTGATTAGTGTTATATAGAGGATGGTTGCCTAGTTTTACTTCCTCTTAAAACAATAATCACCACCACCACCACCATCCTCAGAAACAGAAGACTTGGAGATCGCCTTAATCTCTTGGAGAATATCAGATCGACCATGTGGCCATCGCACATCCTTGACAGAAAGAAATTCATGATGTGCAAGTTCGAAGAGAAGCTAATATTGATCCTGACTACTATTTAGTGCGTATCAAAGTAAAACTTACCCCGAAAAGAATCCGCTACAAGAAATCTCATCTTCAGAAGTTAGACACGAAAAAGATAAAACAAACTAACATAAAAGAAGAATGGGGGGAAAGGAAAAGGCGACACCTGGCAACAGTTCCATGACAAGATCATTACGAGAGCTAAAGAGACGATTCCATTGAAGAAGAGTAAGAAGCACACTTGGTGGGAGTCTGCATGTGAAGAAGCACTAGAAAAGCTAAAGGGAGCTTTTCAGATATACAAAGTATAACTGTAAAAAGTCACTCGAGACTGAACAACACTATCTTCAGACAAGAAAAGAAGTATCAAAAGTAATCAGACAAACGAAGAGGAGATACATGAAAGACCAATTGGAATCTATAGAAAAAGATTTCAGAGATCACAATATGCGAGACTTCTACAGGACTTTCGCAGGAAGAATCCGAGGATACACACCACAGAATTTATGCTTCCGAAAACGAGACGGAAAACTCGCGCCGTCTCATTTGTACGGAGTTGGCTCGATATTTCTCTGAATTACCGGTACTCAATTGCCAGGAGCCAACATTACGATGGCCCAAAGAAACTCCTGTACACGGAAACCCTGAATCAACACCAACTACCAAAGAGGAAATCCAGAGACAAATCTTCAGACTCAAAAAATAATAGGGCGTCTAAACAACTAAATGTTCTCAGACAACAAGCAGCAAAGGTTGGGCTACATGTGTCTCTCGAAAAAACACAATTCATCACGAACATCGGTGAATCTCCTTGTACGTTGCATCTGGAACAGGGAGAGATCAGGAAAACCAATAGGTTTAAGTACTTGGGAGAATGGTTGGAATCCAATCTCTCTGAAGGAACAGCTTTGTCAACTCGAGTTAACAGGCTTGAAATGGCCTACCAACTGACCAAGAATACGTATAATAAAAAGTGTCTCTCTCGTAATACTAAGATGAAGCACTACCAGACAGTCATCCGCCCTGAAGCCTTATATGCTTCAGAATGTCTAACATTCAACAGGAAGGGACTCATGGAAAAACTTGAAATCCAGGAAAGAAAGATAATGAGGAAGATACTGGGGCCAGTCAAGGAAGGGGACAGTTATAAAAGACGGCCTAACCAAGAGCTCTACAAGTACTGTGAAAGAATAACGAATGTAGCAAGGAAGAGACGCCTAGCATTCTATGGGCACGTCTACAGGATGCATCCTACCAGGTTGACCAACCGGATTCTCAGCTACTGGCAAAATAGGAAGACCAAGTCACCATGGTTGATGGAAGTGAATAAAGATCTACAGGAACTGGGAATAACAGAAGGAATCTTAAAGGATCGTACAGCACTCAGGAAGATGCTTAAACATAAGAAGTTCCAGGACAGATTATCAACAAAGAAGACTGGCGCCCTTTGGACAAAGGAGAGGAAGGAGCAACACAGCCTGAGGATGCGCAACTACTGGGCAAACATCAAAGCCCATTCCAAAATGCAATAGTTGAATGTCGTGGTCCTTAGCTGGCCTATACGAAACAAGAAGAAGAATAGGGCGTCTGGAGAAGATGGCATAGTTGCAGAACTCATAAAGGACAAAGGCCGAAATACACTTAAGGATCTCACACTAATAATCATGGACATCTGAAAAAAAAAAAAGGCTATCTGAAGAATGGAAATGTGCACTTATCTGTTACGCAAGAAAGGTGACAGAACGGATGTAAATAACTACAGAGGGATCTCTCTCGTTCAAGTCACCTACCTTTCCGCGTGTCTTCTTCAAAGAGTACAAGAACAGCTTGAACACAAAATTGGAGAATATCAAGCCGGTTTTAGGCCTGGACGGTCCTGTGTTGAACAATTTTTTTTAACTTTCAGACGATATTGAAATATAAAGCAACCCGAAGCTCTCCGATTATTTCTAATTTCGTCGACTTCAAGAAAGAGTACAATTTGGTCGATCGACAGTCCGTCTTTAACATCTTAGAACAACAAGGACTTGATCCAAATCCATTAAGACTCATTAAGGAAACAATCACGGATACGAAGTCAAAAGTGAAATTCATGGATGAAGTATCGGAGCCCTTCGTGATTAAGACCGGCGTGCGACAGGGTGACGGATTGTCACCACTCCTTTTCAACCCTTTTCTGGACAGTCATTCGAGAATGGAAGAAGGAATTGAAAGCTCATAAGCACTGGAAACCCATTCAACTTGGACGAAAGAACGATGATCTATCGATACTAACAGACAGTGATATTTCAGCGATCAAATATATTGAAGTCCTCAAGAAATGCGCTGAGAAAACTGGACTACAAATCTCATTCGAGAAGACCAAGTTTATTTGCACTAAATTCGACATTCAGGAATTACAAACAAAATATGGGCAGATCAAACGAGTTCCATACTTTAATATATCTGGGTGAGATCCTAGAACCAACATGGTTGGAAAAGGAAGCACAAAAAGTCCGATTTAAAAAACTCAAAACAGCATTTTGGAGAACCAGTGACATCTATAACAATAAATTCATGTCCACACATACGAAAATCAAACATTACAATACGGTGAATAAACCTGAAGTGCTGTATGCAAGTGAAATCTTGGTACTTAGTAATAATAAAGGTGATCTGGAAAACATCTTAAAGGGCCCCAGGGGCTCTGAACTTTGGAGCGTGGGTTGGCGACCACGGGGCCCTCAGCTGAGTCCTGGCATTGCTTCCACTTACTTGTGCCAGGCTCCTCACTTTCATTTATCCTATCCGACCTCCCTTGGTCAACTCTTGTTCTTTTCCGACCCCGACGCTATTAGGTTTGCGAGGGCTAGGGAGTCTTTCATTTTCACGCCCTTCGTGGCCCTTGTCTTTCTTTGACCGATATCTTCATTTTTCGAAGTGTCGGACCCCTTCCATTTTTCCCTATGATTAGTTTTATATAGAGGATGGTTGCCTAGTTGTACTTCCTCTTAAAACAATAATCACCACCACCACTCTTAAAGGAGGAAAGGAAGATCTTGAGGAAAATTCTGGGCCAGGGAAAAAAAAATGAAGGGTATAGACTCAAATTACGCAAAGCTACGGAAAGATTGTCCAACCTTGCCGCAGACATCAGGAAACGGAGACTGAAATGTATGGACACGTTCACAGACTATTGTCTTCAAGGCTAACCCACAAGATTTAGACAAATACTGAAAAACTGAAGAACGTACCACGGAAATAAGATGTTAAAATGATCTAGAAAAGACACAGATAAACACATCAGAAATACTGAACAGGAACATTTGCCGTCAGACGATAAATAGATGGGTAGTAAAGCCAGAGAATGAAGTCCCTAAAAGATCGGGGACTAAGTAGTCAGAGGAAAGAAAACGGGCACACAGTGAAAGAATGAAAGCAATATTGTCTATTAGAAAGGCGAATCATAAATATAATGCGTGATACAACAGGATCCACACGCAAATAATAATAATAATAATAATAATAATAATAATAATAATAATCGCCACGCACTATCTAAAATAAAAAAATACTTTCCCAAGATACGTCAGAATGTTGTTGTTGTTGTTTTTTTTTTTTTTTTTTTTTTTTTTTTTTTTTTTGCTATTTGCTATTTGCTTTACGTCGCACCGACACAGATATGTCTTATGGCGACGAAACGTCAGAATGAAACGGTTCTGAAGCCGGTAGTTATGTATGCAGCAAAACCCTATCCTCAATGCCAATAAAGGACTCCTCCCAGAACTGGAGACCCCCTGTGGGTGGGGGCGGTAGAATAACACCCACGGTATCCCCTGCCTGTCGTAAGAGGCGACTAAATGGGGCCCCAGGGGCTCTGAACTTCGGAGCGTGAATTGGCGACCACGGGGCCCTTAGCTGAGTCCTGGCATTGCTTCCACTTACTTGTGCCAGGCTCCTCACTTTCATCTATCCTGTCTGACCTTTCTTGGTCAACTCTTGTTCTTTTCCGACCCCGACGCTATTAGGTTTGCGAGGGCTGGGAGTCTTTCAATTTCACGCCCCTCGTGGCCCTTGTCTTCCTTTGGCCGATATCTTCATTTTTCGAAGTGTTGGACCCCTTCCATTTTTCTCTCTGATTAGTGTTATACAGAGGATGGTTGCCTAGTTGTACTTCCTCTTAAAACAATAATCACCACCACCACCCCGATGGTATTACGTATGGAGACCGAAGGAGTCTCATTTTCACGCCATTCGTGGCCCTTGTCATCCTTTGGCCGATACATTCATTTTTCGAAGTGTCGAACCCCTTCCATTTTTTTTCTCTCTTATTAGTGTTATATAGAGGATGGTTGCCCAGACCCATCTGTCGGTGTGACGAAAAGCCAATTATAAAAATAAAAATGCGTGACGTGACGTGAGAAAATGTGTAACGGAAGTTACGTCACAAAATGTTTTACCTAACAACAGTGACCTTGAGTGGTGCACGGGCTCTAGATTTGTGTAAATAGAGTGTGTTCAAATAGAAGGCACTAGTTTAAGATACGTAATGTAGTAACATGGCCCACCAGATCTACCGGCATCAAGTTGGCCGTAATAATACCAACATTCAGATCAGTGGCCTCCCTCTTATGGTACACACTGTAGAACGAATATGTAAATCCAAAGCCTCCTGTTTAGGCTATCCCTTATGGCTGGTGGTCATCTGAAATTTGCAGCCATTGATGGATGGTCCCCCTGTGGGTGGGGGCGGTAGAATAACACCCACGGTATCCCCTGCCTGTCGTAAGAGGCGACTAAAAGGGGCCTCAGGGGCTCTGAACTTTGGAGCGTGGGTTGGCACCACGGGGTCCTCAGCTGAGTCCTGGCATTGCTTCCACTTACTTGTGCCAAGCTCCTCACTTTCATCTATCCTATCCGACCTCCCTTGGTCAACTCTTGTTCTTTTCGACCCCGACGGTATTACGTATGGAGGCCTAGGGAGTCTTTCATTTTCATGCCCTTCGCAGCCCTTGTCTTCCTTTGGCCGATACCTTCATTTTTCGAAGTGTCGGACCGCTTCCATTTTTTCTCTCTGATTAGTGTTACATAGAGGATGGTTGCCTAGTTGTATTTCCTCTTAAAACAATAATCACCACCACCACCACCACCACCACCACCACTGGCCATGACCGGAAGACAATTTTTGATCATTTGATTTTCGCAATAGGAAAAGTGGTTTATTTTTGTTATTGCGTTCAATTAATTTTAAAACTGTGTATTATGTACCATTGCTCTTTTTTTTTTTAATATCCTCCGACCATCAGGACAGATTCAATACTTGAGAGAGGCTTGCAAATAAATAACTAAATGAATATGATAACCTGATCTAGTGACCACTGTTTAACAAAGGTTTATTATTATTATTATTATTATTATTATTATTATTATTATTATTATTATTATTATTATTATTATTTGTACCTGATACTGAGAGTGTAATATGTGTAGTTTGTTAATCTCTCTCTTGAATTCTTCGGATCTTTGGGTTCTTTTTTTCAGCACTCATATGATCACTGCAGCAAACAGCCCAGCCACTGTGGGACTCACGAACGTTTCGTGGGACAAGTCTGTAACTAAAGTGATGCTGGGAGAAGCTGATATTGCGTTGTTAGGACTTCCTACAGTCTCCTCCTGCGCACAGTTCGTTGACTTCACTACCAGTCTGTACCAGATGAGGTAACATACAAATACAAACAGTAAGATATTATAATTCACCGTTTGAATGCGCGAGCAGCACTCATATGTAAGCAAACCGCCCGCCCCCTGGGGGTGGGGGTGGCAGAACAACACCCACAGTAACCCCTGCCTGTCGTAAGAGGCAACTAAAAGGGGCCCCAGGGGCCCTGAACTGGAGAGCGTGAGTTGGCGACCACGGGGCCCTCAGCTGATCCTGGCATTGCTTCCACTTGTGCCAGAATCCTCACTTTCAAGTATCCTACCCGACCTTCCTTGGTCAACTCTTGTTCTTTTCCGACCCCTATTCAATTAGGTTTCCGAGAGCTAGGGAGTCTTTCACTTTCACCCCCTTCGTGGCCCTTGTCTTTCTTTGTCCAACACCTTTATTTTTCGAAGTGTCGGATCCCTTCCATTCTCTCTCTCTGAATATTGTTATATAGAGGATGGTTGCCTAGTTGTACTTCCTCTGAAAACAGTAATCACCACCAGCAGCTGTGCAGGAGAATGGAAAAACACGGAAAACCATTCTCAGGACAGCTGACGGTGGGGACTGCCCCTCTTCGTCTCCCGAATGCAGAGGCGTAGGTCCAAGGTAGAGCTGTGGCCACCCCTTCTCTGCTCGGTTGGCCGGTCGGAGTGCAGAACTGTCGGACCATGAACCAGCCGTGGCCACTTCTGGGACGAGACTCGCTCTGCATCCACCGACCTCCATTTTTGTTTCAAAACTGAGAAGTGGGCCCTATAGAATGATATCTATCTATCTAAGGGGTTACGCCCTCTCTCTGGCCAAGAGATGCGGGCGGGTTGGGGAGATGTGATGGAAGAAGGAGGTGGGTAAAGGATGTGAAGGAGATGGGGGAGGAATTTTGCCTATGCCTAAGGATGTTACTACTGTATTAATTCATTTATTATTGCTTTTCTTTTCTTTTTTTTAGAACATGCATACAAGCAACAAGTATATGCATAATAAAGTTGAAGGGTTTCAGTTTGCTTTTTTTTTTTTTTTTTTTTTTTGTAATAACATAATTTAATTCACAGCTTTTACAAATCTTCAGGGATTGTCCATTATCCGACGCCTGGGATACCAGATATGAAGACAGACAGCGAACGGTGAAAATATTTAACCATGGGGCATTGTTCTTGTAAAACACTTAAGAGACCTGGAAGATATACGGGAGAGTACGGGAGGTTAAACCATTGTTTCCAGAGGAGTGAAACTGAAATGAGAATTTAAGCCGGAATGCGTGGTGGAGACGTGGAGGTTTAAGGTTTGGTTGGCTGCGGCCTGTAGGTGATGGAGGACTAAGGAGCGATTGTAGGGGTGAATGTTGAGTAGGGAGAGAGTGACAAAACGGATGAGATCTTCTACGGTGGGTGGGGAGAATAAAGAGCGATTGGGCGATGTGGGCAGGTCTATGGTTCTAATAGGGGCCACCAGGTCTGGGCGATTATGGGGAGGGGAAGGGCGGCTTCTACAACGGCGGGAGTATACGGGGTGAGTGCCTCCACAGGTATGACACTGGGGTGGTTGGTGGATGTTGGGACATCGGAACGTAGCGTGTTGTTGGTTGCAGTGTCCACATGATGGGCGTTGGGCAGTGCAGTGCGTGGTGAGATGATGGTTGTAGGTGAGGCACTTCTCACACCTGATGGATTGGGGAGGCGGTGCACGTGAAGGTTCAACCTTATGGTGGTGACGGTGAATCGAGACTCCGGTGGCCAGTACCCGGTCGATGTCTGCTGGTGTGGGGAGAAGAATCCGCACCATGTAAGTTGGACCCGTGGCGTTCCTGATCCGGAATGCCTTTTTCGCCGGGATGCCTTCTGCGTTGAGCTCGGAGATAATTGTGTCTTCAGAAATAGAGGAGTCGACGCAGCGAATGACGCAACTAAGGAGGCTGTAGCGTGGTGGGGGAGGTGGAGATTTGAGAGATGGCTGTAGGAGGGGATGAAGGGGGTTGTTGGATCCGAGACGTTGAGCGCCGATGGCCGTGGTGAGAAGGTTGGCAGCAGTGTCTCCGTTGACCTGGATGATGACTCCATTTGTAGTTTTGCGGATATCCGCTACGTCTTCTCGGCGCATGTTGTTGTGTAATAGGGTGGAGAAAATGGTGTGGGGTGAATGGAAGTCAGAGGAAGGACTAGTAAGAAGAAATGAGTTCCTGCTGGGGCGGGTTAGAGGAAACGGGAGCGAGTGATAGGGCGTCGAGTACCGGAAACAGCGGAGAAAGTAAGCTGGGGGAAATTGGAAGTGGGGGTGGAGTAGTGGTTGGAGGAGGAATAGCCTGAACGGAGGTGTCCATGGGTAGCGATGGATCAGTTCGTGCCTCTGCTGTTGCGTGTTGTTGGACTCGTTCCTCGGGTGCTGGAGAACTTGGTGGCAGACTTGAAAATTTAAACTGAAAGTTGGAGGCATTCCATTGTGGAGCTGGCGTCATTGGGATGAATCTGGCCTGGTAATCTGGCGCTGCAAAACACATGACCGCCGAGTGGTAGGCGACTGCGGCTGATGGGCTGAGATCCGTGATAGTGGTAGTGGTGGTACTAGTAGTGGCCGTTGTAGTAGTCGAACAGTGAGGAGAAAATGGAAACATGGTGTGCACGTATGTTCCAGTACACTGGCAGGACAATGTAGTCACCCTGGGTAGTGTGGTAGTTCCTGGCGATGGGCTCGTCCTGAGGTGAAACCTCCCCGATTTTCGTTGTCCACCTGTTTTTTTTTCAATAGGGAATGCCCTACGTGCTTGACTTTCGGTGATTGAAAACCGTTGGACGGCGAAGGATCCATAGAATGATATATCTTGCGAGCAAGTAACTCGAGTGCTACAGGGCTGAGCTGCTTCCCACAACACACGCGTATACCACGTTGGAAATTTATTGAACATATCTCTTGGTAAGTTATTCCAATCCCTAACTCCCCCTCCTATAAACGAATATTTGCCCTAATTTGTTCTCTGGAATTCCAACTCTTCATATTGTGATCTTTCCTACTTTTAAAGACACCACTCAAACGTATTCGTCTACTAATGTCATTCCACGCCATCTCTCCACTGGTAGCTCCGAACATACCACTTAGTCGAGCAGCTCGTCTCTTTTCTCTCAAGTCTTCCCAGCCCAAACTTTGCAGCATTTTTGGTAACACTACTCTCTTGTCGGAAATCACCCAGAACAAATCAAGCTGCTTTTCTTTGGATTTTTTCCAGTTCTTGAATCAATTAATCCTGATGTGGGTCCCATACACTGAAACCATGATCCTGACTATAACTCCTAAATATTACCATAACCTTATGAAGAGATCTGTAATCCTTATATCACCCCATTAATGTGATTACCCCAAGTAAGATATGTCCTTATATCAACACTTAAGCACTTTACAGTGATCCCAGTGAGGTACTTTCACTCCATCAGCACAGTAATTAAAACTGAGAGAACTTTTCCTCTCTGCAGTGTTGCCAACTTATATTTTCAAGATCCGCTATATACTACTAAAAATCCGCTAAAATTCCGCCAAGAAATCCGATCTCAAATAATGAGCAATACAAATCAGCAGTAATAATAATAATAATAATAATAATAATAATAATAATAATAATAATAATAAAAGTAAATGCCTGCACTCACCTGATCTGTAAGTTTCACTGGTATTAACCTCCGGCCTGGGAGCCGGCGAGCTAAGACTTGTAGGCGTTTTAGTGCCGGGTGCAAACTAGGTGAATCCCCTACCTCAAGGGCTCACACAAAACAGGCCAGTTCATTAAACTGTCTTCCTTCTTAGCATAAATATAAATGCTACTCTCTCACAGTTTCGTAAGCTGTCGTCATTCGTCAACTAAGAGATAAGTACTCTAAGTTTGTGATACCATGATCTCATAACATCAGGTTTTCCTCATGTGACTGCTAGCTCCTGATAAGAAATACGATATAGCTCGGAGACAGACTGGAGTACAAATTGTTTAAAAAACGTAAAATTGATAAAACACCAAATTCCGCTATAATAAATCTAGAATTCCGCCAAAAAATCCGCTGTCCGCTAAATGATATTTTTCTCCGCCGACAGTCTTCTAATTCCACCAAATTTAGCGGAAAATCCGCTAAGTTGGCAACACTGCCTCTCTGTGAAACTTATAACCTGACTTTCATCGATCCACACTGCATCCTTCTTACTTATGACTGACTACATTACGTAGGTCTGGTTGAAGCAATAAAAATGTTAGTTGTTTCTGTACCACTCCTCACTGTAACATATAGAACCATCATCCGACACATACAATACATTTGTAGTCCATATATAACATTTTTGTGCCAACACATATGTCGTGTGTAACGTTCTTCTTGCTACTTTAAGCCAAGTTATCTCCGCACAGGCCATGGAGGGCCTAGGAGGGGTGGAAGGTAAAGGCTTCCACTATCCGTAAACTCGGTACTTGGTAGGGTAGAGTGGTTGGTTAGCTTTAAGCTCGGCCGTCTTTGCCCCCAGACGTGTATTTTAATTGATATCCAAAATAACACATACCTGCATGAAACAGAGCAGTAAGAAGCAATTTCCAAACTTCTTTAAAGTGTATGGAAAGAATACAAAAGACGTGACATTACGCGTACGTAGTAGACCTTAAAAAATTGCAAGTTTTAAGTCATACACAACATAATTATGTGTTGACGCAACAACGCCACTGATGCCCTATCAAATGAAAATGTAGGATCTGTCCATTTAATTGCAACAAGCAATACTTCTTAAGGTTCCCCCATAAGCCCCAGAGGCTCTGAACTTTGGAGCGTGGGTTGGCGACCACGGGGCCCTCAGCTGAGTCCTGGCATTGCTTCCACTTACTTGTGCCAGGCTCCTCACTTCCATCTATCCTATCTGACCTCTCTTGGTCAACTCTTGTTCTTTTCCGACCCCGACGCTATTAGATTTGCGAGGGCTAGGGAGTCTTTCATTTTCACGCCCTTCGTGGCCCTCGTCTTCCTTTGGCCGATATCTTCACCTTTCGAAGTGTCGGATCTCCTCCATTTTTCCTCTCTGATTAGTGTTATATAGAGGATGGTTGCCCAGTTGTACTTCCTCTTAAAACAATAATCACCACCACCACCGTTCCCCCATACCATGTTAACTCAATTCTTTTATGGATCCAGTTTCTCTATTCTCGTGGCTGAGAGGAGTCAGGACTCAACTGACTGGGGCTATTTACTACGACTGTATGAAACACCACTTTGGCTCATGCTGGCGGCAATCGTTGTGGGTTTAACCCTTGTTCTCTTCTGGACGAGCCGCATGAGCGACGTGTTCATCCGAGAAAAGAAGGAATTTCTTCATACACATCTGTACGAGGCACTGCAAATGACACTGTCCGCCATCTGTCAACAAGGTAAGTTCTATAGTATACTATATAACTGTCTCATTAAATTAATGTTACGAATAAAACACTGTCTGGTTTATCAATGTAGTTTAATTCTAGGATGACCCAATTTGTACACGCACAGTAGTCAGTACTCACGGTAGTACACAAATAATTTATATTCAACCATGAATGACCACACTTCACTGATTGCTATCTATTTACTAGGTGTCCTCCTCACATGAGGTAGTCCGGATCGCCAGTATTACCCGAACGGTGAAAGTCCTGACTGACAACCCCCCTTCCAGTTTCATTCTTGCACGCTTAGTCACTTCAAACACAACAGCTGCTCGCAGACAGGTTCGAACACGGGGCTACTGGCCACAACACACGGCGCCCATCCCTGGCTCGACTCCAGAGAAAGTTCTCCACTCACACAGTACTCCATACTCCAACACAGCACTCCGCTCAGAACACAGCAATACTCAGACACTGACTCTCGTGAGACACTGGCGACAGCCAACACAACTGCCGTCCCAGTCCAACTACCCACTCGACACTCATACACGACAACTCAGACTCCGTTGGGATACCCCCTGTGGGTGGGGGCGGTAGAATAACACCCACGGTATCCCCTGCCTGTCGTAAGAGGCGACTAAAAGGGGCCTCAGGGGCTCTGAACTTTGGAGCGTGGGGTGGCGACCACGGGGCCCTTAGCTGAGTCCTGACATTGCTTCCACTTACTTGTGCCAGGCTCCTCACCTTCACCTATCCTATCCGACCTCTCTTGGTCAACTCTTGTTCTTTTCCGACCCCAACGGCATTACGTATGGAGTCCTAGGGAGTCTTTCATTTTCACGCCCTTCGTGGCCCTTGTCTTCCTTTGGCCGATACCTTCATTTTTCGAAGTGTCGGACCCCTTCCATTTTTCCTCTCTGATTAGTGTTATATAGAGGATGGTTACCTTTTTTTTTTTTTTGCTATTTGTTTTACGTCGCACCGACACAGATATGTCTTATGGCGACGATGGGATGGAAAAGGCCTAGGAAGTGGAAGGAAGCGGCCGTGGCCTTAATTAAGGTACAGCCCCGGCATTTGCCTGGTGTGAAAATGGGAAACCACGGAAAACCATCTTTAGGGCTGCCGACAGTGGGGCTCGAACCCACGATCTCCCGATGGTTACCTAGTTGTACTTCCTCTTAAAACAATAGGGCTTCGAGTATTAATACGGAACTGCCATGGCGTCAGGTCCAGAAAATATGAAATTGAAGCCTTCCTAGCCGCGAACACCTTACATGTAGCACTCCTAACAGAAACCTTCCTCCAACCGGGGAAGAAAAGTTCACCATTAAGGGGCCCATATACGTGCAATATTATTGCGCAAAATGGGTTGTACAATATATTGTTAGCTGCCCACAGACAAACAATATTATTGTGCAATAAATTCCCCTGCGGGTGGGGGCGGTAGAATAACACCCACGGTATTCCCTGCCTGTCATAAGAGGCGACTAAAAGGGGCCCAGGGGCTCTCAACTTTGGAGCGTGGGTTGGCGACCATGGGGTCTTTAGCTGAGTCCTGGCATTGCTTCCCCTTATTTGTGCCATACTCCTCGCTTTCATCTATCCTATCCGACCTCTTTTGGTCAACTCTTGTTCTTTTCCGACCCCGACGGTATTAAGTATGGAGGCCTAGGGAGTCTTTCATTTTCACGCCCTTCGTGGCCCTTGTCTTCCTTTGGCCGATACCTTCATTTTTCGAAGTGTCGGAACCCTTCCATTTTTCTCTCTGATTAGTGTTATATAGAGGATGGTTGCCTAGTTGTACTTCCTCTTAAAACAATAATCACCACCACCACCACTGTGCAATAAATAGAATCGTGTGGAGATAATATTGGTGGTTGTGCAATATATTGTGCAAAAGCGGTCATAGACGTACAATATGCGTGGCAATATAGTCAGTCCATTCCGGTATTTTGTTTGGTGAATTCTCTTTTCTGTATCACGAAGCCACTTCACTTCTTTTCGGACGTTTGTACGCAGAGAACTGATTTTAAAAAAATAACTTCTTGCTTGTCGGCGTTCGGATATTTTTCGCGATATTTCTCAATAAGCACCTCGTTCTGTTCACCTTTCTTAACGCGATTACTGTAATCTTTGCTCTTAATGTCCCATAAATTCCAAAATAAACTTTTTCACCACCTGTTTGCCTGCCATCACGAAACGTTCTCCCCCGCTTGTTGATACCAACTGGCGGAAAGACGCGATATTGCACAATATTGCCAACACACGGCACAGTATTTTGCGATTTGCGCAATATATTTCAAACTTTTTTGATTTCGTACCATATATTGCACAACCCTTCAATATTAAATACACACTATCAATTATATTGCACAAACCCCGATATTGCGCAATAATATTGCACGTCTATGAGGCCCTTTAGAGCCAACACCATGAGAGCCTACAAAATACACAGAAGCGACAAGGCTAATGGAGTTGAAGGGGTGGCAGTTCTGGTAAGGAAAGACATCAAACATATGGAAGTGGACTTACCAGAGCTGATCGAACTGGAGGCATGCGGAATTGCCATGCCAGTTCGAGGAACGCTCATTTATGTCATATCGGCATACGACATACCGAAAAGCCTAAACACACAAGACATAGAAGCAATACTACGGCTAAATCGAAACACGATACTGGGGCTGCCTGAGACCTAACTCAGCAGGAACAAGGCTGTACAACCACATGCTATCTCAGGACTATGTGGTAACAGCCCCCAGCGAATCCACGTTCCTAGCACCAAACGGACAGGTTTCCGATATATTAGACATAGCCCTACTGCGACATATTCCTCAAGGGCACAGCGTAACAGTAATAAACGCCCTTGGGTCGAAGCACCAACCAGTGATATTCACACTCAATGCGAAGCCAGGGGAATGTGAGAATAACCCCAAGCGCCGGCTCAACTATTAAGCAGCCAAATGGGGCAATTTCGAAAGAAAACTGGACTCACTTCTACAGGGAACTGAGTACATACAAATAGAAAGCCCAGCCCCTATTTACGAATCAATTAAAACACTCGTAGGTGCGATCCAGGCAGCCACAACAGCGAACATCCCGGTATACAAGCGTAACTATCACACCAACATCGAGATACCGGCCTACATTAAAGACCTAATCCACAAGCGCAACCAACACAGGCGCAACTGGGCCCGATTCCACCGCGGTGAAGATCGGGAAATTAAAAACCACCTTAGAGCCGAAATCGAAACCCAACTCCTAGAACACAGGTCGCGACAACAAACTGAGTACGTTTGACTCAAACACCAGACCGGTGTGGAACTTAGCGAGATATTTCACGCGAGAACCACACGTGATCCCAACTATCAAGGGACCAAATGGGCCAGTATACGACAACCGAGATAAAGCTGAGGTTATAGCAGATTCAATGGAAGCGGCTTTTACGCCCAACGAGGAACCGTCCTACACCGTTTTCACTAGACGAACAGAGGCTAAGGTAGCGAAATTCCTCGCAAACGCACCCAAGCCCGAGGTCAAGAAGACTAATATACACGAAATTAAGTGGATAATAGATCACCTTAACCCGAAGAAAGCACCTGGCCCAGACGAGATCCAAAACATAGTACTCAAGAAACTAACTCAGAGAGCCCTCAGACTACTCACCAGGATATACAGTGCAATGTTCCAACTGCAGTATTACTCAGAGCAGTGGAAAAAGGCGAGAATCCTTGTGTTTGGGAAACCAGGCAAGGGCAAATCTGACCCAAATAACTACAGACCCATCAGCCTCCTGGACGCCCTCAACAAAGTATTCGAGAAAATACTGCTGAAAAGACCAGTAGCACATATCAAGGAATTTTTTTTTTGCTAGTGGCTTTACGTCGCACCGACACAGATAGGTCTTATGGCGACGATGAGATAGGAAAGGCCTAGGAGTTGGAAGGAAGCGGCCGTGGCCTTAATTAAGGTACAGCCCCAGCATTTGCCTGGTGTGAAAATGGGAAACCACGGAAAACCATCTTCAGGGCTGCCGATAGTGGGATTCGAACCCACTATCTCCCGGATGCAAGCTCACAACCGCGCGCCCCTAACCTCAAGGCCAACTCGCCCGGTATCAAGGAAAAAGGAATCACTCGAAACGAACAATTCGGTCTTAGGAATGGCCACTCTGCCCCTCAACTGCTTACCCGGGTCACAGAACCAGCGACCATCGGACTAAACAAGCGGAGGGGCACAGGCACGGTATTCCTTGATATCCAGAAGGCATTTGATAATTTCGCTAATAGGCCTTCGTTCCACACTTTAATAGACCACGAATTGCACCCAGGTTACATAAGATTAATTAAATCATACCTGGAAGGCCGAAGAGTTCCAAGTAGAAGTTCACAACACACTGTCAAGCACGCGAACGATTAAGACGGGCGTAGCCCAACGGTCACTAATACGCCCAATCCTGTTCGTCCTATTTACGAACGATATCCCAACAGCGGAACTCAATACCACGCACCTCTACGCTGATGATACTGCTATCTTAGAACAACACCCTCACCTAGCGTGCACCCGAAAGAGGCTACAAGTAGCACTGCGAACTCCTGAGCCCTGGCTAACTAAATGGCGTATCAAGGTCAATGTTGGCAAATGCCAAGCTGTGTTGTTCACTAGAAACAAATACAGTAGAGACAATACGCGACACTGAGCGAGATATCGAGGGACAGCTATTGGAGCTCACTCTAGCGGATAGACCTGAACAGTACTGATTCTCTCATAAGAGCACGTGTATTTTTGTGTGAAGTTTTTGGTGTTATTTATGCGTTTTCAGTGAGTTGACATAATTAAATAGTAGCGTGTGTCATTCCTTGATATCTCCTCTCAACATGAGGGGAAAGGTATGTGCTGTGTTTGGCTGCAGTAATTACGAAGTAGAGAAAAATGCGCGGTCGTTCTTCAGGTTCCCTCGAGACAAAAACATGTAGTAATATTGTGTTTGCATATATATTCTTCCAGTAACAGAAATTGTTATAGTACTTCATAATCTTCCGACCTGCTCGACCCATAGTTTAACTGGCATAAAATGTAATACGCATATTTTATTGTATAGTACAGAAGTTAACCTTCAATACCGATGTGTTGTTGTAGGTGTGATCTGTGGGTTTTGAAATGTCACAGAGGTGATTTGGATAAGGTGTACAAGAAAGAAGGGACGTTACGCTTATATAAGAATTATAAGATCTGTTCAGATCATTTCCAGGACAGCGACTTTAAATATCCTCGACTATACAGCCAAGGGTATGTTACATTTTTACTCTAATTGTACGTAAATATTCCTCAAAGCATCACTATCGACAACATTTTCATACTTTTCTTTCTTTAATCCCTCTTCTCAGATTAAAGCCGGAATTTTATAGATTTTCTTTCTGTTAGTAGGCTTCACGTTATGAGGAAAATTGTCCAGCTTTTAAATGTTAATTCATTGCATCATATGTGCAAGGAATGTGCCGATATTTTTATTGACAAGTGTCTTAATGTGATCATACAATGTTTTTAAATGAGAAAAAAGACAAATCCAACCGCAAAAGTTCAGGCAAGAATGCTAAAGCTAAAAAAGTAATGCATAAATGAAAGATCAAGCCATTTCACATCTTGTTTATATGTCTAATTTCAGTCTTTGAATAATAACCTTTTAAATAATTCTTCATTCATTTATCCAGAATTGCTTTAGCAACTTCGAAGTTAATATCTCAATACCACTTTCTTTCTAGACGTAATTTATTTATCCATTTCCGTATGTACATTTCCATTGATATTTGAATGTAGCGCGATTTGTTCAGGTCAAGTCACTAGGAGCACCACCGTCGAATTGTCTCCCATTTTAGCAAAGCGAAATCCGTAAGTGTCGCGTATTGTCTACTGTATTTGCTAGAAAGAACCGACGCACACACAGGCCAGCCAATATCAAACCGCTCAAGCTATTTAATCAAAATATAGCATGGCACGACAACGCCAAATACCTAGGAGTAGTCCTAGATATGAAGCTAACCATGCTACATCACATTAAAGACATCCAGCGAAAAACACACACTACTAATACACCTATATCCTACACTGAATAAAAAATCCAGTATTAATCCGTGAGTAGCAACTAAGTGCAAGGCCTTAATTAGTCCAATAATCAATTAATCACGTACGCAGCCCCCGCCTGGGGCCACACTGCTAGGACGAACCTGGATATGCAGGAATTAATACAAAACGAATGCATTCGAGCAGCGACTAGACTCCCAACTGACACGCCAATACGCCACCTACGCGAAATTGCGAAAGACAGTTCGATAAGGCAAAACATACGCAAAACAAACACTCCGAATGTACACGAAGTCATGGGGTAATAAGATCAACCCACTAGTCAGTGGAATAGGACGCTACGACGTCGATCTGAACACAAAATACCGCACCCCGAAACACATTCTGTTCAGCCACAGGGTTAAGAGGTCGGAGGTACCAAAACACGCCCCCCCCCCCCCCCCCGTCCTCATAAAGCTGAGACCCACTCACTACATCGCACCACTCAATATTGCGCACGCACACCACAATGCAAACACCTGTATATATGCACATGTCTATTTTGTCTGTTTATGTGTATTATGATACAGATCCAACCACCACAGTGAAGCAAGCGAGGAAGGATTGAGAAAAGAAATTCAAATGACGAAGGCAACACAGCCATAATACGAGACGACCCAATCCACCTCCGCACCCCGCCAGTGACAAGGGAGTGGACAGAAAACCCACCTCCCCAGTTATAATTTTCCAGTTATTGTCTACTTGTTTTACAGGACACGAGAACGGAAGAGCGGCCCGCACTGTACTGAGAAGTGTATAAATGTATATACCGGTAGCCACAGACTGCAGTGACAAGTCTGTGCCACCAACACCGCAAAGAAGGGACGTCATCAGGCGAAAAAGAAGAAGCCCCTTACCTTAAGCAAGGCTTTGCGCTATATCCCTTCTCCTTAAAGGAGACTTGGCACCAGGGACCGCTGGCTGGTGGACCAAGGGACTAACCTGTGGCCCAAAGCCCAGACGCCAGTGGACCCGAGCCGCACCAGGCAGTGACAAGAAGGACTGATCCCCAAACTACAGTAACTGACAAACGCAAGGAAAATGGTTACGACTGCATGACTCATATCCCTAAATAACACAACCTCTGGACTTTTCCAGCCCACATCCTTGCATGTGCTATCAAAAGATGTCAGGATTTATATGTGGGCTCCTTTTCTTTTTTTTTATTTGGCTTTAGATCAGTTACAGACCAAACAGCCACCTGGAAATGTAGGCTCTTTCTCTTTTCTGCCTAGGTGTGGTTTTTCCCGTACCCTTAATACCACGCCTTAACCCCACCTTACCAACACAAACCTTGCCTTGGTAAGGCGTCTAACCTGCAAACAGGCAGGTACTCCTGTTATACCATTCCCACTCTTCCCTACTATCTCTTTCTCCTTAGAAACTAATAGTATGTCGGAGGCAATGTAGATTGTGTCCATTGCCACGCGGGGGGGGGGGGGGGGGGGAGCGAGCTTTGCCTCCCCCCCGAAAAAAGATTAGTGTGTGCGCTTCAGGTGGTGGTGGTGATTATTGTTTTAAGAGGAAGTACAACTAGGCCGACCATCCTCTATATAACACTAATCAGAGGGGAAAAAATGGAAGGGATCCGACACTTCGAAAAATGAAGGTATCGGCCAAAGAAAGACAAGGGCGCGAAGGACATGAAAATGAAAGACTCCCTAGGCCTCCATACGTAATACCGTCGGGGTCAGAAAAGAACAAGAGTTGACCAAGAGAGGTCGGATAGGATAAATGAAAGTGAGGAGCCTGGCACAAGTAAGTGGAAACAATGCCAGGACTCAGCTAAGGGCCCCGTGGTCGCCAACCCATGCTCCAAAGTTCAGAGCCCCTGGGGCCGCTTTTAGTCGCCTCTTACGACAGGCAGGGGATACCGTGGGTGTTATTCTACCGCCTCCCACCCACAGGGGAAATGTGTGCGCTTCGGTGACAACAACGTTGCGGTTATGTCAAAGGCCGTGAAGGTCAGTGAACGGTAAATATTCATTTGAGTATTAAGGGAATGTTATACATTTAAGTTTCCACTGGAGAGAAATCGAGGTAACTTTCAATATAACTTACAATAACTTAGAATGGAAGACATTAATTATAGTAGTTATTTTGATTTAGTGAATGAATAACGGGCATTTTATTTTTCTTACTGGAAATTCTGTCATTTGCATCTATTGCACGTTTCAACCCTATATATTTACAGTGTAGCACGAAACTTGTAACGTGTCACTTTTTATTACTATTTATTTTACGTCGCACCGACACAGATAGGTCTTATGACGACGATGGGATGGTGTCCGGAAAAGTGCGAACACGGAAATTTGCGAACACTACCTTCAAAAAAGGAAACAAGACATGTAATGTAACGAATCCCTGTAAATAAAACAATCTTTACCGGGCGAGTTGGCCGTGCGGATAGGGGCGCGCAGCTGTGAGCTCGCTTCCGGGAGATTGTGGGTTCGAACCCCACTGTCGGCAGCTTTGAAGATGGTTTTCCGTGGTTTCCCATTTTCACACCAGGAAAATGCTGGGGTTGTACCTTATTTAAGGCCACGGCCGCTTCATTCCCATTCCCAGGCCGTTCCTGTCCCATCGTCGCCATAAGACCTATCTGTGTCGGTGTGACGTAAAGCAAATTGCAAAGAAAAAAAACCAATCTTTAATCCATACAACTTATTGAAACTGACTTCCATCACACTTCACACAGGCCTTGGACTGTCAAAATGATAATTATCATCTTACAATTTTGGCGTGTTTAAAATCAGCCTTCACAGGCTTCGTCATATTTTCGTACATTTGTCGTTTAAAATCGGCTTTCATAGGCTTCCCCCTGTGGGTGGGGGCGGTAGAATAACACCCACGGTATCCCCTGCCTGTCGTAAGAGGCGACTAAAAGGGGCCTCAGGGGCTCTGAACTTTGGAGCGTGGGTTGGCGACCACGGGACCCTCAGCTGAGTCCTGGCATTGCTTCCACTTACTTGTGCCAGGCTCCTCACTTTCAACTATCCTATCCGACCTCTCTTGGTGAACTCTTGTTCTTTTCCGACCCCGACGCCATTAGGTTTGCGAGGGCTAGGGAGTCTTTCATTTTCATGCCCTTCGTGGCCCTTGTCTTCCTTTGGCCGATATCTTCATGTTTCGAAGTGTCGGACCTCTTCCATTTTATCTCTCTGATTAGTGTTATATAGAGGATGGTTGCCTTATAAGATAGGACAATTAAAGAAAAAAATCACACTTATTATTGTCTACATTTCTATTTACTGTTGCAGGCTATCCAAATTCTCCACAAACGCTGTCTACACGAGGAACACTTGTGGTTGTATTTCTATTGGGCACAATGCTGAACGCTCTCTACAGCAGTTCAATAGTGTCGAATTTAGCAGTGGGAAACGAAGAAGCACCATTTCAATCCTTATCTGAGCTCATGTCGAGCACACAGTACCAGCTAGTGGTGATAGAGGGGAATGCTGCTGCCATTATTCTTCGGGTACGTAACTTCCCAATAGGAAAACAAAAAAAGGAATATTGAAAAATACATGGAGATGTGTGAATTTTAGTATTTTTAAATGAATTTTCAATAGTAAATTGGGGTCGATAATCTAGATGGTTCGCCCTTTAAAGCAAAAATCATCATCATCATAATCTTACCATATACCAAAAACAAGGTTCCGTCACTGCAGGTATGGTTCTGTCTTGAGCTCTAAAAAAGTAATTGGGCTGAATTACAGATACATGAGAAATATGTTACTCAATTACGATTACAAATTCCCTGTTTCAACAAGAAAGAATTAAAATTTCAATTACTTTACAGAACGCTGATACAACGCTTGGAAGGAAAATATATCACTTCATTTTGTGTGCGTGTTTTTTAAACATGGAGGCATTAAGTGGCTGTTGTGAATAGGTGAGGCTAAACACAATACCGTGAAATTTTCGAAATTATACATCTCTAATATTTTTAGTTAATTTCAAATAATTTATAATTTACTCTGCAAATACATTAATTGGTTCTTAAGATTCTCATCGCTAAGCCTCGACGTCTTGGGGGTAAGGTACATTTTTTACCTCCAAAAAATCAAACCAAACCCCATGGCACTACAGCCCTTGAAGAGCGTTGGCTTACCAAGCGACCGCTGTTCTGCCCGAAAGCCTGCAGATTACGAGGTGTCGTGTGGTCTTGGCTTTCTAGACCAGAACCGCTATCTCACCGTCAGATAGCTCCTCAGTTCTAATCACGTAGGCTGAGTGGATCTCGAACCAGCCCTCAGATGCAGGTAAAAATTCCTGACCTGGCCGGGAATCGAACCCGGGGCCTCCAGGTAAGACTCAAGCATGCTACCCCTACACCACGGGGCCGGCACCATCTTTTACCTCCATCAATTTATTTTCCCACGTTCCCTTAATAACGCTGAATAATTCAGCAATTCTTCCCGGGTACATCCACTCTCTGTTCAATAACTGAATACCTGCCGGTAAAAACGTTGTAACCCTCAAGATACAAATTTTTCAGGAGAAAAGAAAAACAAATATACAAGCGAATTGTTTGTGAATGCTTATTCTGCCACTGACAATTAGTTTAAATGAGTTCACTAGTTATTAGTGCATAATCATTTTGACAATGTGAGACTTTAAAATCAAGATATAAGAGATGATCGTTGGACGTCCGTGCAAGAAGGTTGTAACTGGAACGGATGTAGCACAATTTTGCGGGTGACGTTTATACTACAGAAATATTTATGGGGTTTAATATAATTTATTGTTTTTGTTCTGTATTAAAATAATGAAACAGAAACCACACTTCTAATTTGCATTACCCATTGTTAGAGCTTTTCATTGTTTAACAGAATTCACTGAACGCCAGCAATATCGTTGCGAGAATGTTTTGCAATGATGAATGAACTTCACTTTGTCTTCAGGTTCTCATAAAAACCTCGATATTTTTCGGGAATGTATCGACACATGTCTAGCAGATTAGCTTTCTTTTTTTTCCACAGATACAGGCAATTGGTCTTTACACAGTCTGGGTAGTCTATCCAAGCTTATTATAACAGGCTTACACCCCCTGTGGGTGGGGCGGTAGAATAACACCCACGGTATCCCCTGCCTGTCGTAAGAGGCGACTAAAAGGGGCCCCACGGGCTCTGAACTTTGGAGCGTGGGTTGGCGACCACGGGGCCCTTAGCTGAGTCCTGACATTGTTTCCACTTACTTGTGCCAGGCTCCTCACTTTCATCTATCCTATCCAACCTCTCTTGGTCAACTCTTGTTCTTTTCCGACCCCGACGCTATTATGTTTGCGAGGGCTAGGGAGTCTTTCATTTTCACGCCCTTCGTGGCCCTTGTCTTTCTTTGACCGATATCTTCATTTTTCGAAGTATTGGATCCCTTCCATTTTTCCCTCTGATTGTTATATAGAGGATGGTTGCCTAGTTGTACTTCCTCAAACAATAATCACCACCACCACCTAATCAGTAGCGGGTGGAAAGGAGGGGAGGAAGAACGGAAGAGAGAAGGGGAGAGCGACATAAAAGTCTGTGGAGGACTGCTCTAGTCTATATACAGAGCCAGATACAAATACAATGTATCCATCAAGAAATAGCCACAGGTGGCATCCAAGATCTGCTGGATGCGAAATAGCACTTGAGTTATTCATTAAATGAACTTGCTCTTCCTGATCCCTCGATAGTACACAGCTGGGCAACTTTAAACTATGAACAGAAACTATGACTGTATTCTGATTTAGTAATGGGAAGAGTACAAGGAAAGTCTCTAAACAATCTTTTATAAGATGTGCTCTTCCAATTTCTTCAGAACATAATAAACATGTGTTATCATCCCTATTCTGTCTGTATGCTTTATTTGTTGTGTACTCCCACTCGCATGTAGCCGGAAACCTAACTCTTGTTTTTTTAAATCGTGTAAGTCATCCTATCGCTTTCTTCGTTCACAAATTTCACTCCGATTTAGTATTGTTCTAGGTTCCATTATTTTCCTCCGTTTCAGCTTTTCTTGTAACTTTAATGCTTTTTTAAATTTTGTTCACATCCTGTTCATTTCAATACGGCTTCCTTAGTCCTTCGTTACATTTTGCTCCTCGGAAATTTTAGATTTGAATCAGGATTTTGTGGACTGAAATGTTGTATTATCTTCCCTGTCGGTCTTTTCGTTCTAACTAAATCACTAGGTAAAGGTGTTCACTCCAAGCAAGAAATGTCAAGAAAACCGGTCAAGATTTTAGTCCCTACAACCAATTCTGACATTGTCATATACATCTGATACGCTGCACATATGTTTTATAAAATGTTTCTTGTCTGTGGATTGCCGGATATTTGGGGTCACTGAGATGTTATTGTGCCCACTCAGAAATTTCCCAGAAGTCACAGGAGATTTGCGGTCACTGCAGCAGGTGGTGCCTCATTAGCTTAATCTCGGGAAAGCCCCGCTAACTTGCCTGAGGTCCTGCTCGCTCGTTCTACATTAACGTTCTGGATAAAGTGCAATGTAATCAGCATTTTAAAACGTATGATTTGCTGTCGACCAAATTATTGTATGTACTCCAGTTTGGAGGTTGTTCATTAAATAATCAATAGATCTACAGAAAATCCAATGGCGTCGTACTTTTCCTCACTTCATTTTAAGTTTCATTTTACATTAGGTTTTGAATTTGTTATTATGTTAATATTTTTTTAACCGCACGTGGAACGCAAAAACTAGGTCTAACCATTTTTAAAATGTGTTTCAACCATGCGTCAAAGTTAAGATATTGTTACTCAAAAACCCGTTATCTGACCCAATCCAACTTTCATCACAATATACACTGGGATATGTTATAGGGACCGTGCGTATAGCGAGTGCTGCCATCTGGTGGCTTTTACTGAAGTAACTGGTAGGAGCGGTAGGAGCATTTTTCACCATCGAGTTATTGAATAGTGTTTCTTATTTTACTAGCTGTAAGTCTTTGAGTGTACACATTGCTTACTGAGGTAGCCTACATTTTGATTAGGTTCTTTCAGCTATTCTCTAAGCATGAACGATACTCACAGTACCGCACCAGTAAACGCAGTAAATGTCACGTGAACTGTTCCGTGTACGGTTGTAATTAAACCTACTAATACAACCCACCAGGAACGAATTTTTTTCCTTTTCCAGCCGCAGCTGCCCATAAATCAGAAGGGAAGCATGGATAACATATTTAAAACGTTCAACACTTGATGGAAAATTGTGGATTCCTGCCAGTAATTCCAGAATCTGCATCCGACACTTTACTGATGGAACACCTACCAGAGACCCTGATAGCCCTGGATATAAACCTACTTTGCATATGATACCACGAAGAACTAATGAGGACGAAATACAGAGGAATCTGACAGTCAGGTACAAGAGGAGGAAAGGGAGACAAAGTGAAATGCAAGAAAACATGAATTCTGTTCCTGAATCACAATCTCCCCTAACTGTTTGTAGTATAGGTATTTAGACTGATAATTTACCATTTTCATATGACCAGGGAAATGTAAATGTACTATTTTGTAATTTATATTTGCCCAGTGATAATTCAAAATGTGATTTTACACACGAAAGTGTTAGACAAACAAAACACGTACGGAAGCGCTGCGACGTAGCAGAAAAAATAGTTGTAAGGTACTAAAGTATGTATCCATATTACTCTCTTCGAGTAAAATATTTCGTACTTTTTCTTAATTTACTGCAGATTTTACACTTTATTTGAGTAAAAGCAATTATTATCGTCCATTTGGGACAAATAATACCGTGACATTTCGTAGATCGGATTCGTTCACGTAAGCAAAGGATCTAAATTAAGATTTTTTTAAATTTATCTTGATGTTAATATTATATGGGGTTCGACTAACATTTGTCTCTCTCAAACATAAACCAGATATTTCTTTTGAAAGTTTTTCTTCCACCTGATATATGTGATGGCTATCATCAAGCTCTCTTCCTTTCCTCAAAGTAGAATTCCTAAAATAGTGAGAACTCCACATAATTTTCTGAAAACTCACAAGAATAACAGCATTCGACATAGCTGATTAATTCAAATTGTACGTATTCACAACACATTTCAATAAGTAAACAACGACAGCTGATGTTATTCTGGTGTTTCTCCTACCGATGAATAATCGTCTCTTCCGCTAGGGGCGCTGCGGTCGAAAATTTGTTGTTACGCACGGTCCCTATAGTTTGTTCATAAATTGCAGAATTGTATGTTTCCAAAAACATGACATGACTAGTTCTTCTACTTCAGACACACCCGAATGACGATTCCAGGTTGACTTCCTGTACTTTATATATATATGTATAAGCATTGCAATGTGCACAATGATGGCTGAAGGTATCAGTCTCTATAGTCGGGCCCACGAGAGTTGGAGTCTCACATTTGAGGGACGAAAGCGGTAACTATGAAGTACGCTGCGTTGTCATACCTCCATCTGCGGCTTATCACTCTTTCATACAGATTGAATACCGTATTTAATAAAATGTGTAGGCCTAATGCAATTCAATAAACTTTGACCCGTTCCTAAGCTCATGCTAATAATTCCAGCATTTAAGACAGAATACGTCATCGCCGATAAATACATACATATACTGTACATACATACATACATATCTTAATTTTCCAACCATAGTACTACCATCGGTTTATAGGTAATAAAGAAAATAAGCCACTATACTCCCCTCCTAAAACTAATTTATTAACTACTACATCTACTCTTGCCTTTGCTGGTGGGACCTAGTGTTTACAGTGCACTAAGTCTTCTGGTATGGGCTAGAGCAATTTTGTTACTTTCATTGATCTGTCTCTGTCTTATCCTTGGCTTTGACAAAATGAAAGTGACTGAGGTATGAGCGATGCTAGTAATGCCATTCCTTACGCAGCCAGTCCCTGCTATGAATGGTGTGAAAATATTGCTCATAGGGTCGGTTGGTGCATGCATTTCAGTGGGCTTGGCAGACTGATATGTAATAGCAACTTCTTTTTTTTTTTTTTTGCTAGGGGCTTTACGTCGCACCGACACAGATAGGTCTTATGGCGACGATGGGATAGGAAAGGCCTAGGAGTTGGAAGGAAGCGGCCGTGGCCTTAATTAAGGTACAGCCCCAGCATTTGCCTGGTGTGAAAATGGGAAACCAAGGAAAACCATTTTCAGGGCTGCCGATAGTGGGATTCGAACCTACTATCTCCCGGATGCAAGCTCACAGCCGCGCGCCTCTACGCGCACGAATAGCAACTTCTGGTTCGGTGAGGGAAGCAACGGGAAATACCTCATTTCCCTAGTACGCCTCTTCAGTGATGCCTAGGCCATCTATGACAGCTCATGGCGGAACTGTTGAGGATCCAACCAGCCTTCGGGCTGATGACTAAACATACATACAGTACATACATCTACTCAGTATCATCCCACACGTGCGCGGATAGCTAGCCCACATGCAAGATGCTACTGCACTACAAACTACACTAATCACATAACCACCTTATCCTACTATCTAAGACGAATTTAAAATAGTTGGCTGGTCGCAGCGTCTGCCCCGGTAAGGAAACTCAACGCCGATAAATATGAGATTTCATAATCATTAAACTGACAATAACCTCAACAAACGCACATGTTAAATTCAGAATAGGGCCGATGACCTTAGATGTTCGGCCCCTTTAAACAACAACAACAATTTCAGAATAGAACTGAACAACTAAGCACTGATTAACAATAAAAATAAACAAACAACGAAAATAATACTCAGGAAACAAGCACGTAAATAATTACATAAATCAGCAACACCTAACGCAGCTAAAACAGTCTGTCTGTTAGGTCATCAGTCCAGAGGCTGGTTAGATCCTCAAATAGCACCACCGAAGGTTATGCGGTTATAAGGAAACCCCAAAAACCAATGGCAGCACCAAAACGAGGCGTACTAGGCAAGATGAGGCGTGAGGTAGTTTGCCATTGCTTTCTTCACTGGGTCAGAAAGTACTACTGCAGCACGATTGACCCTATGAGCAGCACCTTTCCTAACATTCAGATGCACTAGTCATGCTCTGAATGTCATTACTCAGCACTACCCATACCCCAGCAAATTCCATATTGTCACAGCCATGGATGTTGACTGGGACTTCGGTGGAAGCTACACTTTACTCTGGCCTGTGCCAAGAGATGGATGCAAAAGTACTGAATCCATCAAGAAATGACAGCAGGCAGGGCTAAAACAGTATCACTCCGAATAGGCTAAAACAGTATCACTCCGAATAATATCACAAAAGCGACTGAAAGCAAGCCAACCCACGTGGCGATAGCTTCCTTAAATGTGGCATCTCTGTTATCGTTGCCATAGCAAGAGACCATTTTCGAGCAGTGTTGGTCAACTTTTTCTCGCCGGTGGCACTAAATGTCAGACTCCAATTCTCGTAAGCCCAACTATAAATAATGCACGCGAGGAAATTTTTTTTTTCGAAGCGAGCGAGCAGGTGCCTAGGCAGGTTAACGGGGATACGCTGAGATTAAGCTAATTGAGGCCCACCCCTGCTGCATTGAACGCAAATCTGTGGCTGCTGGGATATTTCTATGAGTGGCCACAAGAACACCTCAGTGATCGTAAATGTCCATGACCGCTAATGTCCGAACGCCTGCATATGAACCTGGTAACAGCGATTTTTTCATTCACTCTAGGATACTCGTGACCATCTCGTCCACTCATACCGGAACAATGGAGGAATAAAGATTGTCAAAAATTTAGAGGAAGCTCTTGTCGAGATATGCAAGAGCAGCGCTAAAAGACCACTGAAAAACTTTAGACAACCTGTACTCTTTGTACCTTCGTCCTGGGTAGCACCCATCTCCACAGTCAGCAAGTGTAGCCTGATGGAAATACCTTCCGACTATTTTCAGTTCTGGACAGCCTTGCCTTTGATCAAGGGATTTCCATACCGCCATGTCCTGAACCACTAGTAAGTATCTTCATAACTTTTTAATATTGGCACAGCACCATATTTTAGTTTTGTCGCACTGTAGATAACATGCCTATAGTTGTGACGGTGTTACACAGCGCAGAAACCTTCATTCGGCCCATAGGCCGGGCGCAGTCACTAGCCACCACCCTCGGTGGCTGTCACAAGCTGCGGTCTGTATTTTCTATTTGACAAGTCCAAAGGAAAAATCGGCTAACCCTAAAAAAATAGACATTCGAGGTTTCAGTGTCATCTGGTAGCTTTCTTGTAGTATTATAAAATAACAGGTCAGTTCATTGATTACAGAGGGTTCAAATTTTGCGTCCAATCGTTCAGCGCTTAAAGGGGGAAAAAAAGGGAAAGAAAGATCCGTTGTAGTACTCCTATGACCTATATGCTAGAAAAAAAAATAATTGTGAACTGTCAAAGAGTTAATTATGAAAAGTTACGGTTTTCATTATTTTTAGAGGACCATAAAATGTACAGACCTTGGGCAATATTAATTTACTTTGTGAACTCTTCAAATTATAGATATTTATGGACAGCCGTGAATTTCACTATTGTGAACTTTGTCGTTAGCCTGCTTTTCCTCACAAAATAATTGTGACACAATTACAATATTTTTCTCAATTTACAGACTGTTATTCATCTGGTATCAGCATTAACGTTTTATATACTTGAGGACAAAACATGACGCCGTCAGTTCCTGAAAGCGAGCTGGAAGCCAGCAGTCAATCACACCCTGCACCCTGCTGAGTTACTGAGTTCTAAGTGATCCTTGTTTGGTGCGGAGAGGTTGCCAAACCACTTCCTTCCGCACTCGATTCAGTCGTTATCCTTTTTTCGTGTCCAGTTCAGTAGACGATTTGGCAACTCCGGCTTCAGTAGACATCCTATCAGCAGCTAACAGACACCGGGCTGCTGCTGGAGAGTAGTAGTGTGAGACGAGGTGGTCATGTTTTCTTTCCGAGTATATACTGTATGTGTGCTAGATGAGGTACCCGTCGTTGACGGATAATCACTTAGAATTTGGATGATTACATTTTTGTCCACCTCTCATGTCGTTCCCCAGATTCTGAGAGACATAAGTAGGCATGCTTCTCCCTGTCAACGGCTTATCGTGACGTATTCGCCTCTTTGCTCTCTGTGGCCCTTTCTAGTTCCATATGTTTTTGCAGTATTGCTGATCTTGATTTGATCTCTTTCTTCCGGTATAAAAGAAAGCCAAGTAATGTGTTGATATAGATTTAATGTCGGTGAAAATGAAAACCTTTAAAACTTTGCCGGAACGATCTCCATAGCAACTATCTTTACAGTAAGTAAAATTAGTTACCGACTATTAAACAACATTCATAGGACTGCCACCTATTTTTCACTGTATCGGAAAAAGGTATAGAACTAAAATTTGCCCTGAGCTACATTCGTGCAAAACCAACCGTAATAGAGAGATACATACAGTTTTATGTTTTAAGACCCTAAGCCTCGAGTGCTCTAATACCGTCGGGGTCGGAAAAGAGCAAGAGTTGACCAAGGGAGGTCGATAGGATAGGTGAAAGTGAGGAGCCTGGCACAAGTAAGTGGAAGAAATGCATAGACTCAGAGACTCGCCAACCCACGCTCGCAAGTTGAGATCTCCCGGGGCTCCTTTTAGTCGCCTCTTACGACAGGCAAGATATAGAGTGGGTACTATTCTACCGCACCCACCCACATGGGGGAAATCAAAGGGGCGGCTGAAAGGTGCCCGGAGGGCCCTGAACTTTGGAACATGGGTTGGCGACCACGGGGCCCATAGCTGAGTCCTGGCATTGCTTCCAATTACTTGTGCCAGGCTCGTCTCTTTCATCTATCCTATCCGATATCTCTTGGTCAACTCTTGTTCTTTTCTGTCCCCGACGGTATTACGTACGGAGGCCTAGGGAGTCTTTCATTTTCACGCCCTTCATGGCCCTTGTCTTCCTTTAGCCGATACCTTCATTTTTCGAAATGTTGGATCCCTTCCATTTTTTCTCTCTGATTAGTGTTATATAGAGGGTGGTTGTTTAATTATACTTCCTCTTAAAACAATAATCACCACCACCACCACCACCACCACCACCACCACCACCACCACCACCACCACCACCACCACAGGGGATCAGACCTTCAAATACGAAACTGAACACGCCATAGACCATTAGAATGTCAGTATTCTTGTCAGAATACAATATTAACCGAGTGTAATGTCTGTGTTAAAAGCAATGCTATCATATTAAATACTCGATCAAATGAAAACCTGCACAGTTTCCCACTTTTCACGAACAGTACAACGCTGGCCCTCTAACAACTCCCAAGTTCCAGAGCTGAAATAACCGGGCCACAGACAGCGAGAAACACTGCGCTACCGTGAAGTCTTCACATTTCCCATTCCTAACACCGCCTCGTAGCAGGGATCGAATAGGCTCGCTGGAATATTAAGACGATCCAGTGGGTCACATACCAGTAATTTGAATTTGAATTTGAATTTATTGAACTGAACATAACAGGCTTTCTCCCAGTTGCAATGTTCCAGTATGCAATTCAAAATAAACACTCACAGACTATTTATAGCTAGACACTAAATACTTACTACTTAACTACTTCTAAATCTACTCTGTAGCATCTTGCACATGGGCGGATCGCCAGCTCCACATGCAACACACCACCTAACTAAACTAACTACTTTACTACATGAATATATACTAAATCTATCCTAAATCTGTCTGGCCGCGACATCACCCCTGGTGAGGAACTGCTACCACCCTTCCCTGGAATGTCACGACCAGACATGTCTCATGAGGTTCGGAAACCGATACCTCATAGACCCTTTAAGCTGTCAAGGTTATTTCCTCACCACTCCTTCCTGTAACAACCCACATGTGTGCGGATTGCCTAGCTCTACATGTAGGCTGTCACACCTATATTTCACTGCCGAGACGGATTCCATAACTCGGCTCATCTTTCACTGTCTCATTGACAACTTACTTCCTCTAACCTAACACTATTCACTACTTTACTCTACTCTACATGTGCAGACGTACCGAATCAACACTTTATCTTGAGATAGGTCAGGTCTATCTCCCCCTCTTCCAACTCTACTGTACGTCAGCAGCCAAAAACAAACTAACAAAACCAAACTAAAATAAAACCAAATTCAAACGGGCAGACAAACAACCAACAATCTCATTAGAAGGTGTACAGTATGGCTTACATATCAATGAATTGAATCTACTAATTAGAAATATACAATACTTAAGGAACAAAGAAACAAAACTGAACAAATATAAAAAACGAAACATAATACTAAACTTATAATTATTGTCGCCCTTACTTATTAGTGAGTTATACTATATAATGTTCCATATCTGTGAATAAATCGAATATATAAATTCCACACGACCGATTGAAAACAATGAACGGAAATCACCCCCCCCCCCCCCATCATCCAAGGATGGCCACCAATACGGGGGAGAGACCGTCCGATCATCGCATCCATCACTATCACATGTCACTGGTTCTACCCCGTGTGGGTGGGGGCGGTAGAATAACACCCACGGTATCCCCTGCCTGTCGTAAAAGGCGACTAAAAGGGGCCCCAGGGGCTCTGAACTACGGAGCGTGGGTTGGCGACCACGGGGCCCTCAGCTGAGTCCTGGCATTGCTTCCACTTACTTGTGCCAGGCTCCTCACTTTTATCTATCCTATCCGACCTCCCTTGGTCAACTCTTGTTCTTTTCCGACCCCGACGCTATTAGGTTTGCGAGGGCTAGGGAGTCTTTCATTTTCACGCCCTTCGTGGCCCTTGTCTTCCTTTGGCCGATACCTTCATTTTTCGAAGTGTCGGACCCCTTCCTTTTTTCTCTCTGATTAGTGTTATATAGAGGATGGTTGCCTAGTTGTACTTCCTCTTAAAACAATAATCACCACCACCACCACCACTGTCACTGGTTCTGTTCCGTTTCGAACCGTCACTTACTTGTAACATGTACCATATTCAGATATAATCTACTACCACAGACATATTCATTAATAGTTACTTACATATATCTTTGAACGTAGCTACATGTAATTATCTCTGTTTTCTTTACATTTTTTCCCAAATACCTCTCATAATATTAAATAATTTGGCTATCTTTCCCGGTTTCTTCCATTCTCTGCTTAATAGACTAGAGAGTGTGCACAGTTCATTTTCATTTAGAATTTTGTCCAATTCTTTCCTTTCTATGTATTTCTCTCTAATGTTTCTTGTTTCTTTGCAGTCCTTAATCACTTCCATATTTGAATTACATAAAATACATTTATTTTCGTCATTTTTTTCTCTTAAAGCTTTACTTTTATACACTCCCATCAGCCACCAGATTATTCCTCTCATTACCCTTTTTGTTAACATTTGTGACCTTATTGTCATATTCTCACTTATTTTACAAAATTCTATTAGTGTTCTCTTACTATTGCATTCTGTCCTAATTGTTTGTCTTTCTATATCTTTAACTCTTTGAACTACTTTCTTATGCAATCTCCTGTCATCCCTTTCAATATTAGTCACCCAATATGATCCCATTTCTATGTACTCTAGAAGCTTCTTCACCCCATCCACCCTATAGCCTTCGTTTAAATGCTTCATTTGGTGATGGTAGGCTAAGCCTAATACCTCCCCCAGTCTTTAATCTCAACCAATACTTGACTATTGGCTTAGCAATCTCAGCTTGCATACTCACCCCTTCACACAGTTTGCAGTACAGTTAGGTAGTCCCATAATTATTTTGGCAAATTTGCTAACGATTACATCTAAAGCTACAATTCCCTGATCTACTCCCCAAATTTCTGATCCATACAGTACTTTAGCTTTAACTATTGCATTAAATATATTTTCCTGGATTTTGTATTCTACGTTAGGCATCTTTTTATCTAATATTTTGCTACTAGCCAAGGCACTTATTCCCCTCATTTTTGATCTTTTTATTTGGTCAGACCAGTTTCCATTACTACTTATAATCGTCCCTAAGTATTCGATTTTTTTTTACCACTTCTAACTTTGTCCTACCCATCCACCACTGTTCACTCTTAGAATGCTTAACACCCCTTTTACAGACCATTACTCTGGTTTTCTGTGGGTTAACCTTTAAATTCCACTCTTTGCAGTAGTTCTCTACCTCATTAATACTATTTTGCATCTTGCTGGGTGTTAATGCAAGTAGAATGATATCGTCTGCAAAGATTAGGCCTGGAATATCTTGGCACTCAAGACATGGAGAAGCTCCTTTTTCAAATTCTTTCGAGTGGAAAATATCGTTAATAAACAATAAAAATAATATGGGGTACAGTTTACACCCTTGCTTAAGGCCCACTTTAGAAGTTATCTCTCCCACTACTAAACCATTCTTAACTTTGACTGAACATTTAAATTCCGAATATATATTACCAATTGCTCTTATAATTTTAGCTGATACTCCGATCTGCCCCAACTTATGGGCAACAGCTTTTCTACTCACCGAATCAAAAGCCTTTTCTAAATCAATTACGGTAATGTACAACTCGCCTCTTTTCTTTCTGATATATTTATCTAATATTGTTTTAACTACCATTATATTGTCACTAGTCATCATACCCTTTCTGAATCCTGCTTGTAATCTCGACAGGATCGAGTACTCCTCTGCCCAATTCATTAATCTTTTTGCCAATATCCCTGTGTATATCTTGCTTAAAGAATCTAGCAACGTAATCCCTCTATAGTTACTTGGGTTAGATCTCTCTCCACGATTCTTGTATACAGGACAGATGATACCTTCTTGCCATGATTTAGGGAATCGAATCTTGCTCCCTCGAAGATATTGTTAAATATTTTGACTATACTAGCTAGGATAAAGCAATTTTTGCTTGATTCCTTCCAGAATTCATTGTTTATTCCTGAAATTGCTCCTGCTTTCCCTTTCCTCCCTTTCTCTAATATTACTGTTACTTCAGCGGCTGAAATTTTCTTATCTAAATCGGGCAGGGAGCACCGCAATCCTCTCGAGGTTCCCCTCTTCTGAACATCCTGTTTCCAACTATCTTCACCACTTAATGATTTACTAAAGTAATTTATCCATTATCTATGGCTTATATTTACCTGGGTTATATTTTTTCTATCCTTACAAATTTGATTTATTTTAAGTCATACTTTCTTAGTATTATTATTCAGAGCCTCTCTGTTTAAGTTGTCAGTTTGTTTCTTCTGTCACAAAACTTTAGTTCTTACCAATAATTCTTTATACTCTTTTCTTTTGCTACAGAATGCAGTTCTTGGTTCCTGCCCGCCTATTTTTCTGAATGTGTCTAGGGCTTTCATAACTTCTGATTTTTTTGTCTGCATTCTTCATTGTACCACCCACTATTTCTTTGTATTCTTACCTCCCGAGCCCGCATCTTATGTCCTGCCATCAGTATTGAGTTTTCTAATAGCTTTATCGCCTCGTCTATTTTATTATCTTCCATCGCGGACTTTATTCCTATCTTGATCATTTCAAAGGACCTACCTTCAAAATATTCCTTGAATTCTGCGCTGAGGTCTTCTCTCCATATATATTTTGTCACTGGCCTCTCTTTAATATTATTTATATAATTCCCCCCAGTATTCTCTTCCGTGCTTACCATATTAATAATTATGGGTAAGTGATGCGATTCTCCCCAACCTTTAACATTTATCCTCTTAACGAGTGGTAATGCCTCTCTAGAACATAATACTAGGTCAATTGCACTACCACCCATTTCTGTTATAAACGTTAAATTACCCAATTCATCTCCTGGCCACCACCCATTTAAAATATAGAGTTCTTCTGTACCACATAATTCTAACAGTCTTCCACCATAGTTATTGCAAACTTTATCTTGACTAATTCTTTTTCTAATTATTATTTCCTCAGCCTCTTTACTATAAATTGGTTTTAAGTCTGCAATCCTCGCATTAAAGTCCCCCATTATTACAATACCTATGTCTTCATATATATTCCTTAATCTGTTTACTTCTAGTGCTAATTCTGTGAAGAATTCCTTGTTTGCCAATGTCGAGTCCTCGGGAGGATTGTATACAAAACCGAAACATAGATTAACCTCCCTGTTCTGTTTTACCCTTGTTTTCACCCAAAGTATTTCTTCAATATCTGTTTCTATTATTTCAATTTTCTCCTTTATTTCTTCCCTTATCAAGGTTAGAATACCACCGGGATATCTACCTTTACGAGCATTCCTGCCTCTTGCCTTACTATACGTTTTAAAACCTTCAATATGTACTTCATATCCCGGTGCTATCCAACTCTCAACAAAGGTAATGATGTGCATTTCTGACATTAACAATTTCACCTGTTCATTTCCTAACTTTCTCAAGAAACCTTCAATGTTGACTATACCAATATTCCATTCTAGTGATTTCTTACTTTTACTCTCAGACGAGTTGCTTGTCTTACTTCTAGTTATTCTCTTTTCCTCCAGTTCTATAATAATACCCTCTGGTGAAGTAACTATTTCTTTGTCTAAATTGTCTTTCTGTCCTTTGCTCTTTCTAATCCATAAGTCTATTACACTCAAGGATTTACCTTTCCCAGCCAGAGTCTTGGTTCTGTCATCAGGTGTGCCGCTACTTCCTGGATTCGTGTCGACTCGACAGTCAGCTGTTTGTCCATCCTCCTCCACTAGGTGTTCGTCACTCTGCCGTCTTCTGTTCCTCTGTAGAGTATGCAGATCGCTGTTGTCATCAGATTGTACGTTATCAGCCACTGTGCAGGCAGCTGACAGGCACATTCCTTCCTCTACAGGCCGTTGCACTTCCTGGTGTGATGAACTCAACTGTCTATCCATTTCTCGTAGCTGTGCAATTGACCAGATACGCGACCAGTTACTGTCACCTACTATAAGACGTTTGCCTCTTATGTATGCTTTTAGTCCATAGTTCCTAGTTTTTACTAGGTGAAATCGCAAGACACTCTGTTCCATGATTATCTCTTTATCCATATCTCTTCTTACCCAAATCCTTTCTCCTTTCAAGTTCTTCCCATTGAGGATAATTTTGTTCGCCTTCAAAGCAGAAATCAACTTAACCTCAATAGGTCTTTTCCCTTTGACTCTCCCCAGCCTATAGATTTAATCAATATCTTCTTCTTTACAATTTATCTTTATATGGTTATTTATGATGTCCAACACTTTATTCGTTAGATCATTCAAATCCTCCTTTTCCTTCTCTGGGATTCCGTATATGAAAATATTTTTCCTCTTTGCGTCCTGGATAGTCATTTTCTGTTGCCACTTTAATTTATTAGTTTCTCCTTCAATCTCCTTCATATTCGACTTCAATAATTCTATTTCCCTAGAGTTTTCCACCACCTTTTCTGTCATAATTCTTCTCTCTTCTTTTATACAGTCTTTCATTTCTGTCATATCATTTCTCAGCTCGCGAATTAACTCCCTCGTTTGCTCAAACTGGCAAGCATCTCTGACTATTTCCCTAATCTTATCTATATCCTCCCAGCTCAATGAACCCGTTGGTCCAGGGTTCATTTCTATGCCTCCTATTATCAGAAGAATTGCCACCACTGCTGCTACACCCCCTGTGTATGGGGGCGGTAGAATAACACCCACGGTATCCCCTGCCTGTCGTAAGAGGCGACTAAAAGGGGCTTCAGGGGCTCTGAACTTTGGGTTGGCGACCACGGGGCCCTCAGCTGAGTCCTGGCATTGCTTCCACTTACTTGTGCCAGGCTCCTCACTTTCATCTATCCTATCCGACCTCCCTTGGTCAACTCTTGTTCTTTTCCGACCCCGACGCTATTAGGTTTGCGAGGGCTAGGGAGTCTTTCATTTTCATGCCCTTCGCGGCCCTTGTCTTCCTTTGGCCGATACCTTCATTTTTCGAAGTGTCGGACCCCTTCCTTTTTTTCCCCTCTGATTAGTGTTATATAGAGGATGGTTGCCTAGTTGTACTTCCTCTTAAAACAATAATCACCACCACCACCACCACCACCACTGCTGCTACCATCATAGTTCCCTCAAGCCCAGATTTTCGTAAATGCACCTTATCACTTGGCGTACACACACACTTCACTCGCCCGTGCCATCGACCTATGGCCGCGCGATATTGCTCTATAGCAATACTGTATTCATACTTCTCACTCAGCACTCACTGCACAATACAACCTCTCGCTTCGCTAGCTCGATTACAACTGGACGTACCAGTAATTAAGAGAACATGTATGAGCCAGAGGCATGGCATGGTACCATCCATCGGAGGCGAGTGGCAGCACAAGAGACAAAACACATCACAAACAGTAGTCAATGTAATGTTACTGTCAATCAATTTTATGGGATTTCGATATTGTAGTCTTCACATTTAGTTTTCTTCCGATTCTGTGATATTAGGGCATTCAATGTAAAGAGAGCCCTTCTTCCTCCAAGTTTCATTCAAATCCACCTATCCATTTTCCCGTGTTGCTGTGAGAGACACAAATAATATATTAAACTGAACTCGACAAAGGTCATTACAACGATGTCAGCATTCTTGTCGGAATACAATATTAACCAACTGGAATATCGCGGTTGATTATCTCTTTGATTGATTGATCCTTTCATGCCTCTCTCAGGTTTTATTCTTAAAGTGATCGTTCCTTCAAGATTTTTTCTCATGCTGATAACCATATTCGCCATTTTCCTTGTCGATATGAGCTGTTGATCGCGCGGACTTTCACTGTAAGACATCACGTCAAAAACCACCGCTACAGCCAGTTAACACAACTGAACAATATATCCTTGTTAGGGATGCTCAGCGTTGATATGAACTAAGTAACAGAAGCCTAAATTCACGAATATATCCCCCTGTGGGTGGGGGCGGTAGAATAACACCCACGGTATCCCCTGCCTGTCGTAAGAGGCGACTAAAAGGGGCCCCAGGGGCTCTGAACTTCGGAGCGTGGGTCGGCGACCACGGAGCCCTTAGCTGAGCCCTGGCATTGCTTCCACTTACTTGTGCCGGGCTCCTCACTTTCATCTATACTATCCGACCTCTCTTGGTCAACTCTTGTTCTTTTCTGACCCCGACGCTATTAGGTTTGCGAGGGCTAGGGAGTCTTTCATTTTCACGCCCTTCGTGGCCCTTGTCTTTCTCTGACCGATATCTTCATTTTTCGAAGTGTCGGATCCCTTCCATTTTCCCCTCTGATTAGTGTTATATAGAGGATGGTTGCCTAGTTGTACTTCCTCTTAAAACAATAATCACCACCACCACCACTCACGAATATATCTTATTACAGACGGCACATTAAAGCTATGTAAGACATAAATGATCGAAAATTGCATTCACTTGAGTAATTTTAAACGCCACACGAAATAATAAAGCCTTCAAATTTGTATGCCTTACCTCTCTCCGCAGAAGCCTCAGTGGCTTAGGCGGCAGCACGCCGCCCTCTCACTGCTGGGTACCGTGGTTCAAATCCCGGGCACTCCATGTGAGATTTGTGCTGGGCAAAGCGGAGGCGGAACAGGTTTTTCTCCGGGTACTCCGGTTTTCCCTGTCATCATTCGCTCGAGCAACGGTCTCCAATATCATTTAATTTCATCTGTCAGTCATAATCATTGTCTCAGAGGAGTGCGACAGGCTTCGGAAGCCGACACGATTCCAATCCTCGCCGATAGATTGGAGCTTCATTCATTCCATCACTGACCCGGTCAGATGACTGGCAACATGCTGTGGATTTTCGTTTTCACCTCTCTCCGCTAAACTAGTAGCTGTCTTCGGCATTTTGAATCTGGAGCAGAAGTGGTACGGTTACAGTAGTAGAAAGGAATGACTTGTGACTCGTTCCAAGCGAGATACCGGTAACTCGCAGAATATCAGCAGAAGTATCTAAAGCGATAGAGCAGCTCTGAGAATTGCGTACCTTTCTCTTGTGAGCTATTGCTATATAGCCTCCTTCTTGGAACCCAACGGCAGCAGAGAATTTGAGTTAACTAAAGGGAGTTCAGGGCCGAGCAGACAAATTACAAGACCCCTTCCCAGAATGAACGGACATTGTAAACAGCTCTGTCCTTTCTCAGAAAAGGCTCGGTCCTCGGAGACCAAGGTGTGTCTTTCTTTCCCACTTTCGCAATAGAAACACCGTCTCTCTCTCTCTCAATAGAGGGTAGAAAACGCATGTGTTCGTTATGTAACGAATGCCAGGCGTGATGAACACATAACACCTTATTACATACAGCTGCAATGGTTGAAACTCTCAATAGCTGTTGCTACGCACAAAATTCTCAAACAGAAGACCACATCCTATCTTTATAATGCATTTAAACCTTTGGAGTCAGTACATAACGGAGATAATAGGTTTAGAAAACTACCCTTCAAATTCCCCTCCATCGTACCACTAAATTTTAACAAATCCTTTGTTTGCACTGCATCACGTATCTTTAACGTCTTTGTCTTTAATCTTCACCGTTTCGCAAATAACAATGGCTGTTTTCAACTAAAGCAGTCCTCAACATTTATTTTCCTGGAGGAGTATGCAAGGGGCTGAGATCAGGCATTGTTGTGTCTAACAATCAGAAATATGTACATTTCTTAGAAAACTGTTTCTCTGTTTTAGTTTTACTTTCTTGTAGTCTAAAATAATAAATAGGACTAATGATTTACTTTCTTACTTATTATATAATGTATGTTTTAATTTTACTGGATTTGGTATCTCTTAATTTTTTAAGTTGAATGTTTAATTTAATATTTTAATATTATAAAAATGTAGTTAGTGTGTTCATAAACCTGTACTGTATTATATGAAGACGCTACATAAAAGGGCGTTCCAGCCTCAGTGGCATGTAAATTATCAATAAACTCAAATTCAGTTCTCTCTGCCTTATCGTTCACTCAATTAGATCGTGGTCCCTGAGGAGGCTATTGGTCAGTTGTGTCTATCTCTTGCGGTCCTCGGCCAGACGTGCACCAGTGATGTATAACATCATTATACTCTTGACAATACTCGACCATCGAATGGGAATTCGTCCACGATCTCTCTTGCCGAGTACATTTCCAAGAACGATGTTTTTCTGTGCTGTCATTCCCACGTCGCACAGTGTGTCCGAAGAATTGCAAAACTCTGTGTACATAATGGCTATAATCTGATTCTGAGGTACAGCTCCTTTATGATGGAATCACTGGTACAAAATTATGCCCAAGGTATGCGTAACATTCTCCGCCAGCACCATTTTTCAAAAGAATCTATTTTCTTCAGGTCTTTAGGATGAAGAATCCACATCTTAGTTCCATAAAGGAAAACTGAAAATACAAGACCGGATACAAATCTTATTTCCAGTGGAGACCCGATACATGGGACACATTTGCCATCGTACAGTGTGATAGGAAGCAACGTGAATTGGGTATATGAGCGTTAGGGGTTGGTCATACTGACATGTAATTTGAAAAAATATTTCGATATATTGCGCCATTGTCATTTTATCGGCTGCTAAAGTTAGCCAATCAAGTCGCTTCGCGGGCGAATTCAAATGGGCTTTGTGACGCGGTGTTGCTAAATCTGAACGTGGCTTAAGACTGGCTTGAGAGCACCAATGAAGGAAAAAATCTTCGCCCGGGAAGGGATCTAAACACGGACCTCCGAGCTGACATGATCGCACCATAGCAAGTGACACTGGCTGAAACCCTCGGTGTGTTTGTGTTTGATGTAGTGATGGGAATATCGAATGTTTTAAACTATCGGTAGAAGACCGATTGTGAAGCGTTTGAAATCGGTTATGAAGTAGTAATATATGTTCTGTACTGCGGTAGTCCTAGTTAACTACCGAGATGTGGACTGTTGTATTATACTACCAATTTTCATAGCGTGTTTCTTTTGTTGGTAGTGATATAAGCGGAAATATTGAGACTAGTAACAAATGGTACACAATGTTCGAGTGATGTGATTGGAAACTGAAATACGTTGATCTATAAAATAAGATAAAATGCCCCGATAAAAGTCACTGTAGTCATTATGTTTCATCTATATATATATATATATATATATATATATATATATATATATATATATATATATATATATAATAAGAGTTTTGTCTGTACATTGCTCAGAATTTGGAAAAAAAAAAGAAGGTATTTCTGTATTGGTCATGTCCATAGTAACAAGGAAATGCAATTTTTACTTTTCCGTAATTTCTGTCTGTCTATACACGCATCACGAGAAAACGGCTGAAGAGAATTTAATGAAAATCGGTGTGTGAAGTCGGGGAATGAGCCACTACAATCTAGGCTATAAATAATTTTACTCACGCTGAGTGAAATGGGGAAGGCCTAAAATTTATTTCTCAAATATTTATATTATTAGTGGTACTATCTACAAATACTGCATAACGAAAGTTATATAGAATTAAATTTCCGATCATTTATGTCATACATTGTTACCGTATCGGCTTTGATAACACAGATATTCATGATTTTGTATTTTTGTTGCCAAGTCCATGTCAACGCCGAGCCATGAGAAAATGCGTTAACAGAATTTAATGAAAGTCGGTATACAGAGTCGGGGAATAAGAAACTACAGTCTAAGTTATAAACAATTTTATTCACCCAGGACGAAACTGTAGTCTAAGGGAAGGCGCTTAAAATTTAATTTTTAAATACCTATCGTCGTCTTTCTTTAAAAACCTCGTAAGTCCGATTTTAGTCATTTTTGGGGTCTTGCATGTTTCCCCCTGTGGGTGGGGGCGGTAGAATAACACCCACGGTATCCCCTGCCTGTCGTAAGAGGCGACTAAAAGGGGCTCCAGGGGTTCTGAACTTTGGATCGTGGGTTGGCGACCACGGGGCCCTTAGCTGAGTCCTGGCATTGCTTCCACTTACTTGTGCCAGGCTCCTCACTTTCATCTATCCTATCCGACCTCTCTTGGTCAGCTCTTGTTCTTTTTCGACCCCGACGCTATTAGGTTTGCGAGGGCTAGGGTGTCTTTCATTTTCACGCCCTTCGTGGCCCTTGTCTTCCTTTGGCCGATACCGGTATATTCATTCTTCGAAGTGTCGGAACCCTTCCATTTTTTCTCTCTGATTAGTGTTATATAGAGGATGGTTGCCTAGTTGTACTTCCTCTTAAAGCAGTAATCACCACCACCATCTTGCATGTTTTTTAAAGGAAAAAATTCGTTCTAACTGAATTTAAAACCTTCGTAAGTCTGTGGAGGAACGCTGCGCCTCTATTGGCCGAATTAATAAGCTCGTATGTCCAAGCGAGCTGTTCACAGATTAAAAACCTCGTATCGGAGACTTACGAGGAAAATAAATTTATACTATTTGACTCTTTTAACTTAAGAACCTCGTAAGTCTGACATACGTGCTTCTTAATGCCAACAATGTTACAATTTTACCGCCAGTACCACATTGTAAAGAAGACGACAATAGAGTTATACTATACGCACCTTTCACAAGTTGACTTCCCTTTCGACTGAAGATGGATTATAAGTGCTACAGGGGTAAAATCCTTGTGGAAAAGGCATTACAATCTTATTTCGGTGAGTAATGTTACAAATATTATTTACTATTAGATTACATTAATATTCTTTACCTACTGCTTTTTCTGAGGAAGCGTTATATTTTCAGGTGATAGCAATACAGAACATAGTGTCGATAACTGTTCCGAAGTACAGAATGTAAAACAAGACGGACAAGGCAGTACTAGTGAAAAAGGTACTGGTAATATCTGCATAAAAGTGTTCTTGGTTATCTCCTTCACCTGTCATCTTGTGTTAAAGCGCACCTAACTTGGAAATATTCAAGTGCTATCGAATTGCTTCTGTGTGTTTCAGGATTCACTGAAGAAATCTATGATGCAGAACTGAGGAAAGAGTTGGACGAGTTCTTAAAATTCAATCCCTTACAGACGTCTGCTGTTCCGGTAAACTTGTGTAGTGGTAATTTCAACAGTGAGCGACATTTACACAGTGATCTTCAAACTGAAGAAACTGTTCCAATTATTGAAGTGCTTAACGCTGTTTCTAATACGAAGTTATTGGAAACCCCTGTTGCTATAGCTTCTACGGAAAATATTATTTGTGATCGATCTACTGACGAACCTCAACATGAAAGTGACAAATTACCTGCGAATTCTGTTGGTTCTGTTAATGTAGCTAGTCCAAATGATAACGCATCTGTTAGTGCTGATGGAGTGGAACCAATCAAACGAAAGAGATCAGGAAAGAACCATGCTCGACCTGATAAATGGGTTGTCAGGAAAAATCAAGAGAGGAGGGAAATGGGATTGCCATATGAAGGCCTTTCAAGAGGCAATGATGGAAAGTGGAAATACCAAACTGCTCGTCAAGAAAGGAAGATATTGCCTAGGTGTAGGTGCACTTGAAGTGAAAAGAAATCGGTAATAAGGTGCCAAGAGTTGACGGATTTGGAACGGGAAGAAATATTTCAACAATTTTGGAAATTAAGTTGGAATGGGAAGAAAATGTACGTAAAAATGTTGGTAGACGTTTCACACACTAAGGATATTAAAAATACCCATGGTGATTCTTCTCGAAGAAACAGGTCACTGACTTTTCATTTGGAAAAGAACTGTATTCGTATTAGGGTATGTAAGCAGATGTTTCTTAATGCCTTAGGCATGAAAGAATGGACAGTTCTGAACTGGGTCAAAATGGTAAAATCCATGAAACTACAACAAATGAAGAGAAATTACTGACCAAGACGCAACAAACACAAGGAAAGTCGAGAACACATTCGCAGTTATCTTATAATCTTGACCAAAGTTCCGTCTCATTACTCCAGAAAATCTACTACCAAGCTGTTTTTGGAACCAGTCTGGGCATCAAAACCTCACGTATTCCGGGAATACCAAAATTATTGTGGCGAAAATCATTTAGAAGCCATGAGATTCAAAGTATTTGATGACATATTGACTGACCACCACCACCACCACCACACAAGTTAATGAATGTAAGATCGTCTGTTCATAAAATAACAAATAACAAATGTCAGGTAATTTCAGACTTCCACTTCATGAATATCAATACAGCAAACTAAACTAAATGAGAAAACAACATTCCTAGGACCAAGTAATAGTACATATATTCATTTAAAAATAATGCCACCGAGCTCGATAGCTGCAGTCGCTTAAGTGCAGCCAGTATCCAGTATTCGGGAGATAGTAGGTTCGAACCCCACTGTCGGCAGCCCTGAAAATGGTTTTCTGTGGTTTCCCATTTTCCCACCAGGCAAATGCTGGGGCTGTACCTTAATTAAGGCCACGGCCGCTTCCTTCCCACTCCTAGCCCTTTCCTGTCCCATCGTCGCCGTAAGACCTATCTGTGTCGGTGCGACGTAAAACAACTAGCAAAAAAAAAAAAAAAAAAAAAAATGCCATTAATTGAAGGATAATGTTCAGAGGTTCATGGTTATTATATATGGAAAGTATTTATAAAAACTATACCATGATGGATAAAGTGCACAATAATAACATTGCATTTATCGCTATACAACTTTGAGTCAGATATCTATTCATTTATAATAAATGACTGACTTCACTCCATAACAAAAGAGGAGACCTATTTCAGCGCTGACTTGTGGAAACAATTGGAATTTGCGATCCGAATGAAAAACCGAACGCAAACGGAAACAATCGGTTGCAACGGTAGTTGACGAGTATCGAATAATTCGGTAGTTTTCATTCGATAGTCCCCTTACTAGTTTGATGCTTAATTTCTCGGCATGGTTAAATTCAGAGGCTGATAAAATAACAACAGCGGGAAATATCGATGTTTTCCATTTTATTTATTAATATGACCAATCCTTTAAAGCACGTTGATTCCGACCACCCTGTATTTTTGGCCATAGCTGCTGTTTTAATCTCAGGAGCACAGCTATCTGAATTGGAAATGACTGAACCGAGGTATAGAATTTCTGAGATGTTCTCCAATTCCTTGAAGCATACTCCCCCTGTGGGTGGGGGCGGTAGAATAACACCCACGGTATCCCCTGCCTGTCGTAAGAGGCGACTAAAAGGGGCCCCAGGGGCTCTGAACTTTGGAGCGTGGGTTGGTGACCACGGGGCCCTTAGCTGAGTCCTGGCATTGCTTCCACTTACTTGTGCCAGGCTCCTCGCTTTCATCTATCCTATCCGACCTCCCTTGGTCAACCCTTGTTCTTTTCCGACCCCGACGCTATTAGGTTTGCGAGGGCTAGGGAGTCTTTCATTTTCACGCCCTTCGTAGCCCTTGTCTTTCTTTGGCCGATACCTTCATTTTTCGAAGTGTCGGACCCCTTCCATTTTTTCTCTCTGATTAGCGTTATATAGAGGATGGTTGCCTAGTTGTACTTCCTCTTAAAACAATAATCACCACCACCACTTGAAGCATACCAAAGAGTATTTTACTGCCGTGTTTCTTACCTATGGAATCAACTCCGTCAAGGTGTGAAATGACTGCCACTTCATGAATTCTGCCAGAGTTGAAGAAACTCATTGTTCACTATCTACTGTATTTGCGTTGATGTGTTTTTTCCTACAATATGTCTTTCGTGTACACGCGTGCATAGAAATGGTGTCCCTCCACCTCCTCGCTTAACACATTGCTGCAGGTAGACAGCCCGCTATAAGAATGTTGTGATTGAAATGGGCACAGTGGTGGATGTATAACAATACACGCACTGTGCATTCAGCACTATCCGTTCACGCCCTCCCCTCCTGTTCGGTACTGAAGTGGCCTTCAACACCACCCCCTTCACTCCCTTCCCCTCCTTTTCAGTACTGGAGTGGGGCAGAGTTGATTGTTTACGTCGGGACACCATTCTGTGCATGCGCATACATGTAGGCCTAGCACGGCTGCGTTTAAAACGAACGAGGTAAATGGAGTATGTCCAACCATTGTCCCCATTTCTCTACGGGGTCGGGTATGGAGTACGATGAACCTTCGTAACGAGGTTTTACGACCGGATGCCTTTCTTGACGTCAGCGTCATCAAAGGAATAATGAGATGATGCTTAACGTCACCATACGACGGACGAATCACCATCACAGCGCCATATACCCTCATATGAACACTACGGAGAGGTTTGGAATTGAATCCAGATTTCTGCCACGCAGTCTAGTAATTAAACATTCTTACCACCACCTCTCCGACCCTGCCGGCCAACAATCTGATGAACATTTTTTTTTCGACCAGCGGGACTCGAACCGGCTAAACACGGTATCAGACCATATAGACTTGACGATAATGGCGACCAGACAAAAATTAGACCCCCTGTGGGTGGGGCGGTTAGAATAACACCCACGGTATCCCCTGCCTGTCGTAAGAGGCGGCTAAAAGGGGCCCCAGGGGCTCTGAACTTTGCAGCGTGGCTTGGCGACCACGGGGTCCTCAGCCGAGTCCTGGCATTGCTTCCACTTACTTGTGCCAGACTCCTCACTTTAATCTATCCGACCTCCCTTGGTCAACTCTTGTTCTTTTCCGACCCCGACGCTATTAAGTTTGCGAGGGCTAGGAAGTCTTTCATTTTCACGCCCTCCGTGGCCCTTGTCTTTCTTTGGCCCCCTCTAGGGACACCATGACCTTGAAGTCGGTGTGGGGGCTTGTGTGCTTGTTGATCCCGAGGGCTGTGCCAGCTCAGGGTTACCCATGCTGGATAGGCCTCGGTGTAGGGCCAGACTAACAAGGTGTCCCCCGAGTTGCTTGAGAGGTGTCTGTGCTCTTTAAATTTCATAACTATTTCTACCCTTCTGTCCTCACCTTCTTAAATTTCATTCCTCTTCCTCTCTAGCCAGCCTCTCTGCCTCGGGTAGAATAAACGATAAGAAAAATTAGAATAGGTAAAATAGGTTAGTATGGAGGTTTTATCCTCCCCCAATCGCAAGTTTCGGGTCGTGGCGAGGTGATGCATGGCTACTGGGAGAGTAGTTCTTAGCGGCCCACCCCAATCACAAGTTTCGGGTCGTGGCGAGGTGATGCATGGCTACTGGGAGAGTAGTTCCTAGCGACCCACCTCCAGATACCGGGCGCCCTCTGGAGTATATAGCCTTGCCTTCGGTACGTCAGGGCTCTGCCGAAGGTCGACCTTTTATATCCCGGGTACTCGTGGGACATGGATGGTTTTTGTGTTTGGTTTTGATTCTTCTTCGAAGGCTGCAGGCCTTAAAACTGCGTCCTTTAATTGTTCAGTTAGGAAACGTAAACGTTTCAATCGTGTTGACCTGTGTAATAAGGAAGATTCTGAAGAGCGTCTGCCACGATTTCTGGTTGCGACCAGAGTCGATGGACAGAGCTTTCTTCAAGAGAACCCGTTCCTGATAAGCAATGCTGTGGAAGGTCTTGTTGGTGAAGTAGATGAAATGAGGAAATTGCGGGATGGTAGCCTACTCATTAAGACCAGTACGCTCGTACAGAGTAAAAAGTTATTGGAAGCCACAATGTTTGGATCAGTGCCAGTTAAGATTGAGAGCCACAAGTCCCTTAACTCCTGCAAAGGAGTTATCTTTCATAGGGACTTGATTAAGGCCTCCGATGATGACCTTATCCGGAGCCTTGCTCGTAGAGGTGTATCCGACGTTAAACGTCTTAAGAGGCGTGTCGGTGATAACCTCTACGACACGGGGGCTTTCATCTTAACATTCGATCTCGAGAAACTGCCCGAACGTATTAAGGTATCCATGTATACACTCACTGTTCGACCATATTTTCCTTCTCCTATGAGGTGCTACAACTGCCAGCGTTTTGGCTACACCTCACCACGCTGCCAGGGATCAGCAATATGCGGGGCATATGGAAAAGCGGCGCATGCCGGTGCAGACTGCACACCATCACCAGTGTGTGTTAATTGCACTGGTGAGCACGCCCCTCGATAAAAGGAATGCCCGACATTTAAAAAGGAGAAAAAGATCCAGGAGATTAAGACTCTGGATAAACTTTCTTATCCAGAGGCACGGAAGAAGTATAAATCAATGGCTCCTCCGGAATTCTCCGTCTCCTTTGCAGAGAAGGCTTCTAGTGTACGCATAAATCCCGTAAGTTTTGTACCCTCTGTCCCACCATCAACTCTGCAAACATCCAGTAATCAGCAAGTAAACATCAAACCACAGGTTAAACAGACAGCAAGTACGTCATTGCCGAAGACGCCCGGGAAAAATTTTTCCCAGACACATTCGGCTGGGAAGTCCTCCCCCACAAGGGCGGGGGAAAAGACTTCCCCAACAAAGGCTGGAAAATCACCTTCCAGCCATCCTTCAACTGGCCCGAAAAAGGAGGAGAAAGGGAAGCCTAAATGCTCCCCTACACGTTTGGAGAAGAAACCTTCTCCAACGAGACTGGGGATCCCAGGATCTCCAAAAAAGTCTGGCAAGTCATCTGCCAGTCCTCCTCCGAAGTGTTCGAAAACGGTGAGTAAGGGCGAGAGGCCCCGACGTCCTCTTGTTCGATCTCTTTCTAGAGAACCTAGTTCTCCCAGGAAGAAGGCCCACTGTCCCCGATCAATGAGATCACCGTCCGCGGAGGGTCCAGTCACCGCGCCTCCTTCTTCTGAGGAGACAATGGAGACTGAACCACTCATTGTCGTGGATGGTGACGACAATACTGACAACAACGGCGGAGAATGGCAGGTAGTTGACAAAAAGAAGGGCAAGCAATTGTCCTAATTTCGACTACCAATACACACAATGGCACTATTGCAGTGGAACTGCATTAGTTACCACTGTCGCCTAGCTGAGTTACGTCAACTGATATCCGTCTATGCGGCCTCCATAGTCTGTCTACAGGAATCTCGTTTGAGACCTGGACACGACACGACTATGAGAGGATATCGTCTTTATTCCAAAGACAGAGTAGCTGTGGATGGCGCGGCAACTGGGGGCGTTTGTACCCTAGTTCGCTCCGACATCTTCAGCGAAGAAGTACCGCTCCGTACTCAGCTAGATGCAGTTGCAGTTCGCACTCCGTTGCCAGTAATGACAACGGTTTGCAACGTGTACTTTCCACCGGATTATAACCTTGATATGCATGCACTACAAGATTTGATCGCTTAGTTGCCTCCTCCTTTCCTCATGCTGGGGGATGTGAACGCCCGTAACACACTATGGGGTTCTCCGTCTTCCTGGTCTAGGGGGAGGAAGCTCGAGCGAATGATCAACCTATTTGATCTTTGTGTGTTCAATACAGGGGAACCGACACATTTCAGTAACGCGCATGGCACATTCTCACACCTGGATGTCACTTTGTGTAGCCGTGCGCTAGTTCCCCTGCTATGGTGGCAAGTTCACGACGACCTCTGTGATAGTGACCACTTCCCGATAATTCTGTCTCTCTTGAATCAAAGACAGTCCGAAGTACCCAAGCGCTGGTTACTTCGGCGGGCAAATTGGCCAGAATTTACAAAACGCGCAGTGATGGCTGATGATATGCTGGAGTCTGTTGACGACCACGTCTCTTCCATTACTACTGGAATTTTGGCTGCTGCAGAGGAAACAATTCCTTCCTCGTCCGGTATTCGTCGCCGGAAACAGGTCCCATGGTGGACGGACGAAATTGCAGCAGCCATACGTGATCGCCGACGGGCTTTTAAGCATTATCGTCGGAATCCTACAATGGCCAATCATATAGCATTTAAGCGTCTGCGCGCGAAGGCCCGTTTTTTTATTCCAGAAAGTAAGAAAGCTACGTGGGAAAAGTATGTGTCATCCATCACGGCACATACTCCGTCATCACAAGCGTGGACAAAACTCCGCCGTATTGTCGGAATACAGAATGTGCCCTCAGTACCCGGAATCTCCATGAATGGAGATATAGTTACGATTCCTTCAGTCATTGCAGACCACATCGCGTCACATTTCGCAGATACGTCCAGCTCTAGGAGATGCGACCCTGCATTTCTTCCAATTAAGCGCGAAGCAGAGGCCCACCATCGCTCTTTTGCCTCTAGTGCTTCGCATCCCTACAACGTGCCCTTCACGGAGTGGGAGTTGCGAAGTGCACTTGCGCTATGCAGAGATACGGCTCCTGGACCGGACAAAATCCAAGCATTTGAGTGACAGATGTCTCAAGGATATCCTCACCCTATTCAACAGAATATGGAGTGAGGGAGTGTTTCCATCTCAATGGCGTGAGGGAATTGTAATACCAATTCCCAAGCCAGGTAAAGATCCAAAACTTCTGGATAGTTATAGGCCAATATGCCTTACAAATGGCCTCCGTAAGCTATTTGAAAGGATGGTTAACCGGCGTCTTGTGTGGGCCATGGAAAGGGAAGGCCTCTTGTCTAACTACCAGTGTGGGTTTCGCTCTCATCGGTCTGCCACTGATCATCTGGTCAGACTGGAGAGCGCCATTCAGGAGGCCTTTCTCCGGAAGGAACACCTAGTCGCCGTGTTTTTTGACCTGGAAAAAGCTTACAATACTACCTGGCGATATGGGATTCTCTCCACTCTACACCAGTGGGGATTTCGGGGAAATTTGCCAACGTTTATTGAGAACTTCATGTCCCTCCGTCTCTTTCGAGTCCGAGTAGGGAATGCATTTTCTCAATATTACGTTCAGGAAAATGGAATACCTCAGGGATCGGTACTGAGTGTCACGCTGTTCGCAATCGCCATCAACGGCATAGTTGCCGCTGCTGGGCCCGCAGTCGTTCCATCGCTGTATGTAGACGACTTAGCTCTACATTACAGCTCCGGAAGGGTGGCGTTTGCTGAGAGACAGCTACAGCAAGCTATTAACCGGACCGACAGATGGGCCCTGCAACATGGTTTTCGATTTTCAGCAGCGAAAACCTCAGTTGTACACTTCTGTCGACGTCGGCCTGTGCATCCCGAACCAGAGCTCCGCTTGCGAAACAGTATCTTACCAGTGGTTGACACCTGCAAATTCCTGGGTCTCCATTTTGATAAGAGACTTACGTGGCAGCCCCACATCCGTCAGTTAAAGGTTTCCTGCATGAAGAGACTTAACATGCTTAAGTTTCTCAGCGGCACTTCGTGGGGGGCTGACCGTGCGGTACTGCTACGATTTTACACGGCGACGGTCCTCTCCCGAATTGACTATGGAAGTGCGGCTTATGGCTCAGCATCAAAATCTACGCTGAGCCTTTTAGACAGTATTCACCATAGTGGAGTAAGGCTGGCAACGGGTGCTTTCCGTACTAGCCCCATTCCCAGCCTGCTCGCTGAAGCGGGAGTTCCACCTTTACGGATAAGGAGGCAGCAGTTACTCCTAATGTACGCTGCCAAAATTCGTGAAATGCCGCTACATCCAAGCTATCAATGCATCTATCGCACCCAATACCACCAGCGGTGCCAAGACCGGCCGAATGCCACACGGCCGGTTGGGTTTCGGATTGATAGCTTGTGTCATGATTTGAATATTGATATCGGTGGTTGTCGTGAACGAACTCATAGCGAGGTACCTCCGTGGTTGGTTCCGCGACCGGATATACGTCTAGATCTGCTCCATGGACCCAAGGTGAACACGGATTCCTCCGTTCATCGGAGGTATTTCCAGAACTTTGTTCACCAATATCCGGCCGCGAGACTTATCTTCACGGATGGTTTTAAAATCGAAGATAATGTTGGTTGCTCTTTTGTCATTGATGATATGAGTACGAAGATCTCGCTCCCTAAAGTATGTAGCGTGTATACTGCAGAGCTTTACGCCATCTTAGAGGCTCTGCAGTTTGCACTGCGTGACGAAGGAAGCCACTTTCTGTTGTGTACCGATTCGTTAAGCTCTCTGCAGTCTATTGAAACCTGTTTCTCTCAACACCCACTGGTGCAGCAGATACATGACCTTCTAGCCAGGTTAAGCGATGCTAGCACCAGAATTACTTTCGCGTGGCTTCCAAGCCACGTTGGGATTGCGGGAAACGAACTTGCGGATGAAGCAGCAAAGGAAGCTGCACTGTTACCTCCAAGACCCGTCAATGTACCTGCTAAGGATATTTGTTCTCAGCTACGTCGAACCATCTTGGCGTTCTGGGAATCGGAGTGGCTAGATATCCGAACTCCCAACAAGCTGAGAGCAATTAAGAAGACAACTACCGTGTGGCGGTCCTCTTTCCGACCTTCACGGAGAGAGGCCATAGTACTGTGCAGGCTGAGGATAGGTCATTTACGATCCACGCACTCTTATCTCCTAAAGAGGGAAGTCCCCCCAGTGTGTTCTTGTGGTGCCGAATTCACCGTGGCCCACATCCTCACAGAGTGCGCCGATCTCTCTGGCCTAAGACGGAGCCTCGGCCTGCAGGAAACACTCGAACGCATACTAGCCGATGACGCGACTACTGCTGATCTCGTCATCCGCTTTATGTGCGACAGTGGACTTATCAAAGGTATGTAAATTACAAGTGTACTTTTACTCAGGGAACGTACGTTCCCTTTTGATACGTTAGTAATCCTTTCAGCCTAGTTTTATAATTATTTTTTGTTTTATTTTGTACTTCGTTTCCAAATTCCTTTGTTGAATAAATAATTTTGTTTTATATTTTAATTTTCTTTTCCACTTATTTGTTCAGAGAGGATGATTACCTCGTTGTACTTCCTCTTAAAACAATCACCACCACCACCATGTCTTTCTTTGGCCGATACCTTCATTTTTCGAAGTGTCGGATCGCTTCCCTTTTTCTCTCTGATTAGTGTTAGAGGATGGTTGCCCAGTTGTACTTCCTCTTAAAACAATAATCACCACCACCACCACCACCACCACCACCACCACCACCAGACAAAAATTAGGAAAATGTTTTTATTTCTCTGATTGCTGTTTTGTGGCGTTACTAAGTTCTTGGAATTTCCTGTTATTTCGCGATTTAAATTTGTCCCAAACATCGCAGAATATGTAAATGTGCAAATATAACACATGTTTAACTCCAAAATACATTATTTCGTTTTATCGCTCATTAACGAAAACCAGCACCGCTACCCATAGTAAACATTACCAGTTACTACATTTTGCCGAGGGTAGAAAAACCGCAGGTCAGTGGCAGTATGCAAAGACAGAGAAGTCAACTGAAGCAAAATAAATCTTCTACATTTTAGGATTTATACACCAAAAAAAGTATTGACTTATTTCCTTTTTAGATTCATCTGATAGATGAGATCTGCTTAAGTCTCTGTATCAACTTTCATGAAAAAATTCGTAGAATTTTTAGATCATTGCATTTTAACGAAGAAGTGTATGTGCTCCATTCAGAATAATGGGCGGCCCCAGGGGCTCTGAACTTTGGAGCGTGGGTTGGCGACCACGGGGCCCTCAGCTGAGTCCTGGCATTGCTTCCACTTACTTGTGCCAGGCTCCTCACTTTCATCTATCCTATCCGACCTCCCTTGGTCAACTCATGTTCTTTTCCGACCCCGACGCTATTAGGTTTGCGAGGGCTAGGGAGTCTTTCATTTTCACGCCCTTCGTGGCCCTTGTCTTTCTTTGACCGATATCTTCATTTTTCGAAGTGTCGGATCCCTTTTTTTTTCCCTCTAATTAGTGTTATATAGAGGATGGTTGCCTAGTTGTACTTCCTCTTAAAACATTAATCACCACCATCAGAATAATGGGCGTGTCATATGAGCACAACACATCTATGTACCTCACACAGCGTATGTTAGAGTTGTGCTTTTTAACCTCCTGACCAACGAATAAGCAAAATATCAAACTATTCTTTAACCTCATATTTCACAACTTAAATGGATGATTTACTCCAAAATTTTCAGAATTCTTCAGATGTAGCAATTCTCGAAGATGACCAAAAAGGGTCACAATTATTAATTAAAAACTGAAAGAGTTAGAGGTAAAGAAAACCCAAAGGAAATTATGCACCTCCAAAATTAAAATTAGATTTCCCTAAAATCTATATAAATATCCTATTGATCTTATGATGGTTCATCCTCTTGAAGAAAACCTCTGCTTTCACGAGGAGTGAAAACATAGGGGTTTTTTTGCTTTACTTTTGAGATTAGTGTATTTTCTTAAGGATATGAGAACAAAGTTTTGAAAAGCTGTAAATACCCAGGTGTATAACAGAAAATCAATATTGCTCATACTATACGAAACGCTCTATAATAATAATAATAATAATAATAATAATAATAATAATAGTAATAATAATAATCACCATCATCATCATCATCATCATCATCATCATCATAATGTGGGCCCTGATATAGTTACAGAGAAAAAAATATTTTCCGAATATATGTTCGCCAGTATACGAAACTCTTTAATATGTATGTTGATATTGTTGATAGTTATTTTAGGCAGTTTAACCTTCATTTTATTCCTAATCTAATTCTTGGCCGGGCTGAGTGGCTCAGACGGTTGAGGCGCTGGCCTTCTGACCCCAACTTGGCAGGTTCGATCCTAGCTCCGTCCGGTGGTATTTAAAGGTGTTAAAATACGTCAGCCTCGTGTCGGTAGATTTACCGGCACGTAAAAAGAACTCCTGCGGGACTAAATTCCGGCACCTCGGCGTCTCCGAAAACCGTAAAAGTAGTTAGTGGGGCCTAAAGCAAGTAACATTATTAATCTAATTCTTTACTCAGGTGTGTGTCTTGCACCGGGCTCTTCAAGTTTACGAGACTTAATACTGGGATCATTGCCAAGGAATTTCCAGTTTCATGTGAAGTCTAACCCGTAGAGCCATGCACTTTCATTTCAGAAATTCCCCAGCTAGGATTCGAACAGCAGCCACACCCATAACTGCCGATGACACATCAAAATACATATCTAAAGTTAAAGAAAACCAGTCCCCCCCCACTGTGGGTAGGGGTGGTAGAAAAACACCCACGGAATCCCCTGCCTATCATAAGAGGCGGCTAAAAGGGGCCCAGGGGCTCTGAACTTTGGAGCGTGGGTTGGCGACCACGGGGCCCTCAGCTGAGTCCTGGCATTTCTTCCACTTACTTGTGCCAGGCTCCTCACTTTCGTCTATCCTTTCCGACCTCTCTTGGCCAACTCTTGTTCTTTTCCGACCCCGACGCTATTAGGTTTGCGAGGGCTAGGGAGTCTTTCATTTTCACGCCCTTCGTGGCCCTTGTCTTCCTTTGGCCGATATCTTCATTTTTCGAAGTGTCGGACCCCTTCCATTTTTCCCTCTGATTAGTGTTATATAGAGGATGATTGCCTAGTTGTACTTCCTCTTAAAACAATAATCACCACCACCACCACCACCACCACCACCACCACCACCACCACCACCACCACCACCACCACGGGGCGCTCAGCTGAGTCCTGACATTACTTCCACTTACTTGTGCCAGGCTCCTCACTTTCGCTAGATGGGGCTTCATTCATTCCATTCCTGACCCGGTCAAATGACTGGAAATAGGCTGTGGATTTTCACTTCAATTACTACAATACTTCCAATTGAAATTATTAGTATTTTATCACTGATTTGTATTAAGTAATATTATCTATCAGCTTTTAAATTTACCGCGTCGAACTTGCGTACCGGAAAAAAGATGCAATATCTAAAACAAGCATTGAGCAAAGCCTAAGAAATGAGCAAAATCTAAAGCCGCAAAATCTGAGGCCGGGGTGTATTTACAATATTTTAGAAATCTAATAGGGCGGCTCAAGCTCTATCTCGTTTTAATGTTTTTATAGTGACCGCGACATAATCGCGCAGAGTCAATGCACCTGCCGTCCGCGCACCCGCTTGATCCCCTCGCCTGACATAGCGATGATTCATCGCCGATGCAAATAAATTACGCACGTTGTTTGTCGCACGTCTATTGTTTCAATTTAGTTCTCTATTTATTTGTACAAAGTTTAAAGCGTAGTGTGTAACGTGCAGTGCACCATGCCACCCGAAAAAAGAAATGCCGTTTCGTGCATAGCTGACCATTCTGGAACATTTACTTATGACGGAAATAAGTTATACTGTCGAATTTACGAGAAAAACGTTTCGTGCACCAAAAAAAGTTTCAAATACACGAGCATCTCAAAACAAGTCTTCATCTCGCAGGAATGCAAAAGAAAGGCCCACGACAACAACTTTTAACAGCGGCAAGTAACAGAAGCAGTGATTTAACCTCCAGAGGTAACGACAAAAATCGCTTTCATATGGATGTATGTGAAGCATTCATTGCAAGTAATATTCCTCTTCACAAACTTAAAAACCTTATCCTCAAAGGTTTTCTGCGCAAACATTGCTTAAATAAAAATATACCACATGAATCAACACTGCATAAAAATAACATGCCGACAATTTATCTACATGTTCTGGAAGAAATACGCAATGAACTCAAGAATATCATTTGAATTTCAGCTGATGAAACTACAGACAATTGTGGCCGTTATTAGCTAATTTAATTGTTGGTACATTAGAAAAAAAGAGCCTTCTTCTTCCTATTTAGTGGCCTGCAAAGAATTACAAAATGTAAATCATTCTACGATCGCCAGATTTGTGAATGAGGGCATTAAAAATATATTTCCAGAATTTTCTGCAGATGAAAGAATGCTTGTGTTTCTCCTTACATGATAGAAGCAGGAAAAGCCCTCCAAGTACTTTACACGAATATGATTCATGTGACATGCTTCGCTCACGGAGTACATCGCCTCGCTGAAGAAGTACGATCCACGTATGGGAATGTAAACAAAGAAAGTGTTTCTTAAGGCACCTGCTCGCATTAAGGCCTACAAAGAAAAACTACAAAATGTGCCTTTACCTCCCGAACCAGTGGTAACTCGTTGGGGTACCTGGGTCGAAGCTGTGTTTTACAATGAACATTTGGAGGCAATCAAAAGTGTAGTGAACGACTTCGATAGTGTAGAGTTTGTCATTTCAAGGAAGCATTTAATGATTCCATTATTCAGAAAAAACATTGCAGTCATTAGCAGTCATTTTTCTCATATACCTGCGAGTACTGAAAAGCTCAAAACTCAAGGTTTGGCGTTGACTGAATCTATTCAGGTAATGAATAAAATTCGTCTAGTGAACTCCTCCTTGCCGGAGATATTCTCGAAGAAACTTAAAGAAAAGTTTGCAAATATTTTGAACAATAAACCAGGCTTTGAACCTTTGTGTCAAATTGATAGTTTTATTAATGGGACGGGTGAACTTTTGCCAGAAACAATAAGTGCCAATATAGCACCCAAATTCAAATACTGTCCAGTTAGCTCAGTTGATGTCGAATGGTCCTTTTCTGCTTATAAAAATGTTTTGAGCGATCGACGACACGACCTTACTAGTGAACATTTGGGACAGTACCTGATCGTTTTCCCCTGTGGGTGGGGGCGGTAGAATAACACCCACGGTATCCCCTGCCTGTCGTAAGAGGCGACTAAAAGGGGTCCCAGGGGCTCTGAACTATGGAGCGTGGGTTGGCGACCACGGGGCCCTCAGCTGAGTCCTGGCATTTCTTCCACTTACTTGTGCCAGGCTCCTCACTTTCATCTATCTTGTCCGACCTCCCTTGGTCAACTCTTGTTCCTTTCCGACCCCGACGCTATTAGGTTTGCGAGGGCTAGGGAATCTTTCATTTTCACGCCCTTCGTGGCCCTTGTCTTCCTTTGGCCGATACCTTCATTTTTCGAAGTGTCGGACCCCTTCCATTTCTCTCTCTGATTAGTATTATATAGAGGATGGTTGCCTAGTTGTACTTCCTCTTAAAACAATAATCACCACCTGATCGTTTCTGTTTACCATAGTAGCAAAATGTAAAATAATTTGTAAACGATTCTTTTTTCTGAATAAAAATTGCCGATTGTATGTTGTTATAACTTATATTATATAAATATAACTAATCATTACTTTGCTTTTTATTATTTGATGTTGCATATTTTAAGCATTTTTCATGCATATTTGCATGCATAGTTCGAGGTTTTTATGTTGCATACAATCCGGTCTTTAATAATTAATTAATTATTAATTAATTAGTAATAGTTGACTTAAGCTGTAATGTAATGTTATGTTTGTATCCACTAAAAATTACTGGTTTATTTCCTAAAACTAATCTTTTTTAATGTTCACAGTATCTACAAAGTTCGGGAAGGTGGTCTTCTGCACCGCCTCTCAGCATCCAACAACCTACAGAGTATTCTGGACGACGACGACGAACCAGTTTTACCAAGCGTCACACTGTATGATGTAGCTTCCATCTTCGTTGTGCTCTTGGTGGGCATAGGGATCGCTCTTGTCGAATTATTTGGAGAACTATTGGTTCAACATTTTAATAAGACGAAACCTACTGGCCGAAAAATTCATCCAGTTCCTGGATACTCCATGTGATGGGTCTCCTTGACAATCTTGGAAATAAATAGTAGAAAATCTCTTGCTTAATCTCCTCTTTGGCCTTTTAATTAATTTATTGGAGTCAGCACTTGGCCTTGTTTTATGGCCGAATGCCCTTCCTGATGCCATCGTATGTGAAGGTATGTATTCGCTATTACGTATGTCTGTGGTGGTTGATCGAGTGGTGTGTTGCGTGTAGATGGAGAGTGATATGAACACAAACACCCAGTCCGTGAGCCAAAGGAATCACCCATACGCCGTTAATATCCCCACTAACTGGAAATCGAACCCGCGAAGGTCAGTACGCTGACAATATTCAGGTAAGGAGCCGAACTATAATCTCTTGCTGAACGTGCTTCCCAAATTAAGTCACACTACACATGAGGCATCATTACATAACAAGTAATATCCAATACTACTGTATTGTAGAACTCCCACATGTCTGGACCAGAAGAGCTGAAGTGACATGCATCCTCATTGATGGCAAGTATACGCAAGTTAGGAACGAATGGAAATTCTTATGGCCTTGGTCAAAATATTTCTTGCACGATACTATGAACGGAGATGCAAGGAAGAAAGAAAGAATCCCAATCATTTGGCAATGGCAATGGGTCTAGCAAATTATTATTATTATTATTATTATTATTATTATTATTATTATTATTTATCCAAGTACAAACCCTATTTTACACACGGCATATTAGGGCTACAGGGAACAAAACCAGATTAATACATAAAATAAGAACTAAAACTTAAAACTGGGATGACGTGTAAATAAAATGGAGAAATTTAGCACACGCATTATACAAGCAACTTTTCTGAAATAAACCATTAAACGGTACTTGATATTGTGTATCAAACATATCTGTGTGAATTACTGATTCATATCTACTTCTTTCAAAAATGGGACAGTCAAATAAAAGGTGATAAACTGCTTGTGGCATTTCACAGGCACAAGTGTAGGGCTTCTGGATATTGATTATAAACCGCTCAAAATATTATCCAAATTTTCCATGTCCTGACATGAAGTGTTAGCGAAGTGTTAGCGAAGTGTTGTTTATAGAGGAGACCAGCAGCTCTCTTGCGCATTTCCAGCTCAAAGTATGCGAATATTAGGAAAAAATTAGTCATTTATTCTTCTATGTGGGATTTGTATTATTTGTACTTCCTGCAATGAAGGCTGCCTAAATCTAACGAAGTATACCATAACACTTAAGTATTGAATGTATGTTCAAGCATGAAGAGTTTTCCGGAGTTAATGCTTCTCGTATGCAGTACTACAAGAGGTGATTTGTAACAATTTGGACGGAGTCTTTAATGGCCAAGACGGCTAAATCACAATATAGATTATTGGGAATACCAAAATGTAGAAATGTCTCATTAATACTGCAATTAAAAGTGCAATTACACAATTTTATTGCTCTGCTATATTAGTCTTGACGAGGCCTAGACACAAGAATGGCCGTGCCGCTACGTAGTAGGCCGTTTTCAAATGCCATTCCGATGGTCCATATTGGTCTTTTTTAATGATTTTGACAGTAACTCATTTAAAGGAAGGTTCGTCAGGTTTAGTAACCACGCTGAGTAGTGAGCAAGTGACAAATTTTCTGTTTAGATAGGGTGATTTCAACGTATCGATTTACTCCACTTGCGATTGACATGAAGCTGTTCATTGAAAAATACTAAGAATACATAATTATTAATGGTAAACTTTCTACCCACTTCATTTTATAGGAGCAGTTTTGAGAAAAGTTGAAACAAAATCAATCGTATACAGCTGGGGTATAATTTATTACAATGCACTGTGGCTCGCTAACAGGCGTAGTGCGAAAACTGCCACGGCAAACACGCCGCATCATATCCTGGCTACCCCTTCTTCAAAAAAGCAATCAAGGCACACTATGCCAGAACAAAACACCTACAACACTCGCAACCACCAACTCAACACCCCCCCCCCCACCCAATCCCGCTTAAGCCTCAAAATACCCCCACCCCCCTCCCTCCCACTGTACACTATACCAGAGACAATATCACATATCACACTCCGCAGTCTCACTCACCAATACATCTAAGATTAATATGTTTTAGTTAAAATAAAGTCTGAAATCTCCCGAGGGAAGGCAGCGTGAAATCGGGAAGGTAGGAGGATTGGGGGAAGGGTTTCTCTCCCGGGCTGCTCCATGAATTCATCGCGGCTTCCCCCACTGGGACGGTGGGGAATGAAATAACGAATTACCTCGGAAGCAGTTTATTCTAAGGCTTTAAATAATGGTTTACTGAGGGCTACGGACAAAATAATAATGGCTACTCACATAGCAATCTTTCAAATGAGCTACATCTGGTCACTTTGGTACTTGGACCTAGGGTCAGACAATAATCTCGCTCGAGATTCTCGAGAATCAAGTCACGGATCTCGAGAATATTTCGAGACTGGTTCTTCTGTACTGCAACCTGCGTGGCGTCCCAGTAACTATAAGCGTAGTTTGTTATTGCACAGGTAAATATTAAATACCGTAGGAAACTTTTAAGCAAAAGGCGAAGCAAATGTTACTGTACACGCAACATGTAATTATTAGATTCAACTCTGAGCGAAGCACGGCATGACGCGGTGTCCCGCGCTAGCGCGGCAACGTCGCATGACTTTGCCTGCATCGACCGGCTTCTTCTTCTTCTTCTTCTTCTTCTTCTTCGTCTTCTTCTTCTTCTTCTTCTTCTTCTTCGTCTTCTTCTTCTTCTTCTTCTTCTTCTTCTATTCATGGGGCTCTAAATATTAGTTCCTAATTAGCGTCGAATTCTAAGATCTTTTGCTATCATGTTTTTCCTTCATTCCCACCTAGATATACTTGCTCCCTTCACAAAGCTGCAGGTTGATTCTTATTGGGTCTTCTTGGATTTTTTCTCTCTCTTCACCTGGTAGTCCTAGAGTGCGGAGTCTGATTTTACCCAGCGCCTCACATTCAAAAAGTATGTGTTCAGCTGATTCCTCTGCTTCATTGCATTTCCTACATATGTTGTCTTATTACTCCAATTCTATGTAGGTGTTTTTTCAGATGGCAGTGTCCTGTCAACAGTCCTACTACCCATCTTATATTTTCTCTGCTGAGTTTCAACAGTTCTTTAGTATGCTTCTTGTTTGGTCCTTTTATCAGTTCCTTTGCAAGCCTGCATCCTGGAGTATTTTTCCAGTTTTCCATTTGTTTCTTGTGTACCCATTTTCCTATGTAGTATCGGGCTTGTCCATAGGAAATCCCGCATACAGATTCTGGGTCTACAAAATGTGTTTCTGCGCATCGACCGGCTACTCACCCAAATCATTTTATCCCGTCGGTAGATGCAGAGTGGGTCTCGACCGATGGGTGGCCGCGGCTGGTCCGTGATCCAAACAGCTCTACACTCCGACCAGCCAACCGCGCAGAGGAGGGGTGGACACGGCTCTACCGTGGCTCTACGGCTCCGCATTCGGGAGACGGAACACGGCTGGCCCCAACCGTCGGCTGTCCTGAGAATGGTTTTCCGTGGTTTTCCATTCTCCTACACTAAGGCGAATGCCAGGACAGTTCCTAGTATAGGCCACGGCCGCCAATCCCCTCACCTTCTCCAAGCATCTCCTTCATCGTAACAAATCTCCCGGCCTGAGAGACGGCGTCACCGACTCGGAGGCCCGCCTCCCCCTTCAGGGGAGGAATGAAAACATTTTAGTACCTAGTAGTAGTGTTCTACCCAATACAAATGCACACTGATAGTTTAAAAAATGAATTCATTTACGTATTTCACAGTCATGCAGCACAGTGGCACCGACTTTGGGGGAAGGGGGAAAGGCATTTTCTGCTCCCCCCACCTCTATAATGATCTTCCGTGGGCAGAGTGCCATTCCCCTCCCCCCCCACTCCCCCAACACGAAAAAAAAGAAACCTCTCCTCCTGTACTGTACTATCGATATGTAGGAGATCGATGTGTATGTTGTAAGATCAGGGAGAAGAGAATTGTTGTTTATGCTTTGGATGTAATGGCGACTGAACAAACGGATTGTTTATTTTGTTTAAATTGCTAATTATTCAGTACATTGGCGCAGTCGGTAAAATCCATTGATTAAATCCGTTAACTAAACCTTCAGAAGATATTAAAATGGAAAGAAACAGCACTAGCCCTATACCAATTTTCGATGTAAATGGAGATGTCACCAGCCTTGCTTCTAGATGGAAAAAATGGAAACGTTCGGTCGAATTGTATATTGCCGCAAAAGGAATAACAGATTCTGCTAGAAAACAGGCAATTTACCTACATTCGGGTGGAGAAGGCTTGTAAGACAGATTTTACTCCATCCCTGAACACAACACTATTCCTACAGGTAAAGCTGTGCATGAATATACTTTAGAATTGTTAGATAAACATTTTTTACCGAAAAGCAATCTGCTATTTGAGCGGCATAATATGAAGTCTGTGAAACAGGATGTTAGTGAAACATCTGGCGCCTTTTTATCTAGGTTGCGTCAACAAGTTGTCAAATGTGATTTTAAGATACCACAACAACAACAAAAAAAAAATTAGAGGACATGTTTATATGTGACCAGTTCGTAGAGGGTTGCAAATCTGCTGAAGTCAGAAAGAGAATATTGGAAAAATCATCTGTCACAGTAGACGATTTGGTTGACATTCGACGGGCTCACGAAATTATCAACATACAGACTTCACATTTTAGTAAGGACGACGGTTCTGAGCAAGAGGTGTATAGTATGTCGAATAGGAAGAAATATGGAATTTCACAAAGAACTATTTCCAATAGTGGCAAAAACACTGGTGGCCCGCCGAAAACTAGTTATAAAAGTTATCAAAATAGAGGAGAAAGGAAATGTTATCGCTGCGGGGAAACAAATCACTTAGCAAGTGACCCCCAGTGCCCTGCAAGAAACAAAGTTTGCCAGGCTTGTAATTCAACGGGGCACTATCGGAAGTGTTGTAGAACAAAAAGGACATATACGTTAGAATCGGGGAAGTCAACTGTTGATGAAGTTTCTTACGTGGGCAACGTCAAATATGAAATCAGCCTTGGATGTAGTAGTGATTTAGACTACACCTTTCTTACAAATACGGAAAAAAAACGGGAGACAACAGGGAAGACCACTTGTCTATTGTCAGGGGTACCCTTCGTTTTTATTATTGACTCGGGATCTACTTGCGATGTCATTAACCAAGAAACTTGGAAGGAATTTAAAAGGAAGCAGGTAACCGATAAAGTAAAATTACTAAATAGTTCAAAAAGACTTTTCACTTATGGTAGAACCGATCCGTTGGATATTTTAGGAGAGTTCGAAGCGGTCATAACGCATTCCAGTAGAAAAATTAGTACCACTGTTGTAGTTATTAAAGGTAGGGGACCACCTATTTTGGGACGTTCCTCGGCTACAAAACTAGGAATATTACAAATTTCTGAGCAGGTTAACCAGACGGTGGTTAAAATAAAGAATTTTCAGCTTAAATTACCAATCGACCCGAAAGTCCCACCAGTTATTCAACCTCTGCGGAGGGTGCCATTGGCACTGAAACAAAAAATAGCACAACGTATCCTTGAGCTGGAGCAAAATGACATAATTGAAAAGGTTGAAGGACCGTCAAGATGGGTTTCCCCTCTTGTTCCAATTACAAAAGGTGACAGCGTTAGATTGTGTGTCGATATGCGAATGGCAAATAAAGCTGTACTAAAGGCTAGTCATCCCTTACCAACCATGGAAGACCTACACCCTGAAATTAGTGAAAGCACATACTTTTCCAAGTTGGATGTTAGGTCAGCTTTTCACCATGTGGAGTTGCATTCAGACTCACGGGAGATTACCACATTTAGCACACATTTAGGCTTATATAGGTTCAAGCGGCTAATGTTTGGTTTGAATCGGGCAGCTCCTGAGTTCCAAAAGATAATGGAGCATCTGATAAGGAACAAGATTCCTACAGGAGTTTACGTATTTATTGATTACATTCTGGTGTATGGGGAAACTAAAGAAATACACGATTCAAGATTTTAAAAAGTTCTGGAAGTTTTTCGCGAGCACGGTATTGAAGTGAATGAAGAAAAGTGTGAATATGGTAAAACTTCAATTAAGTTCTTGGGTGACATAATATCAGCTAATGGCATTAGGCCTACCGAAGGCAGAGTGGCTGCTCTGAAGAATTGCAGAAGACCACAAAATGTGTCTGAGCTGAGAGGTTTTCTAGGCCTACTGAACTACGTAAGTAGACTTATTCCGAACATATCAACCATGACAGAACCACTGCGACAGCTTACACATAAATCTGCACAATTCGTATGGAAACAAGTACACCAAGAGGCTTTCAATAAAATAAAAAAAGTACTAACATCTAGTTCAGTTTTAGGATATTTCAACCTCAAGGACGAAACGATAGTGATGGCAGACGCTGGCCCAAAAGGACTTGATGCGGTGCTGATACAACGGAACAATGAAGGGATCCCACGCATAATTTGCTACGTTAGTCGCAGCCTGTCGGATGTCGAACAAAGGTACTCTCAGACGGAGAAAGAAGCACTTGGGATTGTCTGGGCGTGTGAGCGTCTAAGGATTTTCCTGACGGGTAAGCAGTTTTGCCTGTATACGGGCCATAAACCACTAGGGGTAATTTTTGGGCCTAGTTCAAAACCCTGCGCGAGACTTGAACGTTGGCTTCTGAGACTCCAATCTTTTGACTTCCAAATTAAGAATGTAAAGGGGAAAAATAGCATAGCAGATCCTTTATCACGGTTAAGTGAGAATTCAATCGGTGAAGCCGAGGAGGACAATTATCTGATGCACTTGGCTACGTATTTGGCACCAGCTGCATTATCTTTGGAGGAAATAGATGAAGCTTCAAAAACTGATCCCACTCTAAAAAAAGGTACGATCACAATTACAAACAGGGTGTTGAGATCGTAATGACGTTGACCTCCTTCCATTTCGGGCGATGATGTCGCAATTATGCGTAATAGACAATATATTATTGAAAGAAACTAAGTTGGTAATTCCGAAAAGTTTACAAACTAGGGTCCTTAGTTTGGCACACGAGGGTCATCCTGGAATTTTGGAAATAAAAAACAGACTCAGGTCTAAAGTATGGCGGCCTGAAATGGACAAAGCAGCGGAACGGACAGTGAGAACATGTCTGGGTTGTCAGATTACCAGTAAACCCGAGAAGCCCGAAAAAATATCTCCGACAGTAATTCCTAAAAAGGCTTGGGAACGAATAGCTGCTGATATTCTGGGTCCTTTCCCTAATGGGGTACAACTATTGATCGTGATAGATTATTTTAGCCGTTTCATGGAAGTAACGAAACTAAGTAGTACTGACTCTAAAAGCATAGTAAAGGCCCTAGAAGGTATTTTTTGCAGGATACGGGTATCCTGAGGTTCTCTCAACAGATAACGGCACGAACTTCGTCAGCGCAGAGACGGAAAATTACTTGCAGCAGTGTGGAATTCATCACCACAGAGTTACCCCGTTACACCCACAATCCCCCTGTGGGGGGGGGCGGTAGAATAACACCCACGGTATCCCCTGCCTGTCGTAAGAGGCGACTAAAAGGGGCCCCAGGGGTTCTGAACTTTGGAGCTGAGTCCTGGCATTGCTTCCACTTACTTGTGCCAGGCTCCTCACTTTTATCTGCCCTATCCGACCTCCCTTGGTCAACTCTTGTTCTTTTCAGACCCCGACGCTATTAGGTTTGCGAGGGCTAGGGAGTCTTTCATTTTCATGCCCTTCGTGGCCCTTGTCTTCCTTTGGCCGATATCTTCATTTTTCGAAGTGTCGGACCCCTTCCATTATTTCACTCTGATTAGTGTTATATAGAGGTTGGTTGCCTAGTTGTACTTCCTCTTAAAACAATAATCACCACCACCACCACCTTACACCCACAAGCAAATGGCACAGTGGAAAGACTGACCCCAGGGATAACTTAACGACTACAGATTGCCAATGTCATGAAATTAGATTGGGAGTTAGAACTAAACAAGTACCTACTAATGTACCGGAACCATGAGCACCAGACTACAGGGGTTAGTCCCGCGGAGTTACTTTTTAACAGAAAATTGAGGGACAAAATTTCCGGTCTGGCCCCATACAAAACAGAAAAAATATTAGAAGAGGTGGTGGAACAAGACCTTATTCAAAAGTTTAAAAAGGGAGAATACGCGGACATTAGACGTGGGGCCCAAGAAAATAAATTGTCAGAGGGCGACAAGGTTTTGATGCGTAACCACAAAGTTAACAAATGTTCAACTACATTTGGACCCACACCTTTAAAAGTCGTCAAAAAGAATGGCAACGCTGTGACAGTAGAGACTTCGGATGGTAGACAAATAACTCGCAACTCTACCTTCTTCCGGCCTTTTCATGAGCTGTTGTCTGAGGACGAGTCGGAGAGTGTGGAAGAGCAACCAGAGGAGCCAGAAGAAGAAGAACATCAATCAGAAAAGAAAGGAGAAGAAGGGAGCCAAGAATCGGGACCGAGACGAAGTCAACGGGAGAGGAAACCCCCGGGATTTTTGTCAGACTATGATTTAAATTTTTTTTTTTTTTTTAATGGAGTGATGTACTGTACTATCGATATGTAGGAGATCGATGTGTGTGTTGTAAGATCAGGGAGAAGGGAATTGTTGTTTATGCTTTGGATGTAATGGCAACTGAATAAAGGGATTGTTTATTTTGTTTAAATTGCTAATTATTCAGTACACCTCCTAAATGTTAAGTCCTCTTAAGACGTGGAACCCCGAGTCGAGAGTTACAGTGTAACAAGATTTTAAAAAAGAAAGTCCCAAGTCTAGTTTAGTTCTCTCAGGTCTGCTGCGGGATGGGTTGAGCTGCACCCAGAGAGTGCGGTGAGCTCTCGCCAAAAGGGGTTTAGAAGAGAGTGGAGTACTTCCCTTGAAACGTTGGTTGAGCGATGCGTTGAAGGGTAACTCGAGTAGACTGACAGCTACGACAATTACCTGACTCCCTGGAGTTGCCGTAGAAGTGATCAGTGCAATTAACAGTCAAAAGAGGTGCAGAATTGAGAGTTATAGGAAAAAAATAAGTTGGGTAAGTATGAGTTAACAATGCTGTCTGAAGTGGAGGTATTCAAGCAAGGCATGTTCAATGGTAGTAACTTTCTGTTATATAGGTCTCACAATCACGGGCGCCGGATTTTGAAAATTACTGGGGTCGTTCTAACCCACAGTCCAAAAAAAAAAAAAAAAAAGGAGGTAAGAAGGCCCCGGAAAATGTTGAAAATGCAGTTTTAGGTGTTTCTGAATGAGCAATACTTCTTGAAAAACAAACTATTGTTTTATTAAGTGCTTTCCAACAATAATGAATGAGTACCAACAGAAGTCCACAGAAATCCACATAAGAGGTAAAAGTGTGTTTTAAACATGAAAAAGTAAGAAATTTTTACATTTTAAATATAATTATGTGAATTAAAAGGATGGAAGATAAATAATTGTGTTTCTGAAATCTTAAGGTAAAAATACATAGTAGTCTGGTTTTCTCTTAGAATGATACCAAACTGAGTTTAAAAAAGTAAACTGCTTCATATTTGGTGCGTACTGTTAGTATAATAATAATAATAATAATAATAATAATAATAATAATAATAATAATAATAATAATAATAATAATAAAGTGAAACAAAGTCTTATTTAGTACAAAATTTAAAATCGTTTATTCTCACTCGTAAAGAGTGTTCTATGAATAGTCGATCGTTTGATGAAAATGTTCGCCTGAATTTATTTTTATTTCTTAATTATGGACAGGAATGATTGCATTGTAAGTTAGTTCATTTTTTCTTGTGTCACAGTACTGTGCAGGTAACTTTTAATCTCCTCTGGACGGAAGAAGAACGTTCTAATGTACATATAAAAAGGGTAGGCCTATAGTTAAAGCGACTTTTAACAACTTAACTACCTCCGGAATCAATTAACCTTGATGAAGTTTTGGATGAATCTGATCTAATTAATAAAATATACATATACCTCACGTGTGATTGAGAATAAAGTAAACAAAAATTTATTTGTGGGCTCCTCACCCTCACCGTTGGCAATGCAGGGGACAAAAATACCATACCTTGGTATTGCTAGGGTTAAAAACTACGACAAAAAATTAAGATTCTCACCTTTTTCTTTGTATCATTCATTCTTTCCTTTTTTTGTTGGGTTCTTGAGCACCGTAGCACCCTCGAGTCAGCGCCCCTGCTCACAATCGCGAGCAATGTCGTACGATCAATCGAGAATTAATTCGAACGGTGTAAAAAGAAAGTTGCGTGACGAGATATATGTTGTGAACGAGCACTGAGTTACAAAAGTTCATTCACCCACTCTGCCTGGAAGGAGAAAGATTCCCAAACAGTTTGACGATTCCGAAGATAATTCCAGCAGAACAGTTTGATTCAGTTGAGTAAGGTATATGTGTCCATTTTTTACATCATAAATTATTTATTAATTTAATCTGTTTAGCCTCCGGCATTGGTTTTTCTCCCGGACTCAGCGAGAGATCTCTACCACCTCAAAGGCAGTGACCTGGAGAGTAAGATATTTCGTCGGCGGATACAACTGGGGACCAGTTCCTTTCCCAGGGAGCTTCGTCTGCTATGCTGGACAGGGACCTTGTCGGGGGATGGGAAGATTGGAGGGGATGGACAAGGAAGAGGGAAGGGGAAGCGGCCTTAGGTTAGGTACTATCCCAGCAATTGCCTGAAGAAGTGGGAAACCATTGAAAACCACTTCGAGAATCGAATCCTCTTCTGCTCAGTTGACCTTCAGAGACTGAGTGAACCCCGTTCCAGTCCTCGTACCACTTTTCAAATTTCGTGGCAAAGCTCGGAATCGAACCAGGGCCTCCGGGGTGGCAGCTAATCACACTAACCACTACACCACAGACGCCGGACGATTACTTAGGACATTACCGATTACTTCAAGAAAGTAGTTCATCTTAAGGATGTCCGGCTAAATGTTTAGCGTTCTGGCCTTTGGTCCAGAGAGTCCCGCATACGATTCTCGGCCGGCTCGGGGATATCAACCTTAATTTGTTAATTCGTCTGGCTTGGGGACTGGGTATGTGTGCCTTAGGTAGGCCGTGTATTAAAAAAGGACCTGCACCAGGCCTTTCCTGAGACCATACGCCATTATTATCTTAAGGATTTGCTCTCGGAACTGCTCAGTTTAAAAAGAAAATAGTAATGACAATTCCCGTGCCAACTTCAAGAGATGAGGCCTTAAAAGACTTAAGGCACGCTGCTTGCCGCATGACGCAGGAACAACGCTCTTGAGATTTCTCGACACCACTCGCGAGCGACAAGCCATTGCGCTAGTCTCGAGAAATCGCGAGATTCCTTCTCAGACTGTCAATCACTATTTGAACCTTCCTGTGACCATCCCAACCGCTTTGGCTAGCAAAACAATATGTAGCCTATGTTTTAATTTAGCCTAACTAGAAGCATCAATATAAAATATAATGTAAAACGGATCTGTCACCTTACCATACTAAGGTAAGAAAGAAAGAAAGAAAGAAAGAAAGAAAGAAAGAAAGAAAGAAAGAAAGAAAGAAAGAAAGAAAGAAAGAAAGAAAGAAAGAAACAAACAAACAAACAAACAAACAAACAAACAAACAAACAAACAAGATATTTCAAGATCAAAATTGAGGTACGACAAGGAGAGGGTCTCTCGCCCAGGTTGTTCAACCTGGTGTTCGACATGAAAAAATAAAATGAAAAATATAAGAATCAAACCGGTCCCCGTTAGAGCCGCGGCTAAAAAGATCGAAATTAAGTGTCTTGGCCTTTGCAGATGGCATTGCGATCCTAGCCAACAACAGCGGTGAAGACAGGACTGGTGATATTGTATGACAAGACCAAGTACTCCGAGAACATTTAACCCTGATAAACCTCTTTGACGATCATCCATGGAACGATTGGGAGAGTTGATCGTTTGGATTTGTGCGGAATCTCTATTATTGGCTTTCATTCAGGGTTCGTGTATGTGACGAGAAAGAGAGAGAGGGAGGATATTTCACTGTTGGTCGAGGGGTGGAATCGAGTGGGGGTAACTGCGGAGAATGGTAGAAAGTATCACAGGGTTAGAGATCAGCTCTAGTTTCAGCATTAAGGGAAAAGAAATGGAAAGTGTACGAAGAAGTTCACTGTGTGTCTTCTACGGTGTCGAATAGGAGGAGCCGACATCATTACCATTCATCAGCCCCCCCCCCTAAAAAGCACACTGTTTTAGTGTTTGATCCCACTATTCGTTTCGAAAGAGACATTGAGCAGGAGATTGAGGCTGACACAGAAAAGGGAGATATTTATGAACCATGCCTCCCATATTTAAGCAAATATGACAACACCAGACTCGAGCCTTGGTCAATTAAAGGATTGCATTTTGGTAGCAGAGGTACTACAAATTACACTTGGAATATCTTGAAAAGGTTAGGTATCGCGGTATCCCCAGAAATATACTCAACAACATAATACAGTAGGCATTATCTTTTTTTTTTTTTACAATTGGCTTTACGTCATACCGACACTGATAGGTCTTATGGCGACAATGGGGTAGGAAAGGACTAGGAGTGGGAAGGAAGCGGTCGTGGCCTTAATTAAGATACAGCCTGGTGTGAAAAAGGGAAACCACGAAAAACCATCTTCATAGCTGCCGACAGTGGGGCTGTAGGCATTATCAAAGACTCGTTAAGCATTCTGCACCACTACCTTTATGTTTAATAGTCGTTAATCTATGCTACTTTGTGTGATGATCCCCTTTGAATATGTTGCATTCCGTAAAGCCCAAACATGTTTGTGTTCACACGAATAGTTTTTTTAACAAGTTGTAACATTGCATCTACTAGCGTTTTTTGTAAAGTTCAGGATCCTCGTGTCTCACACACAGTACGTGTGCTGCTGTTCTTATGAAAATATACGGTATCGAGTACCGCATTCTTATATTTCTGGTGTAACATATTATCTGCGCACTTTTTAGTGATAGATTTTTGTACTCGTTGGAGAAGTAAGAAGGGTTCCGTTAATACTGCCAACTGAATGGAAATGAAATCTGAATTGAATCGATAATATGATCGATCGATATGAATTTTATAAACCTTTATTATTTTAAGCAAACAACTGTGTCACACACACACAATATATAATACTATATAACATTTCCCATTGCGAAACGTGTTCCTAGCATGAATTCTATAGTTTGGCTTTGCTGTGTAAACAACAACAGTACGAGTACTTAAAGTGTACGCCAGATGTCGCACAGCGATGAGAAGCGATTCTTAGTTTGTGTTTCAAAGGTTGCCAATACGAATCTCGAAGATAACCGAAGTCGACCACTTCAGCACTAGGGTGTAAATCTATCACTAAAAAGTGCGCAGATAATACTTAACAAGTGAGAATTAAAGGGTCAAATACAGCAGCTTCACATTTGCTCAATGAACTCCGGATGAACAGTTTGGGGAAAGGTTTATTGTTTTCCATAGCCGCTGCATCCGTTTGAGTCAGAGATTTTGTTTTGATGTTAAGGTAGACGTTTGAAATTCCTTCCGTATCTGTTTATTGTGCAACGCACGACACGAGGTTGTGTTCAGTTTTCCATTTAGGCCGCCATCACTTTAAATTGTTACACCAAGTGGTTAATATCTTAGGTACTTGGTAAACATTGCATCGTAGGGATATATCAATACCAACAATTGTAAAAGACGTTCACAGAATCGAATACTAAAACAACAGGTCAGAGAAGAACAAGTTGTTCTTACCTTATCAGAATGGCGTTGATTGCCATAGTAGGCCTACGTTTACAACAAACGTAACGAAGTATCAGTACTGTCTTCTTCTGATATAGGCCTACTGTATAACCGCACACTCCCAAAACCGATTGTTTACGATAGTAATGCTTCTGTTTCACAACCGCGTCTAACGTCACATTATGCCGAACTGATTTCTACGCATGTAGTTGTCTCGCTCTGAAGTTCAAGTTTACATGCGGTTGTGTGTGTCCGTTACAGGGGAGGGAAATGACGTCATACATGCCGAACCACGGCCAACTCGATGGCTGGTGCCGAACTGGTCTCTACCCGTACAGGATGTGGTTGTGTCGCTCTGAAAATGAGCTTACAGCAGGTGGCGGTGTGTGTTTGATCAGGAGAGGGAAATGGCGTCACACGGAATGCTTCGAAATCAAGTCACGTTAAACTACAAAGTTGCTTGCTACAAAATTTCATAAATTCAAGGTCACTATAAACTCTTTTCATCGGCGACGATGGGCGACCAGTATGCTGTCGGGGGAAGTGGCGAGCGGGGTGCCGACCAATCCAGCACGACGTAACAGTCCGATAAGGGAACGACAGAAAGCACTTCTAGCCCTACTACACAGGGAGTAAACACCTTGCTACTACAAAGTTTACCGGGATTTCACTCGCCTTTACGTGGGGTAGAAATCTACATAACCATGAAATACAGATGCTCATATGTTCTGTCAATCAATCAATACTGATCTGCATTTAGGGCAGTCGCCCAGGTGGCAGATTCCCTATCTGTTGTCTTCCTAGCCTTTTCCTAAATGATTTCAAAGAAATTGGAAATTTATTGAACATCTCCCTTGGTAAGTTATTCCAATCCCTCACTCCCCTTCCTATAAACGAATATTTGCCCCAGTTTGTCCTCTTGAATTCCAACTTTATCTTCATATTGTGATCTTTCCTACTTAAACGCCACTCAAACTTATTCGTCTACTAATGTCATTCCCAGTGGCGGTGGGCTCTTAGGAGCACAGGAGCACGTGAACACCCAGTTTTAATACAACTTTACGCATTCATGGATAATTTAAAACTTTCCTTTCTTTCGACCTGATTTCAACAATCGATCGAAAGCATTCGACTTATATCGAAGCTCCGTTACACCGACAGTTGTTCATTTTGACTGACAGTGCAGCGAGCACACTGGGTAATGCGCTATTGTGCTGAAGACTATACGCATGCGCAAAGCAGAATACGTCATGGTTTATTCACTGATATTCCCATTAGCGAGGAGCACGGTAAGGTACGTGCTTTGCCGTCTTGAGCAATCCTCAAACCAGTGGCAGTATTACAGTTGACCACAAGGGTCCGCCACCTCCCCTATTACTGTTAGCCACAGCCCCGCAGGAGATACTATTGCATTACATTACCGGCAGATTTCGCTAGTAATTCTGAATAGGCATTTTCTAGCTCGTGAACAGGTGTTCGCAATTGCGGGAAGAAGTTTGCTTTACCTTGTGACTGGAAAATCTTTTCAATTGAAATTTATTTGAGTGTTGTGTTTTGCTTCTCTGTTTGTATGGTTTGTAACCATGGTATTCTTTGTGTAAGAGGAAATGAATTCAGTTCAGTTAATTTTAACCAGCGAAATATTAACCGTCCGCCTCTGTGGTGTAGGCCCTAGTGGTTAGTGTGATTAGCTGCTACCGCCGGAGGCCCGGTTCGATTCCCGGCTCTGCCACTAAATTTGAAGAGTGGTACGAGGGCTGGAACTGGGTCCACTCGGCTTCTGGAGGTCAACTGAGTAGAGGTGGGTTCGATTCCCACCTCAGCCATGCTCAAAGAGGTTTCCCACTTCTTCTCCAGGCAAATGCCGGGATGGTACCTAACTTAAGGCCACGGCCGCTTCCTTCCGTATTCCTTGTTTATCCCTTCCAATTTTCCCATCGCCCACCAAGGCCCCTGTTCAGCATAGTAGGTGAGGCCGCGTGGGCGAGGTACTGGTCATCCTCCCCAGTTATATCCCCCGACCTAATGTCTCACGCTCCAGAACACTGCCCTTGAAGGCGGTAGAGGTGGGATCGCTCGCTGAATCCGAGGGAAAAACCAACCCTGGAGGGTAAGCAGATTAAGAAAGAAATATTAACCCATCAGGGTAAGTTACAAATTAAAAGGCTTGGACCGGAAAGACCAGATTTGATTATTGAGAACCTTACAAAAACTGACAAACGCGACTATAGGCGTGAGTTTAAGAGAGAAATGTACTAAACACGCAAGTGGCTCTGTGGATGGTGGTCTAGGAGTGCGCCTTTTTGTTTGCCCTGTTTATTGTTCAACAAAGAAAGAAGTGTATGGAATTTAGCTGGGTGCACAGACCTTGCTCATTTGAGTGCAAAAATAAATTAACATGAAAAGTTTCATGCACACAAAAACGCGAGTATTGAATTCCCTATGCTAGTGCTGTCTGTAATTTCCAAGACGAGAAAAAATTAACATGTGATAGAGCAGAACCCTGATTAACCGAGATAATGTGGAGACTATTGCGGTCAATTCGGAAACAATTATTTTTAAAAAATCGACCGTTAAATGCGGCACACGTTATTTCCATGCTTCTCGTCGTACCTAGGTGAACTTCGTGCTATTTAAAAACCAAGAATAGTGCTCGCATCCTTCAATATCCGCAGTGTACTAAATTTATTATGAATTTTACTTTTGTTCTACACTAACAGATTAGTCTAGTATAAAATTTATCCTCGGTTACAGGGGTTCTACCATATTATTTGTGAAAAAGGAACCGTACAAGGAACTTTTGGTGAAGTGATTTATGTACATATGTTACTTTTTTGCTGATTTGAGACATGAACAAAAATGTTGTTGTGAACCCCCTAAAAATTTTGTCACGAGCCGCCACTGGTCATTCCACACCATCTCTCCGCTCACAGCTCGGAACATACCACTTAGTCGAGCAGCTCTCCTTCTTTCTCTCAATTCTTCCCAGCCCAAACTTTGTAACATTTTTGTAACGCTACTCTTTTGTCGGAAATCACTTAGAACAAATCGAGCTGCTTTTCTTTGGATTTTTTCCAGTTCATGAATCAGGTAATCCTGGTGAGGGGTCCCATACACTGGAACCATACTCTAGTTGGGGTCTTCCCAGAGACTTATATGCCCTCTCCTTTACATCCTTACTAACACCCCTAAACACCCTCATAACCATGTGCAGAGATCTGTACCCTTTATTTACAACCCCATTTATGTGATTACTCCAATGAAGATCTCTCCTTATATTAACACCTAGATACTTACAATGATCCCCAAAAGGAACTTTCACCCCATCAATGCAATAATTAAAACTGAGAGGACTTTTCCTATTTGTGAAACTCACAACCTGACTTTTAACCCCGTTTATCCACATACCATTGCCTGCTGTCCATCTCACAACATTTTCGAGGTCACGTTGCAGTTGCTCACAATCTTGTAACTTATTTATTACTCTATACAGAATAACATCATCCGCAAAAAGCCTTACCTCTGATTCCACTCCTTTACTCATATCATTTATATATATAAGAAAACATAAAGGTCCAATAATACTGCCTTGAGGAATTCCCCTCTGAATTATTACAGGGTCTGATAAAGCTTTACCTACTCTAATTGTCTGAGATCTGTTTTCTAGAAATATAGCAACCCATTCAGTCACTCTTTTAAGTCCAATTGCACTCATTTTTGCCAGTAGTCTCCCATGATCCACCCTATCAAAAGCTTTAGACAGGTCAATCGCGATACAGTCCATTTGACCTCCTGACCTCCTGACCTGGTTCGAGTATGGCCTGTGTATGAGTTTTACCCTCTCTTGGATGTAGCATAATACGAGTTAATTAATAATACATATAGTGCATTGACAAGAGACCGGAAAGCAATTCTTTCAAAAGTTCAATGTCAAACAACACACTTTCTTATCTTACCTCACTCCAGCTGAAGTATCCGACACCCGTCATCGTCACCAGTCACCGGAAATATCCTCGTCACTTGAATCCTCGCTGTGGTTGTCGTCTCGTAGATTTATGACGATCTGATCCATGGCTGTGTCCAATACCACGTCCCTTTCGTAATCTTCCCCTTGAAATTTCTCAGCATGTGACACACAAGCCTTCCACTCCTCTTCGGTTAACTTTATCCAGTTCCTCTTGGACGTCAGCTACGTACGTTTTGTTCCATTTCCCAACAGCATTTATAACGTTTCTCCAAACCAGCTCTATGGAATTATATTAGAAGTTATAGGGCGGTAGGTGAACAACGGCATGACCTCTTCAGCAAGTGTACCGTATCAGTTTCGTACATTTTTTTCTCTTTGGCTTGGCTAGTTACAAGAGACAACAGTTCGCTTTTTGTGTGATTGTTGTCATGAGGAATATTTCTAACAGATAACCACGATATTATCAGCTTTTCGTGTGTTCGTTGTAGGGATTCGTTCTAGCTGTATCGAATGATAAGTGGCATTTTCCATCACAATCACTGCGTCATGGTAGTCATCACTAGTCGATTTCACCTTTGGCCTGAAAACCAGTTTACATTCTTGAAGACAACCAGTGTGACTGGAACCTACATGACAAACAATAATTCGTCCACCTTTCCCTACACGAACTTTTAAACCTCCTGTGCCCTCTTTACCTTGCCAGATTTTCGTTGGATCGTAATTATGATGAATGTAGGCATCATCTAATTAAAATGTGTGGGGCAAAGGGCCCTTAGTCTTCAGAAGATACATTTTATTTTTTTCATAAACGTTACTCTGGCTGTTACTATATCGGCTCTCTCTCTCTATTAAAAATATTCTCCCGTTGTTGCTTCTTTTATACTCGAACACCATAGACTTCAGTATCCTACACAATGAAATAACTCCCCATGGAAAGTTTATTTATTTTTGTAAATCAACAAGTAACCTATTCAGTATTGCATATCCACCCTCTACGTGATAGGCCGACCTGAGAATTGTTCCTCTTATTCAGTCTTTATGGAATCCGCCGCTTGCTTTTGTTATACAATTCCTTTTGATTCGTTTGCGCGGTGACTGAAATAAGATAAGCCTACAATGTTCCTGATCAAATGGCGTATGGCTTTTAGTGCCGGGAGTGTCCGAGGACATGTTCGGCTCGCCAGGTGCAGGTTTTTTGATTTGACTCCCGTAGGCGACCTGCACGTCGTGATGAGGATGAAATGATGATGAAGACGACACATACACCCAGCCCCCGGGCCAGCGAAATTAACCATTGATGGTTAAAAATCCCGACCCTGCCGGGAATCGAAGCCGGGACCCCCGGAACCAAAGGCCAGCACGCTAACCATTTAGCCATGGAGCCGAACAATGTTCCTGATATACGCATTTCTAAAACAGTACCAACGACCCCTGCATAACTGCGAGTCCAGGAGCCCTGTACATGTTATAGAAGGCTCTGCACCTAATATTAACTTTACTGCTGAAGGTTTTAGACATTTTTAAAAGATATTTACACTTCGGTCTGATATTCCACTGAGCAGACGGGATTTATTCGTCGTGACTGTTCTTCTTTCGTGTGAACATCGCGCAGTGTACGGTAGTGACTCTGTTGGGACAGTGTGACCAACGAGTGATCCTTTTAGCCAAATGTTTAGTTACCTCATTTAATTCTGTGGCAATATGGTAAAATCAGATAAGTAGAACTGATAAGTTTTCAGCAAAACAGAAACAAACTTTGGGGCTATAGAGATCGTGCTAGTGGAGCTGTTTTGACTGCAAGCGCCTTTACCGGGAAGAACGGACAGGATTTGCGGGAGGGATTACTGAATGCTATTCCACTTAGAATTCGCAAAGAGTAAGCCGTATTATTTGTTCTTTCTAAACATACGTTGCTCAATATTAAGATATGGCTTCGGAAACTAATTTACGATCAAGTGTGATATGCGTTGGATTTCAAAAAATAAAATGGTATTCATTATATTTCATAACTTCCACCTTGAAAGTAGAAATCTTCTAATAAGTCAACGTACAGTATGTTTGACGTGAAGAAAAAGACTAGGAAAAGGAATATCTGGAAAATGTTTACCGGAAACAAGTGTCAATCAGGAAATTTATTCTGTTAAAATCAAAGTAAGATGTATTATTTTTCTAGTTTTACATAAAGATGTTGCATCTGTTTAATCAACAAATGTATACGATTGGTAATTAGGTTTGCTTTAAACATATGACATATTATAATTTCGTATACCAGTGTTATTTTCCTAAGAATATTATGACAGGAATGTCGTAAAAGGTGAATGTGGATGTACAGAAGGCCTATCAGAACGTTGTGCCCTTTCATTAATAATGAAAGAGATTCCTAAGAAACAACCGTTTTTCAACAACGGGAAAATCCAAGGAGTTCATTCTGAAGGCGAAACGGTCCAAGAAATGTTTCAGGATAAATCACTGGAACGTGCGATTTACTCTACGGAAAATAAAAATGAACCTCATTCTAAGACAGAGCTTTTCGGAAAAATAAAATACATTGATTGTGCGTTTACTCGCATACTAAAAGAAGAATGTAAAATTGAAAATTATGTAATTTCAAGTTCAATATTGTGGAACAGTTGAGAAGCGGAGCAGTTGAACAGAGCGAAAAGAATAATTTTCTTAATTGTTATCGTACAATTACTGAAAGCGAGTGTTCTTATAAAAGGTATTTTTTTGCTATTGGCTTTACGTCGCACCGACACAGATAGGTCTTACGGCGACGATGGGACAGGAAAGGGCTAGGACTGGGAAGGAAGCGGCCGTGGCCTTAATTAAGGTACAGCCCCAGCATTTGCCTGGTGTGAAAATGGGAACCCACGGAAAACCATCTTCAGGGCTGCCGACAGTGGGGTTCGAACCCACTATCTCCCGATTACTGGATAGTGGCCGCACTTAAGCGACTGCAGCTATCGAGCTCGGTTATATAAAAGGTATAGATGGTTAATTTGTATAATTTAAAATTTCGAATAATACCAGTGATTTTCGAAATTATGCAGTCTAAAAGTGTGCAGGAATTTTATAATACCACCGTCAAAGTGACAGCGCGCCAGATATATGTGATATTGCATTTCACACAAAGGAGCATGGTTTCATGAGAGGAAGAAAAAAAAAAACCGAATACTTAGCAGTCAGCAAGATCATAAATTTAAAACATTGCTAGATGGTGATTACGACCATCCCGTAAGGTCATTCCTTCGAAATAAACATATCAATTCTTCTGCTGTTTGATATGGCAGGACTAACGAATACGTAACCGTATTGCTTAGTCTATCACATAAATGTTCCGCAATTCGTCCAGGGTGTGCATTAACCTCAATTATTTCTCAATATTTATTAACTCATTGTATAAATAATTCAATTATTGAAAGTCAGAAAGTATAAAATTCATTCATTCCAGTTAGTATAGACTACTAATAACAAAAGTTTGAAAGACGAGAAGAACAACCGTGGTTATGCTGCAGCCCAGATTCAGTCTGTGTACTTGCATCACTTGTTATCGAGCGAGAAGGAAATTCCTGCACTGTTGACATTCTCTTCTATTTCGTATATCCAATGCCTGACCTTTCTCACCCTGTGGGTGAAGGCGGTAGAATTACACTCAAGGTATCCCCTGCCTGTCGTAACAGGCGACTAATAGGGACCCCAGGGGCTCTGAACTTTGGAGCGTGAGTTGGTGACCACGGGGCCCTTAGCTGAGTCCTGGCATTGCTTCCACTTACTTGTGCCAGGCTCCTCACTTTCATCTATCCTATCCGACCTCCCTTGGTCAATTCTTGTTCCTTTCAGACCCCGACGGTATTACGTATGGAGGCCTAGGGAGTCTTTCATTTTCATGCCCTTCGTGCCCCTTGTCTTCCTTTGGTCGATACCTTCATTTTTTGAAGTTTCGGGCCCCTTCCATTTTTTCTCTCTGATTAGTGTTATATAGAGGATAGTTACACTTCATCTTAAAACAATAATTATCACCACCACCACCTCTTGTACCTCATTTTAACACTATCTACTGCATCCTGCAACTTGTGTGATTGCGGGGGCCATGTGTAATCCTAGTATACTACTACTACTAAAACGTTTTCATTCCTCCCCTGAAGGGGGGAGGCGGGCCTCTTAGACGGTGACGCCGTCTCTAAGGCCTGGAGATTTGTTACGGTGAAGGAGATGCTCGGAGAAGGTGAGAGGGTTGTTGGCCGTGGCCTATACTATGAACTGTTACGACCGCCTTAGTGCAGGAGAATGGAAAACCACGGAAAACCATTCTCAGGACAGCCGGTGGTTGGGGCCAGCCGTGAGGTCCAGCCCTGTCCCGTCTCCCGAATGCAGAGGCGTAGAGCCACGGTAGAGCCGTGGCCACCCCTCCTCTGCTCTGTTGGCCGGTCAGAATACAGAGCTGTTGTACCACGGACCAGCCGTGGCCACTTATTGGACCGAGACCCACTCTGCATCTACCGACCATCCTGGTATATATCCCGGGCTATTAGGCTGTCACATAGGTGCCGACTACATACTGTACTCGAAGAAGGAAAAATCGTTCCAGAACAGATTTTGTATGCTGTTCTTCGTTCGGAAACGAAAAGAATTTCGTTCCAGGAGGACAGTTTTTGTATGTAAAATTACATCCCAGGACAGAGTAATATTATTGTTACTCTTACTAGAACCCCAACCACAAACTTCAGTCATCTCAACTAAAAGATTCGTCCTCAACGACTGTGACGTGCAGCCATACACATTACACACGACTAGCGGAAGCTGATACATGGCATTGCCGCCAGAGCGTAAAACTTGCAATGGGCACGGTCCCTATTGAGAAATCATCATTATATTTTAATGCTAACTTTCACTGCAATTGTAAAATCAGAATTTGGAAATAACTATAATGTGCTTTGAAAGGTATTTTATTATGCAGTTTATAAATATTTAAATAAATAGTAATGCAAGTGTTACATGTTAATGTGTCACTGTTTGGTAGAAGATAGAAAAAAACAATATATATCAACAAAATTACATCTTTAATACAATTAAATGCCTTCGAATTTTGCGACAGCGTGCTTTACGTTGCACTGACGCAGATACGCCTTATGGCGGTGATGGGATCATGGGATAGGAATGGGAAGGAACCGACCGTGGTCTTAATGAAGGTACAGCCCCAGCATTTGTCTGGTGTGGAAATGGGGAAACCACGGAAAAACATCTTCAGGGAGGGCTGGTGAATATCACTGCGTCTTTGATGCAGATGGGTACTATCGAATAATCGGGCGATAGTCCCTTCGAACTATCGACTGAATTCTCGAATGTTTTCAGTCGAACGCCTCCCCTATGGGTCAGGGCGGTAGAATAACACCCACGGTATCCCCCGCCTGCCGTAAGAGGTGACTAAATGGGGCCCCAGGGGCTCTGAACTTTGGAGCGTGGATTGGCGACCACGGGGCCCTTACCTGAGTCCTGGCATTGCTTCCACTTACTTGTGCCAGGCTCCTCACCTTCATCTATCCTATCCGACCTCTCTTAGTCAACTCTTGTTCTTTTCCGACCCCGACGCTATTAGGTTTGCGAGGGCTGGGGAGTCTTTCATTTTCTCGCCCTTCGTGGCCCTTGTCTTCCTTTGGCCGATATCTTCATTTTTCGAAGTGTTGAATCCATTCCATTTTTCCCTCTGATTAGTGTTATATAGAGAATGCTTGCCTAGTTGTACTTCCTCTTAAAACAATAATCACCACCACCACCTCAGCTGAGTCCTGGTATTGCTTCCACTTACTTGTGCGAGGCTCCTCACGTTCATCTATCCTATCCGACCTCCCTTGGTCAACTCTTGTTCTTTTCCGACCCCGAGGCTATTAGGTTTGCGAGGACTAGGGAGTCTTTCATTTTCACGCCCTTCGTGCCCCTTGTCTTTCTTTGGCCGAAACCTTCATTTTTCTTAGTGTCGGATCCCTTTCATTTTTCTCTCTGATTAGTGTTATATAGAGGATGGTTGCCTAGTTGTACTTCCTCTTAAAACAATAATCTCCACCACCACCACCACCACTGACCATTCGCTTCCGCGTCGCTGTCACGGGAATGCGACTGAATTCAGTCGACTTGTTTTTTAAAGAAGTCGGCGGTTACGATAGTTTAAACTGTCAACTAGTTCGATAGTTACCAGTCGATAGTGCCCATCTCTAGTCTTTGATGTTCCTTTCATCAAATGTGTCTAAAAACTTCAAAAACCATTCCGTTCATATCAGTATGGTAGTGTCTCCCGAATGCAAGCTGATATTTACGTGACCCAAACCACACAGTCGCTTGCTCGGTATAATGAATATTCTTATTTGTATAATGTACTATATATACCACATGTATAATAATAATAATAATAATAATAATAATAATAATAATAATAATAATAATAATAATAATAATAATAATAATGGACAACCAATGAGAACCCAATATGGTGAACCCATAATTCTACGATGAGAAAATTATTTTTTATTTTCTCAATATTTATTTCAAATAAAAGTTACTTGTTTGAAAGCGGCCATTTCATGAGTCTGGCTGTCTCGTGGGAGCGACCTCACCATGTCGAGCCGAGCCGCAAGCTCGTGAAATACCGTGACACTTCGGTGGACTTCGAATATTCAACAATTTTTCATATTCAAGGAATTCTTCGTAACGAGATATTTTGGCAACGCAGTAAATCCTGAAATAAAGAATCTAAATTATTCTTAAACCCTATTGGAAGACAGAACCCCCAGGGTAAATATAAATGCAGTTAAGCCTAGAGACAAATCCGCGTCCGATCCGCGGTCTACTGACACGTGCCAAGGTCGATGAATGAAGAAAACCCGCGAAACGCCCGGGCAGAAATAATTTATTTCGCCTGTTGCGAGTATGGGAAAATTATGAAATTAACACAGAAATAAATTGTAAGTCTGTCCGAAGTTATGGAACACATTTCAGAAAAATCGGTCTATTGGATGCGGAATTAGCATATTGCATAACCAAGCTCCATGGTGTGAGTAGCGTCACCCCATAGAGTATAAAAGAAACCTCCCACCGTATATTTCTCAGTGTCTGTCTGGTTTCTGAAGTAGCGGAGCCCACGCCCATCGTCGGCAGAAAAGTGTAAAAAAAAAAGTTGATCTCCAAATAACTTACTACATGTTCGTGGCTATGGTTCGGATCTACTGTTAGAAATGGAAGATGATAGAAATTTTCTGAGCTGCCGCTAATTAAACTTTGAAGGTTTAGAAGTAATTGAATTTCTCTCGATATTCAGTGCGTGTCTGTTAAAGAGGAGTTTGAAGTTAGCTACTGTGTCTGGTTTCTTATCCGTTGGAACATCTGTCCAGAGTCGGGCGAAAAGAGGACAGTCTTGTGAACGCAGTAGATGCGGTCATTTGAGCAGAGTGTTCGTCGCTTGAAAGTGCGTTGGAAAGTGTTGTGTAATTTAAGTTATATTTATAAAGAAGATGTATAACCTAGCTATGGTAGGCTAGACGAGAGGTTTGCTGGCTAAATGCAGCCAGAACTCCAAGGATGACGGCTAAGATCACAGGTCTGTAACCTTTAATCAATGTTGTAGTTAGCATGTTGTTTGTCACAACCAAAATTTTCATTGCGTGTGTCGGGTTGATATTTTGTAATGATCGAAAAAAAAGTATTATATTGTTTGGTCAGCGTGTGAAAATCTTTAGTTTTGTAAAAATTCACATCAAGAAACTATAAAATGCGACATTTAAATCTTGTGTTAATGTTCTTTGAGATATTATCCGAAGTGAGGAAAATTAGGAAGGTGATCATGATAAAGTAGTCGTGGCGAATGTCTTAATTTCGAATATCGTTTGAATTCAGAATTTTTTTATCGAATTAATAATAATAATAATAATAATAATGTCTACCGCGGGATAAAATTTTCCTATATTAAATGTGGATTTAACAAGTGTGTTCTACTAGGATTGCGGGCGTTTAGAAAAAGTCCAGTGAAATTCGATAAAGTTATGTTTTATTTATGGGAAGTAAAATTTTGTGACATCGTGTATGCCGATGATTTGGAAAATCACGGTGTGTTGTTGTATTCTCGAGGTCCGAAAGTTGTAGTAACAGTAAAAATAAAAAGGTGTATTTTATAAAAGTTGTTGTTTTCCACAAGAGGATTGAGATTTGAAAAGGGTCTTGAAATATAAGAAAAATGGATTGAGAGCGAAGAATTTATATATGTGGAGATGAGAGTGGTAGACATGCTGAAGGCAAAAGGGAGCCTGGATTTTACGTAATACCGCCATGAGAAGGCGAGGAGAATGAATTTTTGAGATAGGCTATATTTGCCGAGGAAGAGTTTTTGAGACAGGCTATGTTTGCCGAGGAAGGATTTTTGAGACAGGCTGTATATTAAATGTGAGATTTATGTGGCAGGCTGTAGTATATTCCGCTAACAATCCGAAAGCTGGGATCTGGAGAAGGTCGGTCCGAGATAATTATTGTGTGAAGCACAGTAAATGTCAAATAAGATCCCAAGTGAAAAACAATTTTGGTGGGTAACTCTTGGTAGTAAAATTTCAAGTGACTAGTTACGTAAAGACAGTAATGAATATTAGAATAATATGACCTCAAGGATAAAAGAGCATTTTGTATACACGGTTGGTGTTGTTTGACTGTAATGACGAGTTTCCAATTAGTAAAGTTCATAAATTACAAGGCGGTAATTTATCAGTAAATCGGAGCATTTGTGAAATGAGATATTGGACGTTTTAAAGCGATATGTTTGGCTGTGTAGATTCGTTGGGTTTTGTTTCGCTGGATAGTCATGGATATGTATGTTTGAAAAATGACGGTAGGCGATTTGAAGGCCTCACCCTAAAATTATGGTATGGATTTCTGCGCTGGTGATGATTATTATTTTTGACGACATCCACTAAATGTTAGACGTGTGTTGGAAGATATTATTCTTTCCTAAACTTAATTGCGCATGCTGAGATCGTGTTTGAGTTGGGGGATTGTTCGCCACGCGATATTTATTTTCAAGTTCACAGTTTTTTTTGTAACAAGATAGAAACTTATTGCATTTTTCGACTTGCGTTCGTTCTGTGGCAAGAGTTGTTTCGTTGTGTGTTATTCGTTTCGACCAGATTTGCAGCTAAAGATATCAGAGTTTGTTTGAAATTACGATTTCGCCTGATATGCTAGGGGAAGCGTATACGACCCAGTTTCCGCCCGGCAATAGACTTAGGACGTCACATGTTATCCTAGGAGTATACTGATGATGAGGCGTCCTAGTTCACGGTCAACGATAGAATCAGGAAGGTACGTGTACATAGAGGTTAGTGTTAGGGTGTGCAGATGTTAAGTAGGCCCGACGATAGGTCTGGGAGGTCAGCTGTACTTACTCAAGTCTTAGATTAGATGTTTTTGCGAAGTGACCTGGGCGATGGTAGTGTCTGCAGTAAAATACGAAATGTGAAGAGTGTCAGATCGGTAATAATGAGGCCAAACTTGCGCGCAGCTCTCAACCGCTGGAATATGTTTATTCAAGATTATAGAATCACTGACGGCGTGCATAATGAGGGTTGTCCGACATTGGGTACTGAGCTAACGGTGATTGAATATTTTACTGCAATTCTCCATGCGTGTTGAGTTCAAATAACTTCGGTAGTTTTTTTATTTTACGGACTTAATTGTTTTGTCATGATGTCTATTTTTGCTTTGGCAGTTTGCATGTTGACACTCAACGTATTAGTGTGAGACTTGAGTTACGAATGTGGATTCGATTCATCAGCCAGTAATATATTTTATTTTCGATCTTTGTCGTTATTTCATTTTTATACGTAGTTGAGTTCGATCAATTGATAGCTTTGTACGTAGTGTGTTGGGACAAACAATAAGTAGACGGATCTGTGATGGTAGTCATTGTTAAGTAGGAAAGAATTCTGTAATTTGTGTATTTTTTCTTTGTGGACTTGTAATTTTATTAAGCGTAACGTAACTATTCATAACCTGAAAGTCGGTTTTATAATAATACTTTCCAAGTGATTTACCACTTTTTAATTAACTTCAGTGTTCGGCATTTCTTCTAAATGCGTGATGAATAAGTTTTTCCTGCATTTCGCAGTTTTGTTCCTTCAGAACGACTTAACGTAAGATCCTCGCGGATCGTGTTGTTGTTGGTTCCTTCTGAACAGCTGTTTGGGTGATGCACGTTTCGCATCGGGTTTATTTTATCACTTAAGGGTGTCATGAAATGACAAATACATGGTGGAATTTTATTTCAATTGTGAATGCTGCTGTTAACTTGTAGTGAACACCATGCTTTCCAATAATATTTCGCAACCTATCCAAAGCAAGTGATAGTCAATTTGGTTCGATTAAGGGTCCATTCGGCGGGTGTTCCGTATCCGAAAGGGTATTCGACTGGTGGATAACCTTAATTAAGAGTAAACCAGGCGTTATAATTGTTGAAGGTCAGATTTTCCACGCATCGTGTGGATTAATTCTCAGTTATCGTTTGGATTAATAGGCGCCCGATTTTTCAGGTTTTCCTTTCATTTTTTTGTTTCGCCGTCCACTAATTTATGATATTCCTACTTTCACCGAAGCAAATTCTTCGATATTATAAAAGAAAATATAGACGCTATGCAATGTGACTGCGTTGAAGCATTTCATAATTAACAATTAATTGTTGATTAAGGATTTATATAAATAACCTTTTGTGCCATTAAGAATTTTATAAAATGTAGTAAGAACATATTTGCTCCTCATTTCAAGTAGTTAGGCTCTCTTCTGAACCCCATCGTTTGGTTAAGATCGTGACCGAAACATTCCCGCAACGACCCCAAGATTTAAGAGTTCAATATTGTTCTACTCTAGCAGCTGTGGCCGAGCAACGATGGAACGGTAAGTCAAGGTTTCAATGGTAAAACATCTCAAGTGTCTAAATGCAATTACCTGGGAGAAGCTATATAACCTGCAGGACCCCTTGTGGTTGGGGGCGGTAGAATAACACCCACGGTATCCCCTGCCTGTCGTAAAAGGCGATTAAAAGGGGGCCCCAATGGCTCTGAACTTTGGAGCGTGGGTTGGCGACCACGGGGCCCTTAGTTGAATCCTTGTAGGCCTATTGCTTCCGCTTTCTTGTGTCAGGCTCCTCACCTTCGTCTATCCTATCCGACCTCTCTTGGTCTCTCTTGTTCCTTTCCGTCCCCGACGGTATTACGTATGGAGGCCTAGGGAGTCTTTCATTTTCACGCCCTTCGTGCCCCCTGTCTTCCTTTGGCCGATACCTTCATTTTTCGAAGTGTCGGATCCCTTCAATATTTTCCCTCCGGTTAGTGTTATATTGAGGATGGTTGCCTACGCAGTTGTACTTCCTCTTAAAACAATAATCACCACCGCCACGAATCTACAGGACTAAATCGTGAAGCAAACTAAGAAAGGGTCTCTAAACTACAAAGAACATACAGACTCACTAGAAAAAAGAAAAAGCAAAGTCATCTCCGTACAGGCCATGAAGCCACTGGGAGTGGTGGAAGGTAAAGGCTCCACTATTTGTAAGCGCGGCACTTGATGGGGCAGAGTGGTTAGCTCTACGCCCGACCGCGTTTGCCCCCAGGAATTAACCTGGTGCTCATTTTTGGTGTAGGCTGAGTGAACCTCAGGGCCATATGCACTTCCAGAAGTGGAAATATCATTTCTTAAATTTTACGACTTCCTGACGGGGATTCGAACCCACATCCTTCCGGGCGAACCGAGTACGCCTTTCCCGCCTCGTCCAGGCAGCCCCTTACAGACTCACTAGAAGCAGATATAATAATAAAAATCTATATCCTGAAATGCAAAATTAAGACATTATAACACCGTAATCAAGCCTGAAGCACTATATGCATCTGAAACACTGATCATTGGGAACAGATCACTGATTAAATATGTAACAAAGCAAGAAAGAGAAATCTTAAGAAAAATTATTGGACCAGACTGCTCAGGGGGAACCTGGATGATAAGGAAATCTCATGACCTGTACCAACACTCAGAGAAAATCTCAGACACATTTAGGGAAAGACGTTTGAAATTTTACGGACATAATTCTCAGAACGAGTAATCAGAGATTGACCAAAAGAACTCTGAACCTTGCCCTATCAATGAAAGTAAAAAATAATTGGCTGCTCGAAGTTGGAACAGATCATCAGGAAATGGGCATTACAGATGACATTGTGTTAGACGATCTAAGTTCAGAAAATTAGTCGACAATCACAGCTTTAAACATCATCCAAGCACTACCACCAGCAAAACCTGATCAGATGTTCGCAAGAAAAGCCACAGCGAGAAGATGAAGAGATTTTGGGAGAAGAAAAAAGGCAACGACATGAGCTAAATAAGTTCAATCACGCTCCTAATTGGGCATAACGTAGAAATAATAATATAACATACGGTAATATAACACAGGGACCGGGCGAGTAGCTGTGAGCTTGCATCCGGGAGACAGTTGGTTCGAATCGCACTGTCGGCAACCCTGAAGATGGTTTTTCGTAGTTTCCCCATTTCACACCAGGCAAATGCTGGGATTGTACCTTAGTTAAGGTCACGGTCGCTTCCTTCCAACTCCTAGGCTTTTCCTATCCCATCGTCGCCATAATACCTTTTTTTTTTTCTATTGGCTTTCCGTCGCACCGACACAGATAGGTCTTACGGCGACGATGGAACAGGAAAGTGCTAGGACTGGGAAGGAAGCGGCCGTGGTCTTAATTAAGGTACAGCGCCAGCATTTGCCTGGTGTGAAAATAGGAAACCACGGAAAACCATCTTCAGGGCTGTCGACAGTGGGGTTCGAACCAACTGTCTCCCGGATGCAAGCTCACAGCTATCGAGCTCGGTACCATAATACCTATGTGTCGGCGCTACGTGAAGCAACTAGCATATCATATATATTTATTCAAGTAGGGAAATGGAATTGCCTTAATCCCTTCACCATCGCATGTTTATTTCGGCTCAGTTCTCGGCCACGTAACCCATGTGGGGGGCGGGGGCGGTAGAATAACACCCACGGTATCCCCTGCCTGTCGTAATAGGCGACTAGAATGGTCCTCAGGGGCTCTGAACTTTGGAGCGTGGGTTGGCGACCACGGGGCCCACAGGGTAGTACAAAAATGTACTCACTGTTTGTAATTCAATAATTTCGAAATAAAAGGACTTGCATTACTAATCTCATGCGTAAGTATACCGGTATTGTAATGGTTACGTTGGTGGTCATTTTGAACATACTATGACATATTTCTTTCAGTGCCAAAAGGTGCACCTGCAAGTTAAATGTGTCAGAATGTATAGACTATCCAACAGTGAGTACATTTTTTGGACTACCCTTATAATATAACATCGGTGATGGGAAATAAAATTAGGCTCAATTATAGCTACCTGAGAAAAAATTACTCCTTTACTCATTACTTTTTGCAAAAATAATCAGTAAAATTACAAGTAGAACGCGAATATTTAGGTAATCATTGACATTTTTTACACATGGGGATGGAATTATACCAGAGTTTGCAAGGAAAAATACATTACTCATTTTCTTAAGCATAGCGTCGTTAAGTGGCTATCGACACTTGGTGAAACTAATCGTACTTTGCTCCCAAGCAAAATTTGCAAGTCACTTTCGTGTTTCATTAGTTTCAGTGTGATTAATTCAAAATATTAAATCAAGTAGGGGAATGGAATTGCCTTAATCCCTTCACCATCGCATGTTTATTTCGGCTCAGTTCTCGGCCACGTAACCCCTGTGGGAGCGGGGGCGGTAGAATAACACCCATGGTATCCCCTGCCTGTCGTAAGAGGCGACTAAAAGGGGCCCCAAGGGCTCTGAACTTCGGAGCATGGGTTGGCGACCACGGGCCCCTTAGCTGAGTCCTGGCATTGCTTTCACTTACTTGTGCCCTATATTTCCAAATGCATATATTAGATTTACGTGTTGACTCCTGTTGGCGAGAAAAAAGGAAGTTGCCATGACTTATGACTCGGCCCTCGTATAAAGCGTTATGAACTGTAGACATCGTCAGAGCTGCCGGAATCTCACAACCAACCCTGAGAATCATAGGAAGTTACGCAGAAAAAAAAAATAAAGAAAGCTGCAAATGTGCGACCAGAATGACATTATCCAAGATAACACAAATGAGGGAGCTACTTATGGAAAAAATGACTGAAGACTCTCGAAGTTATGTACGTGGAGTTTCACACTGTACTAATGTACTTGCTAAAAGCTCAAAGGCTTTTTATTTCTTCCTTGAAATAATACCTATCTCCTATCTAACCAGTATTGTAATACATTCACGTTACGCGTTTTCGTATTACGCGATGATTACTCGGAACGAAATAATCGCACAAAGCGAGGGATACCTTATTTGGTTCTTAGAACAAACCCAAGAATGATCTATTGTTGACCAGCCAGTGCACCATTTTTGACTTGACTGTGGGTAGGGGCGGTAGAATAACACCCACGGTATTCCCTGCCTGTCGTAAGAGGCGAATAAAAGGGGCCCCAAAGGCTCTGAACTTTGGAGCGTGGGTTGGCGACCACGGTGTCCTCAGCTGAGTGCTGGCATTGCTTCCACTTACTTGTGCCAGGCTCCTCACTTTCATCTATCCTTATCGACCTCGCTTGGTCAACCCTTGTTCTTTTCCGACCCTGACGGCATTATGTATGGAGTCCTAGGGAGTCTTTCATTTTCACGCCCTTCGTGGCCCTTGTCTTCCTTTGACCGGTATCTTCATTTTTCGAAGTGTCGGATCCCTTCCATTTTTTCTCTTTGATTAGTGTTATATAGAGGATGGTTGCCTAGTTGTACTTCCTCTTAAAACAATAATCACCACCACCACCACCAGACTTGACTGTTCCATGAATTGACTAGTGTATGCAGTATACTGAAATGGATAACCATGAAAAATCATCTCGAGAATTGTCCAAGATTGGGACTTGAACTTTCTTCTCCTCCTCCTTCTTTTCCTTTTGTTTCCATTCTTCTTGATCTTTTTTCTCAGTTCCTTACAGTCGGCACTTCGTGTGGATTTGGACATTTTTACGGCCGGATGCCCTTCCCCTATGGGGAAGGATGTATTTACTATGGCGTATTTCTGTGGTGGTTGGTAGTGTTCTCTCTGTTAATGAAGAGAAGTATATTACGACGAGGATAAACATCCAATCCCCGAGCCATGAGAATTAACCATCTGCAGTTGAAGTCCCCTAACCGGCTGGGAAACGAAACCGGGGTCATCTGAAGGCAACTCACCCCAGGGGCTCTGAAATTTGGAGCGTGGGTTGGCGACCATGGGGCCCTAAGCTGAGTCCTGGCATTTTTTCCACTTACTTGTGCCAGGCTCCTCACTTTCATCTATCCTATCCGACCTCCCTTGGTCAACTCTTGTTCTTTTCCGACCCCGACGCTATTAGGTTTGCGAGGGCTAGGGAGTCCTTCATTTTCACGCCCGTCGTGGCCCTTGTCTTCCTTTGGCCGATATCTTCATATTTCGAAGTGTCGGACCCCTTCCATTTTTCCCCTCTGATTAGTGTTATATAGAGGATGGTTGCCTAGTTGTACTTCCTCTTAAAACAATAATCACCACCACCACCACTCTGAAGGCAACTATGCTGACCATTTAGCCAAGGAACTTCAGCCTGTCCCTCCTCAGTTGTCCTCAAGCGGCTGTATGAATCCCGTTCCAGTCCCCAGACTTGATTTCAAATCTGTCAGAACCGGAACTCGTGCCACAATCGGAACCACTATCTTAATACATCCCCGAGGCCACGAAGGCTTTTCCCTGCAACTCTTCTGAACTTCATGTGTATCGCTTTATAAAAGTAAAGATGCTCTCTATTTATTTGCTTCTAAATCAAATCTTCAATTTAAACAATCAGAATTGCAGTTGACAACTTCTTGTTTCGCCTCCTTAAAGATATCGTTGTTGAGGGAAAGAAGTCTTGCATGTAGCTGTCAGTTGACTTGACATTTGGAAATGAAATAAACAGCTGATATTGAACAGCCGAAATAACTCGTCTAGACTGCTCCCTGTTCTGCTTCGCCCTGCTAAAGTCTGCGAAGTCTACTGTGCTACCAGACACAAACGTCTACAGTACACAGGTCATATGTTGTAGTACAGTGACCGAAGATAGGTCTCTAATCGTAGATAAGCTTAAAACTGATTAATCATAAACAGGGCCGAGATTTTTATAACCTAATAAATGCCGACAAATGACCTATAAAATTACCTAAGAATCCTCCAAACATGACTTACAATGAGCGAGAAGAGACCCAAAAATATGAAGGAAATTACTTATTTACCAAAAATAATAAATGTGTGTATTGTCAACTTTAACTCGCAATTGAGTGAATACAATTAATAAGTGCCATTATATAATCATACTAATAATAAAATAATAAAATGTACAGAAACATCTTGACAGAATAATATTTCAGTAATTTGTTAATGCATTTCTTAGAACTGAGCATCTAGGCTTATATATCGGTCCACCTATGTGGTGTAGTGGTTAGTGTGATTACCTGCCACACCCGGAGACTCGGGATCGATTCTCGGCTCTGCCACAAAATTTGAAAAGTGCTACGAGGATGAAACGTGTCCACTTAGCCTCGGGATGTCAACTGAGTAGAGGCGATTCTATTCTCGCCTTAGCTACCCTCGAAGTGGTTATCCGTGTTTTTCCACTTCTTCTCCAGGCAAATGCCAGGATGGTACCTAATTTAAGGCCAAGACCGCTTGCTTCCCTCTCCCTTGCCTACCCTTTTCAATTTTCCCATCTCCCACAACTATCCTGTTAAGCATAGCACGTGAGGCCGCCTGAGAGAGGTACTGGTCCTCCTTCCGTGTTGTATCCCCGACCAGATGTCTCACTTCGCTTGAGGCGGTAGAGGTGGGATTCTTCGCTGAGTCCCGAGAAGAAACCAACCTTGGACGGTAAAGTGGCTTAATGTCGCAGCGGCACAGATAGGTCTTATGACGACGATGGAATAGGAAAGAGCTAGGAGTGGGAAAGAGACGGGCATGACCTTAATCAAGGTACAGCCCAAGCATTTACCTGATGTGAAAATGGGAAACCACGGAAAACCATATTCAGGGCTGACGACAGTGGGGTTCGAACCTACTATCTCCCGAATGCAAGCTCACAGCTGCGCACCCCTAACCGCACGGCCAACTCGCTCGGTCAAAACGCTATATAACTGTCATCCTTACGATATTTTGGATAGCACTTGTAGCGACCTACATATTGTTGAATGGTAAATCTTTTATCCGCTGCCTCATTCACTTCGCATTCTTCTCAGAACGACATCAGATCATCTGCAGAATAAATCTCTCTCCGAATTGTCAAATAATGTTCAATCAATTGACAGCTTTAAGATGGCTTTATCTCTGATATTGTAACACACACGATTAAATAAAACTCGCACTGTGTAAAATGAAACTAACAAACACTAATGTACTGTATAGCTTCAACGCGTTACTGAAATGTGTATTTTGTACCTGCTACAGTGATAATACCTCGCCCTCTTATTGCAAGCTGATTAGAAGCAATGTCTCATGGCACTTTAGGAATGTGGATTTCCAAAGAGTACGGTTAACAGTTGTAAAAGGTTACTTTATTTCAGAGTTTTCGAACAGAGTACTGAATCTTTTCATGTTTGGGTATTTTCGTTTATTGAAAACTTGGATAATTATTCCGATGTGTTATTTACCCAACGTAACTGCTTCAAGTCCGCCTCTGTGGTGTAATGGTTAGCGTGGAGGCCCGGGTTCGATTCCCAGCTCTGCCACGAAATTTGAAAAGTAGTACGAGGTCTGAAACCGGGTCCACTCGCGTCGGGAGGTCAACTAAGTAGAGGTGGGTTCGATTCCCATCTCAGCCATCCTGGAAGTAGTTTTCTGTGGTTTCGCACTTCTCCTCCAGGCAAATGCCAGGATGGTATCTTACTTCAGGCGAAAGCCGCTTCCTTCCTTTTCCTTGCCTGTCTCTTCCAATCTTCCCATCCCTCCACAAGGGCCCTATTCAGCATAGCAGATGAGGCAGCCTGGGTGAGGCATTGGTCCTCCGCCCCAGTTGTATCCCCAACCCAAAGTCTAGCGCTCCAGGACACTGCCCTTGAGGTGGTAGAGGTGGGATCTCCCGCTGAGTCCGAGGGAAAAACCGACCCTGGAGGGTAAACTGATTAAGAAAGAACTGCATAAAAATGACTCTTAAAAATGTAATGAATGGCTGAAAATAACAAAATGAAAATCCACAGCCTCTCTCCAGTCACTCGACCGGGTCAGGAATGGAATGAATGAAGTCCCTACCTACTGGCGAGGATAGGAATCGTGCCGGCTGCCGAAGCCAGTCGTATTCCTTTGGGCCAATGATTGATGACCTCCCCGGAATAAGGATGTAATCAATACATTTTTGAAAAGTGACGCTGTTGATGTTGATTCGTCCGTCGGATGGAGACGTTAAGCCTTGAGCAGACCCCTTGATGTTATTCGACAGGAGTAAGCTACGTGCCGTCACCTGATTTCCCCCTGTGGGTGGGGGCGGTAGAATAAAACCCACGGTATCCCTTGTCTGTCGTAAGAGGCGACTAAAAGAGGCCCTAGGGGCTCTGAACTTTGGAGCGTGGGTTGGCGATCATGGGATCCTTAGCTGAGTCCTGGCATTGCTTCCAATTACTTGTGCCTGACTCCTCACTTTCATCTATCCTTATCGACCTCCCTTGGTCAACCCTTGTTCTTTTCAGACACCGACGGTATTACGTATGGAGGCCTAGGGAGTCTTTTATTTTCACGACGTTCGTGGCCCTTGTCTTCTTTTGGCCGATACCTTCATTTTCGAAGTGTCGAACCCCTTCCACTTTTTCTCTCTGATTAGTGTTATATAGAGGATGGTTGCCCAGTTGTACTTCCTCTTAAAACAATAATCACCACCACCACCGGTACCTGATTTCACCCTCGTCCTTCCTACTATCATATTACGTCATTCATTTCATCTCCTTAACTCCTCTGATGAGGTTGACGTCAGGAAGGGCATTTGGTCATAAAAACCCGCCTCATACCCGACCTCATAGAGAAACGGGGCAAGGGTTGGACAAACAAAACTATTATTAAATATCCAGAGTACATAGTTTAGGTATCACGCATTCTTATTTTTTTACACTAGGACTGTTTCATTTGAGAAAATGGGACCGACTACAAATTTTCACATGTTAGCATACATTAGTACTTCAGAATCCGACGAACGACGTGGGAGTGTTCCCGTGTTACCATGTTACGCAATCACGACCTCTACTGTAGTTAGGCCACGGGGCTAGTGATGGGACATTCGATTCATTTTACTGAATCGATTCATTTGATTCCGTTCACGTTACTGAATTGATACAGTGATCCGATTCACGGCTCATTGGTCACCGCTCCTACTGCATCAGTGTAGTATGTGCTGGTAAGACAGCAGCAACAGTATTCAGTGCTCGCAGCTGCCATCTGGTCTTCATACTATGAACTCCTTTCTTAGAAAAAATGCTAGTTACTCTAATACATCGAAGGTTTCCGGCAACGCAGGGTGGGAAAGGTTAGGATTAGGAAGGTAGCAGCCATGGCCTGAATTAAGGTACAGAGCCAGCATTTCCTGGTGTGAAAATGGGGAAACTACGGAAAAACCATCTTAGCGGCTGCCGACGGTGGGATTCGAACCCACCATCCCCCGAATGCAAACGCATAGCCACGCGATATTAACCGCACGACAACTCGCTCAGTCCTTTTTTTAAAAGTATTTTTCTATCAGCTGAGGATTTTTTTAAATCGTCATATTTTGTATAGGCTACTCGAGATGTACAGTAGCCCGCTGGTTTTCTGATTCAACATACTGTTATTGCTTCTGTCCACATATGATTGAAGTCTTGTGCAACGATGTGACATATGAACTGAGAGAATAGTGAGCCGTTCTTCCCAATATAAAACAGGTACTTTTGAGTGGTCATGACTCATGAGCATGACTCATAGTCATAGGGCAGGCTAGAGTCGAGTTTAACTGTCAAATGTCAACTAAGTTATAATACTAAGATTCATTAAACTAATAAATAGTATAACCTAATAGCCTACCTACTTACTAGCTACTTCAGAATTATGTTGTGACTACCTTTTTAACACTGCAAATAAATCCATCTATTATTTAAACCTCCCTGTAAGAAGAGGACAGTGAATGCAAATGGGTATTATTTTCAAATGAGCTGAGCTCGAGAGTCCATTATAGCATACGATTCTTTCAGTCTAGCATGTCTCACTGTATGTCTCGCTGCAGCGGAAGCTCGGCTCTCCGCGTGTCCAGTGAGCCGATAAGGAGCCGTGTGTATCATGTGTCTCACTAAGCCGCGCTCGTTCACGATTCTTTCGATGTGCCATGATTCACTGTATGCCTCGCTGCAGCGGAAGCTCGGCTCTCCGCGTGTCCAGTGAGCCGAAGGAGCCATGTGTATCATGTGTCTCACTGAGCCGCGCTCGTTCACGATTCTTTCGATGTGCCATGATTCACTGTCTCGCTGCAGCGGAAGCTCGGCTCCCCGTCAACGTCCAGTGAGTGCGCCACTCAGCACTGTCCGCTGGGAGTAAGCTGAATCGTGTGCCGTGAGCTCGCCTTTCCTGTGAATCGATTCACTCGGACACTTGAATGAATCGATACACTGCTTCGAATCATGCATTCAGTAGCCAACACTACACGGGGCTACTCATACCGGATGGACAAAATAAAACCGGCACGGAAAATATTGATAAGACTAAAGCGGAATTGATCCTTGTTAATGATCAGAACTGTCCTTCAAAGAAAAGGCTGAAAACCGTGATTTAGATGCACCAATCGCTAGCTGTCACATGTCTGCGCGTTCGCATCTCCCGAGTACGTCCCTGTGTCATTACGTGGAGGTAACTGAGAGGAGCAGACGTGCTTAGTGACCAGTTGAATGTAACACAAAATGGTTGCCTAGTTGTACTTCCTCTTAAAACAATAATCACCACCACCACCACCGATAAAACAGCGCGTGTTCATTGTCAAGTGTTATGCGAAGCACCATTGGCGGAAAAGGTGTGCGGAACTAACTTATTTGTGCAATAGTTTAAGACTGGAACGAAAATCTACAACCTGTTTTCCAGTCATGGCCGGGTCAGGGGTGGAATGAATGAAGCCCCATCTTGCGGCGAGGATAAGAATTGTGCCGGCTGCCAAGGCCTGTCGCACTCCTCTGGGGTAATGATTAATAACTGACAGATGAAATGAAATGATAATGGAGAGTGTTGCTGGAATGAAAGATGACAGGGAAACCAGAGTAACCCTCCCCCTGTGGGTAGGGGCGGTAGAATAACCCCCACGGTATCCCCTATCTGTCGTAGGAAGCGACTAATAGGGGCCCCAGGGGATCATAATGTGGGAGCGTGGGTTGGCGACCATGGGGCCCTCAGCTGAGTCCTGGCATTGCTTCCACTTACTTGTGCCAGGCTCCTCACTTTCATCTATCCTATCCGACCTCCCGTGGTCAACTCTTGTTATTTTCCGACCCCGACGCTATTAGGTTTGCGAGGGCTAGGGAGTCTTTCATTTTCACGCCCTTCGTGGCCCTTGTCTTTCTTTGGCCGATATCTTCATTTTTCGAAGTGTCGGATCCCTTCCATTTTTCCCTCTGATTAGTGTTATATAGAAGAAGGTTGCCTAGTTGTACTTCCTCTTAAAACAATAATCACCACCACCACCACCTCTTGTTATTTTCAGAACCCGACGGTATTACGTATGGAGGCCTAGGGAGTCTTCCATTTTCACGCCCTTCGTGGCCCTTGTCTTCCTTTGGCCGATACCTTCATTTTTAGAAGTGTCGGATCCCTTCCATTTTTTTTCTAATTAGTGTTATATAGAGGATGGTTTCCTAGTTGTACTTCCTCTTAAAACAATAATCACCACCACCACCTCACTCGGAGTAACCGAAGAAAAACCTGTCCCGCATCCACTTTGTCCGGCTCAAATATCACATGGAGTGACGGGGATTTGAAGCACGGTATCCAGCGGTGAGAGGGCGACATGCTGCCGCCTGAGCCACGGAGGTTTCTAATTTAAGACTGGAAGTTTTTCATAAAACCTCCGCCACATTCTGCAATGCAAAACTTAGTGGCAAAATGGCGTGAAACGGGCTCTGTTGGGAATAAAACCATTAACTATCCCGAAGGAGTTCGAACACCAGAAAACATTGCTCGAGTGAAGGAAAGCCTGGAACGAAATCCGACGAAATCTCAACCCCGTTTATCTGTGCAAGTGGTAATTAAGAGATCGTCGTGTCGGCACATTATCAAATAGAAGCTGTATCTTTTTCCTTACAAATTTACTGTTGTGCACACGTTAAAGCGTCCAGACGAACCTTCGCGTGCTGAGTTCTGCCGATGGTTTCTGAGTGAAGCGGAGTCAGGGTTTTTGCATCCTCAGTTTTTTTATTTCTTCAGATGAGGCCATTTCCAGCATCTTTTGCGTTGTTCATTAACAAGCATCAATCCCGCGCTAGTTCTGTTATAAATAATTTCCTGGCCTGTTTTATCTTGCCCACCCTGAGAAGTGGATACCACACTATAATAGGATGACTAGATATCCTTTTCTAGCTTTCTATCCTGCATTCCACGTAAAATATCGAATGTTTTAAAACTATTCTGCTTTTAAATACAATATTCTCCTGCTAAAAGTCCTGCGATATATATAAATTTAAGATCAGTCGTATTCTGTATGAAATTAAATAAAGATGTCAAACCCAAGTCAATACCATGCTTAATTTCCTATTTCTATTTTCTATTCTCTATGGCGAAGATGGAATATGAAACAATTACTGTTCCGATTTCCATTAAAACCAGCAATTTGCAAGCCACTACAGAGAAAGGAATAAATCTACGGTGATCTTAGAGCGGTCGTCTCTATGCAAATGTGTTCTCAATTCTGATTGGAAAGCTCTGTGCTCATTTATCGCATTTATCGTACATGATGAATCAACGAGAGACGTACGCTGTACAAAATTGTAGTACTTGGATTTTTTATTTTTATGGAGGTGCTGAGGGAAATAACCGAGATGAAATTTCGTTTTTGCGATTGCTCTGATGAATTGGCGCGGGTAGGGACGCTCATCGTGCCAAGGCACGGAATATCTGGATGGATATTGGCATAGTGTTTTCCATGTTGTTGGGAAGTATGAATGGAAAGATACTGTATCGAATTGGTGAAAGAAGAACGAAATGGCTAAATTTGAACATAAGAAGATATAGCTTGATAGGCCAAATCTTAGAAAACCGGGACTTATTCAGTTAGTTTTTGTGAGACCGATCGCCTTAGCCTTGCGGTTAGGGTGGGGTAGCTCTTAGCTTGTATTCAGGAGATGGTGGGAATTGTATGCGGTAAGAACAGTAGACCAAGGCATGAATACGACAAGCAGATTAGAGGAGATGTAGGATGTAAGAAATAAATGAGATGAAAATGTTAGCACAGGATGGGGTAATATGGAGGGCTGCATCATACGAGTCTATGAACCCATGATCCAACAACAAGAATCTCTTAAAATAATAGAAATGACGTAAATAGTGAAGTAATTTCTTTGTTATCAATACTTTTCTATTTTCCAACCCCTGCGAGGTCGCGGGTGTGACTGTGTTGACAGGTCGTCCTGGCCCCAGGCGCTCTGAACTTTGGAGCGTGGGTTGGCGACCACGGGGCCCTTAGCTGAATCCTGGCATTGCTTCCACGTACTTGTGCCAGGCTCCTCACTTTCATCTATCCTCTTGTTCTTTTCTGACCCCGACGCTGTTAGGTTCCCGAGGGCTAGGGAGTCTCATTTTCACGCCCCTCGTGGCCCTTGTCTTCCTTTGGCCGGTATCTTCATTTTTCGAAGTGTCGGAACCATTCCATTTTCCCCCTCTGATTAGTGTTATATAGAGGATGGTTGCCAAGTTGTACTTCTTCTTAAAACAATAATCACCACCACCACCACCACCACCTTGACAGGTCGTCCTTGTTTTATGGCCGGATGCCCTTCCTTACGCCAACCCTATGTGGAGGGTGTAATCACTCTTGCGTGTTTCTGTGGTGCTTTGTCTGAATATGACGAGGAGAGTGTTGTGACAAACAAAAACACCGCGTTACCGAGCCAGAAGAATTACTTAAAAGTGATTAAAATCCCCGTCCCAGCTGGTAATCGAACCCGGTATTCTCTGAACTGAACGCCTCGACGCTGACCACTCAGCCAAGGAGTCGGACACTATCTTTGTAATCAATAAGTCATCGTTAGGTCTATATTTTTTAAGTGGCCCGATGTGCAAACTAATTGCCGAGCTGAGTGGCTCAGACAGTTAAGGCGCTGGCTTTCTGAGCCCAAGTTGGCAGGTTCGATCCTATCTCAGTGCGGTGATATTTGAAAGTGCTCAAATACGTCAGCCCCGTGCCGGTAGATTTCCCGGCACGTAAAAGAACTCCCGCGGGACAAAATGCTGGGACTTCAGCGACTCCAAAAACATTTTTGTTTACATCTTTTTTTACAATTTGTTTTACGTCGCATCGACAGAGATAGGTCTTATGGCGACGATGGAATAGGAAAGTGCTAGGAGTGGGAAGGAAGTGGCCGTGGCCTTAATTAAGGTACAACCCCAGCATTTGCCTTGCGTGAAAAAGGGAAATCATGGAAAACCATCTTTAGGGCTGCCGACAGTGGGGCTCGAACCCACTATCTTCCGGGTGCAAGCTCACTCTCCAAAAACCGTAAAAGTAGTTAGTTAGTGAGACGTAAGACCAATACAATTATTATTATTATTATTATTATTATTATTATTATTATTATTATTATTATTATTATTATTAAACATGAAAACCTACAGCCTGTTTTCCAATTTTTGACCGGGTCAGGGATGTAATGAATGAATCATATATAGGCTATTAGTACGATGAGTCGCCACTCCTTAAGTGATTTATTAATGACTGATAGATGCTATGAAATGATAACGGAGAGTGTTGCTGGAATGTAAGATGACAGGGAAAACCCGAGAACCCGGAGAAAAACCTGTCCCGCCTCCGCTTTTTCCAGCACAAATCTCACATGGAGTGACTGGGATTTGAACCACGGTATCCAGCGGTGAGAGGCCGACGTGCTGCCGTCTGAGCCACGGAGGCTCTCTATTATTATTATTATTATTATTATTATTATTATTATTATTACCGGGCGAGTTGGCCGCGCGGTTAGGGGCGCGCAGGTGTGATTTTGCATCCGGGAGATAGTGGGTTCGAGCCCCACTGTCGGCAGCACTGAAGATGGTTTTCCGTGGTTTCCCATTTTCACACCTGGCAAATGCTGGGGCTGTACCTTAATGAAGACCACGGCCGCTTCCTTCCCATTCCTAGGCCTTCCTTCTCCCATCGTCGCCATAAGCCCTATCTGTGTCAGTGCGACGTAAAGCCAATTCTTATAAAATATTATTATTATTATTATTATTATTATTATTATTATTATTATTATTATTATTATTGTTAATATTTTTTTTGCAAGTTGCTTTACGTCGCACCGACACAGATATGTCTTATGGTAACGATGGGACAGGAAAGGGCTAGGAGTGGGAAGGAAGCGGCCGTGGCCTTAATTAAGGTACAGTCCCAGCATTTGCCTGGTGTGAAAATGGGAAACCACGGAAAACCATCTTCAGGGCTGCCGGCAGTGGGGTTCGAACCCACTCTCTCCCGAATACTGGATACTGGCCGCACTTAAGCGACTGCAGCTATCGACCTCGGTGTTATTATTATTAATTAATAATTAATGTTATTTACTTTTCGTCCCACTAACTACTCTTTTTACGGCTTTTGGAGACGCCGAAGTGCCGGAATTTAGCCCCGCATGAGTTCTTTTACGTGCCCGTAAATCTAGCGACACGAGGCTGACGTATTTGAGCACCTTCAAATACCACCGGACGGAACCAGGATCGAACCTGTCAAGTTGAGGTCAGAAGGCCAGCGCCTCAACCGTCTGAGCCACTCAGCCCGGCTATTATTATTATTATTATTATTATTATTATTATTATTATTATTATTATTCGAACTAAGTAAATAGCCCTGCCCTAAGTAGTTCAAAAGCGGGGAATATAATGTACAGTATTATTTATTTATTTATTTATTTATTTATTTATTTATTTATTTATTTATTTATTTATTTTAACGGTTTCTTTATGTTGCACGAATAATCCGCAAACCAAATAACCCGCGCGCGAGTAATAAAGAGCTTACTGGTTGGGTCACGGTCGCTTAGCCCAAACTAAATAACATTAAATGTGGACAGAATTCCAGCCGACTTAAGTTCTCATGGTTGCTGACTGTGATGCCTGAGGCTCCTTACAACATACCCCTGTAATTCGATAAGTCACCACGTTCGCTACACTCGATACAGGGTCGTGTTCGAGAGAAAGAGACAGAAACATCATTCAGGTCTTGTGACGTAGAGGCACAGTGCTATATAAAACGAACTGTAACGGGGGTTGGACTTGCCATTCTTGAAAAGCTTTTAAAATGAGTAAGTGCGTAGTTGTGTTCGTCTGGGTAGGAGCGGTGTTCGTTTCAAATGTTTGTTCCAGCAGAGAGACTGATAAAAGCTACCACACAATTTGCATGGATAATGAACTGGATGTTGACAAGGTAAGGAAACTAAGTACAAAATATTTACAAGAATGACTCTGTGCGGTTGTTGGCTGCGTCTTAGTGACTCTGTAAAATATTTGGTGAAGAGCGTTTTGGGAGGTACTTTGCTGTGGGTTCGACCCCAGCCTGATAGATTTTGGATTAAGTGGAGTACGCAAGGTGAGGAGAGGGGTTGGGCGTTTGCAGAGTTAATCCTCTTACCCAACTTCTTTTTTTTAACTGAAATATAAAAAGCGGTATAATGATAAATAGTATTATTTTGACAAGATAAGAAAACTGGTACACAATATTTACAAGAATGACTCTGTGCGGTTGTTGTTTGTGTCTTAGTGATTTACTGACGAGCGTTTAGGGAGTTACTTTGTTGTGGGTTCGACCCAGCCTAGGTCGATAGATTTTGGATTATGGAAAACTATTTCTCATCATTCAGTAGAGTACGCAAGCTGAGGCGGAGGAGGGGGGGGGGGGGGGGTCGGCGTTTATTGAGTTAATCCTCTTGCTCATTTTAACTTCTTTTTTTAATTGAAATTGAAAGCGATATAATAATAAATAGCATTGATTTAATCTCTTAGTTTCTCACATTCAAAATAATGCCTGAGACAAGAAAAAAATAATTAACCTAATAATGATACTACTACTACTACTTTTTTGCTATTGGCTTTACGTCGCACCGACACAGATAGGTCTTATGGCGAAAAAGGGACAGGAAAGGGCTAGGACTGGGAAGGAAGCGACCGTGGCCTTAATTAAGATACAGCTCCAGCATTTGCCTGGTGTGAAAACGGGAAACCACGGAAGACCATCGGCAGGGCTGCCGACAGTCGGGTTCGAATCCACTATCTCCCGAACACTGGACACTGGCCGCACTTAAGCGAGTGCAGCTATCGAGCTTGGTACTACTACTACCACTACTACTACTAATAATAATATATTATTATATAAGTTATTATAATTATAATTAAATATTATTATTATTATTATTATTATTATTATTATTATTATTATTATTATTATTATTATTATTATTATAAGTATCTGTTCCTATCGGCCTACTCAGAACTACTTTATTTCTGCTGTCTTATCTGGGTCCTCAGGGGCTCTGAACTTTGGAGCGTGGGGTGGCGACCACGGGGCCCTCAGCTTCCACTTACTCGTGGTAGGCTCCTCACTTTCATCTATCCTATTTGACCTCTCTTGGTCAACTCTTGTTCTTTTCCGACCCCGACGGCATTATGTATGGAGTCCTAGGGAGTCTTTCATTTTCACGCCCTTCGTGGTCCTTGTCTTCCTTTGGCCGATACCTTCATTTTTTCGAAGTGTCGGATCCCTTCCATTTTTTCCCTCTGATTAGTGTTATATAGAGGATGGTTGCCTAGTTGTACTTCCTCTTAAAACAATAATCACCACCACCACCACCTGTCTTATCTGGACTTTGATCTTTGCCCAGTGTTCCTTCATTCGTTGCCGGTGTTATTTTCCTCCCTCCATCCACGTCTTTTCCGTCTTCAACTTTGGCCTTTTTTGAAAACCTTAGTGTTCTTTTAGTTTTCTCTTGAGTGGGTTGCGTTATTGTATATCTTCACAAGTGATCCCCATCTCCTCTAGGTCCCTTTCCACGTCCTTGAACCAATTTGGCTGGGTCTTCTCATCTTTAAAATAGGTAAAGATCTGGTTCGATAATAGTGTGGGTTTCATCCTTAGCAAATAGACATAAAATCTACTGCTACTACTACAACTATCAAGCCCGTTGGCCGTGTGTCGCGTAGCTGTTAGCTTCAATTCAGGAGATGGCTGGTTCTAATCTTGTGTAAGACCTTGTTTATATCTTCTTGGAAATCTCGAGTGCTAGACCCTCGTGCTCTCTACTGTCACTCATCTGACACTAATTAGCTTTCAGCCCGGTCAGAAACCTTTCGTAGAAACAGCATAACATCTCTCCATCTGAATGCCTATAATTTGTGAAAAATCCAAGTTTCCGCCTCAGTAAATTAGAACAGGTAGTGGTGGGATAATCGAACACTTTTAATAATCGAATAACCTCTATCCGATTATTTAGATAATCGAATAAAATAATCGAATGAGTTACAAATATCATTCAGTTGTATCGCATAGGATATTAAGATGCGGTTTTTTGGGTTTCAGTGCGTCGGATAGATAATCGATTGAAAATAAGTGAATAGATGGACTCTTATGAAAAATAGAAATTCGCCTTTTTCCAAACGTATCTCCAAATGTTGAAACTAAATGAGTGAATCAACTGTCTTAATAATATCACTTTTCATTCGATTATTTCAAAGGCATTCACTATTCAGTTGCTTCATTCATTCGAAGGAATAATCGAAAAATAATCGAATGGGAAATATAATCGAATAAGCGATTATTTTGTATTCTGTTATCCCACCACTAAGAGCAGGCATATTACGTGCATATCTACACTGTATATTGATCTTATATTGACTTAAATAAATTGAACATTCTTCAGTTTAAGAAAAATTTGTAATATCTGAAGCTATCCCTTTTCCGTTTCGACTCAGTTAATTTCCAAAAGTTAGGTTCTTCAATCTTCCGAAACTAATTTTGAAGAAAATAAATGCTAGAGTGGAGAGATAAGTTCCAATGTCAAGTTTTTAAGGATTTAAATATAAATTAAAATAAACGTTTATTCTTTCTTTTTAATCCGTTTGTCCTCCGGGATTGGTTTTTTCCCATGGACTCAGCGAGGGAAAGGCATTGTCCTGGAGCGTGAGACTTTCGGTCGGGTGACAGAACTGGGCAGGATGACCAGTGCCTCGCCCAGGCGGCCTCACCTGTTATGCTGAACAGGGCCTTGAGGGGCGGGGAGATTGGAAGGGATAGACAAGGAAGAGGGAAGGAAGCGGCGGTGGCCTTAAGTTAGGTACCATCACGGCATTTGACTGGAGGAGAAGTGGGAAACCACGGAAAACTACTTCCAGGATGGCTGAGGTGGGAATTGAACTTCCCTCCCCCCCGTCTATTCAGTTGACCTCCCGAGGCTGGGTGGACCCCGTTCCAGCCCTCGTACCACTTTTCAAATTTCGAAGCAGAGCCGGGAATCGAACGCGGGCCACCGGGTGTGGCAGCTAATCACACTTACCACTACACCACAGAGGTGGACATGTTTATATAATTTTAAATATTTTGAGTCTGATTCGATAGAATCTGATGATGTTCTTTGATGATGATGATGATGATGATGATGATGCTTGTTGTTTAAAGGGGCCTAACATCTAAGATACCGAGCTCGATAGCTGCAGTCGCTTAAGTGCGGCCAGTATCCAGTATTCGGGAGATAGTAGGTTCGAACCCCACTGTCGGCAGCCCGGAAAATGGTTTTCCGTGGTTTCCCATTTTCACACCAGGCAAATGCTGGGGCTGTACCTTAATTAAGGCCACGGCCGCTTCCTTCCCACTCCTAGCCCTTTCCTGTCCCATCGCCGCAGTAAGACCTATCTGTGTCGGTGCGACATAAAACAACTAGCAAAGAAAAAAACATCTAAGGTCATCGGCCCCGATGATGTTCTTTTAAGAATGGAAACTGTCATTCTATTTTGTTTCTTTTTCATGTCTAATACTGTTACCATATGGTGTTTTAGGTAGTTTATGAATGTATTTATTCAAAATTAGTTTCAGCAGACAGAAGATCCTAAAAGTTATGAAGTTTAAGAAAGGTACTGTAGTTGAAATGTTGTGTCGTGTTGTGTTTTGTTGCGCTGTGTTCTGTGCTTTATAAAAATGTGTATCTCTGCGTATTATATGCAATACCAGGCAAGGCCTCCTCCATTAAATGTATCCCCCTGTGGCTGGGGGCAGTAGAATAACACCCACGGCATCCCCTGTCTGTCGTAAGAGGCGACTAAAAGGGGCCCCAGGGGCTCTGAACTTTGGAGCGTGGGTTGGCGACCACGGGGCCCTTAGATGAGTCCTGGCATTGCTTCCACTTACTTGTGCCAGGCTCCTCACATTCATCTATTCTATCCGACCTCTCTTGGTCAACTCTTGTTCATTTCCGACCCCGACGCTATTAGGTTTGCGAGGGCTAGCGAGTCTTTCATTTTCATGCACTTCGTAGCCCTTGTGTTCCTTTGGCCGATATCTTCATTTTTCGAAGTGTCGGACCCCTTCGATTTCTCTCTCTGATTAGTGTTATATAGAGGATGGTTGCCTAGTTGTACTTCCTCTTAAAACAATAATCACCACCACCACCACCATTAAATATACTCGTGAAGTATTGACAATAAAAATAGCGAAAAATCGGGGATTATATCACAAAATAAAAGTAGGCCTAAGCTAACCGTGTAATGTTTACTAAATAATTATTTTTAAAATTTTATTTTTTACAATTTTGTTTTACGTTGCACTGACACCGACTATTATACATAATTCAATTCTTTCTCTCTTCTCTCTTTCTTAATCCGTTTACCCTCCAGGGTTGGTTTCTCCCTTGGACTCAGCGAGGGATCCTACCTCTACCGTCTTAAGGGCAATGTCCTGGAGCGTGAGACTTTGGGTCGCGGGATACAACTGCACAGGAGGACCAGTACCTCGCATAGGCGGTCTCACCTGCTATGCTCAACAGAACCCTTGTGAGGCCCCCTGTGGGTAGGGTCGGTAGAATGACACCCACAGTATCCCCTGCCTGTCGTAAGAGGCGACTAAAAGGGCCCCTTTGGAGAGTGGGCTGGCGACCACGAGGCCCTAAGCTGAGTCCTGGCATTGCTTCCACTTACTTGTGCCAGGCTTCTCACTTTCATCTATCCTATCCGACCTTCCTTGGTCAACTCTTGTTCTGGTCATAGTCGGTTCACCGGGCGAGTTGGCCGTACGGTTAGGGGTGCGCGGCTGTGAGCTTGCTTGCGAGAGATAGTGAGGTCGAATCCCACTGTCGGCAGCCCTGAAGATGGTTTTCCGTGGTTTCCCATTTTCACACCAGCCAAATGCTGGGGCTGTACCTTAATTAAGGCCACGGCCTTTACCTTCCAACTCCGAGGCCTTTCCTATCCCATCGTCGCCATAAGACCTATATGTGCCGGGCTGAGTGGCTCAGACGGTTAAGGCGCTGGCCTTCTAACCCCAACTTGGCAGGTTCGATCCTGGCTCAGTCCGGTGGTATTTGAAGGTGCTCAAATACGACAGCCCCGTGTCGGTAGATTTACCGGCACGTAAAAGAACTCCTGCGGGACTGAATTCCGGCACCTCGGCGTCTCCGAAGACCTTAAAAAGTAGTTAGTGAGACGTAAAACAAATAACATTATTAATTATTAGACCTATATGTGTCGGTGCGACGTAAAGCCACTAGCTAAAATGGTGAAATCTGAATAGTTGGTTCATATAATGGATGCCCTACTGTAACATTATATTTTGTTTAACACCGCTTCAGTTACTATATAAAGTAAAACCTGCTTTCGACGAACCCTTGATAAAGGGAAACTTGCCTTAAACGAGAATTTTTGGCGGTCCCGTGAATTTAGGGGTGAAATTCATGTTTAATTCCCTTCATTAAAGGGAAACTATGATACGTGGCCAATGGAAATCAAGATAGCCTATGCATTTTAACGGATGATTTCCAAGTTTCGGAATGCAATGTTTAGAACGTTATTTTCAGGCACCCTGGGAAAGTCTACCTTGTCTGCTTGTAACAGTTGATTCTGTAGCGAACAAGGAATGGGCAAATATGTCTTCGTTTTTGTTCTCCAACTTACACGTTAAAGTGTACGGCTAATTGCCTGTTTATTGTTGTCCAAGCCTTTCCCAATTCTCGGTTTTAATGAACTGTCAATCAACAAGTACTTGTCTTTGTCCCTGCCCTTAGAATTCACCTTTTAATTGAGTAAGTACTTCTAAAGTTACATTACTAGACATAGTTCGGCGGTAGTCATTATGGCTTCGAGCAAGAATTGTGCTTCATATTAACACGAGAGTAAAAGTGACTCATGCTAGTGAACGAGATAAATTGAGTGTAATGCAGATTGTGAAGATGTTCAACGATTTTTTTAAAAGAAGAAAGCAGAAATTTTGAAACAGTGGGAAAATTGTGCTGATTGAAAAAAATAAGAAGAACGTAAGAAAAAGAAGCCACTTTTCCCTTTGCGAAAATCAAATGATCATAAATATGTCTCCCTGCTGAGGCCATGCATCAACGGCTGCTAATTTCATAATGGAAGCCAGCCATAAGACAGCCTGTATAGGTAACATTGGGTGTTACAAATAAAGTGAAGACACAGCTCTGCTCAATTTCAAGTGAGGTAGCTTTCCTTGGGAGTCAGCTCAGATATTGTCCGGCTCCATGGCTGAATGGTTAGCGTGCTGGCCTTTGATCACAGGGGTCCCGGGTTTAATTCCGCGCAGGGTCGGGAATTTTAACCATAATTGGTTAATTCCCCTGGCACAGGGACTGGATGTATGTGCCGTTTTCATTACCATTTCATCCTCATCATGACGCGCAGGTCGCCTACGGCAGTCAAATCAAAAGACCTGCACCAGGCCTCTCTGGAGTCCATACGCTATTTCATTTCAGCTCAGATATTTCCTATTATTAAAAACTATGAGAGCTACCTCTACGGTACATGCTGCGAGTTGACTCTTACTTTAATTGTTGTTGATGTTCATCGCGGCAGAGAAGTAGTCACGGACGGCGCTCTCATGGATTAGTGGTTTAGTGGTTTAGTGATTTCCGATCGTAAAGTACATGTAGAAGACAAAAATGAGTAATACAGAAGATAATCGTGGTGAGAGTGGGAGAAGATTTATCGGCATTTATGTACATAATTAAAGATTTCCCTCTAATTTTTGATAAGTCGATGCTACCAGAAGCAAGGAATAAAAATTATTCAGCATTCTCAACTATAAGAGAGAGGTATGAAAATAGGTTTGGGATCCCAATAACTCTAGTCTCAGTGCTTTCACCCAAAAAGTAATCGGCCAGCCAATGCACATTTTCCTCATTAAATATGACCCCCTGTGTGTGGGGGCGGTAGAACAGCACCATGGTATCCCGTGACTGTCATAAGAGGCGACTAAAAGGGGCCCAGGGGCTCTTAACTTTGGAGCGTGGGTTGGCGACCACGGGGCCCTCAGCTGAGTCCTGGCATTGCTTCCACTTACGTGTGACAGGCTCCTCACTTTCATCTATCCTATCTGACCTCTCTCGGTCAACTCTTGTTCTTTTCCGACCCCGACGCTATTAGGTTTGCAATGGCTAGGGAGTATTTCATTTTCACGCTTTTCGTGGCCCTTGTCTTCCTTTGGCCGATACCTTCATTTTTCGAAGTGTCGGACCCCTTCAATTTTTTCCCTCTGATTAGTGTTATATAGAGGATGGTTGCCTAGTTGTACTTCTTCTTAAAACAATAATCACCACCATCACCACCTCTGAACTTTGGAGCGTGGGTTGGCGACCACGGAGCCCTTAGCTGAGTCCTGGCATTGCTTCCACTTACTTGCGCCAGGATCCTCACTTTCATCTATCCTATTCGACCTCCCTTGGTCAACTCTTGTTCTTTTCCGACCCCGACGGTATTATGTATGGAGGCCTAGGGAATCCTTCATTTTCACGCCCTTCGTGGCCCTTGTCTTCCTTTGGCCGATACCTTCATTTTTCGAGTGTCGGATTCCTTCGATTTTTTCTCTCTGGTTAGTGTTACATAGAGGATGGTTGCCTAGTAGTACTTCCTCTTAAAACAATAATCACCACCACCACCACCACCACCACCCTGTCTTCCTTTGGCCGATACCTTCATTTTTCTAAGTGTCGGACCCCTGCCATTTTTTTCTCTCTGATTAGTGTTATATAGAGGATGGTTGCCTAGTTGTACTTCCTCTCAAAACAATAATCACCACCACCACCGCCGCCGCCGCCTAGGGAGTCTTTCATGTTCACGCTCTCCGTGGCCCTTGTCTTTCTTTGGCCGATAACTTCATTTTTCGAAGTGTCAGATCCCTTTCATTTTCTCTCTCTGATTAGTGTTAGGCCTATATGGAGGATGGTTGCCTAGTTGTACTTCCTCCTAAAACAATAATCACCACCATCACCACCACGCTTCGTTCGTTATGGAATCTCTGGCATTTGTTGATCACTGAACTAAACTTTGTTCGGTTTGAGATGTCTTCTGAATTTAGTCCCATCTGTTTGAGATCATTTCTCACCCCCTCCCCCCTCACCCCTGAACCATTTGTCCGACACTTTAGGTCTGCTGTCTAGTATTGTGAAAATCCTTTTCGTTAGTCTCTTCTCATCCATTCTAAATAAGTGCCCGTAGAATTTAAGTCTCCTTTTTCTCATGGACTCAGTTAGCCTTTCATTGTCACGGTAAAGTTCTTCCCTTCCTCGCAACTTATACTGTCCATCTTTGGACCCATTATTTTGCGAAGGATCTTTCTTTCGAATTTCTCAGCTTCTCTCACTCCCGTTTTCCCTGTCATTTGGAGACATTCACTATTTAAAAAAAATAGCGTACAGACATTCCGTTTTAATCACTGTATTGTAGTCCCTCAGTTTAGTTCGTCTGGAGATGGTTTTCTTCTTGTATATCGAATATGTCCTATGAAAAGCCGCAGCCACCTTTTCCCGTTTGGTGTTGTTTGCTTCTCTTTCATTAGTTTTCAATTTCACTATTTCACCCAAGTACTTAAAGCTGTAATCTCTTTCTATTTTACCGTGTTCTGTCTTCAGGTACCGAGGGGCTATTTTGATGTTTGTTATATATTTAGTTTTTTTCGAAAGAAACCTGTAGTCCTGCTTTTTCTGCTTGAAGTTTTACTACATTCAGCTGTTCTATTGCTGTGTCAGTATTCCTAGATAGCAGGGCAAGGTCATCAGCAAAGGCAAGGCAATTAATCATGACACCACTTTTTGATCCTCCAATGTATACTTGCTTAAGTAGTCCTTTTCTGTCCAGTTCTTTTGCCCATTCCCGTATAATCTTCTCCAACACTCAGTTGAAAAGAATTGGTGACAGTCCATCACCCTGTCTGACTCCTGTTTTAATTTCGAACTGCTTGGAGATCTCTCCTATGAAGTCTGTTATCATAGTTGGTATGGTAAAAATGCATGATATAAATGATTGGAAATTGCATTTTCTATAACTTTTGTTATGTAGTACTTTTCGACAGGGCCAAAGTTTTTAAAATTAATTTTTAGTCGCCTTCCCACAAACTACCATGTCATCCAGCGTCAGTAAAATTATTAATAGCCTAGACTGTAGTGCCTTATTCCCTAACTTTAAATATCGATTTTAATTCATTTCTGTTCTTCTATTTTTTTGCGGTTCGGCATTGATATGGACTTAGCAACAAAAATCGAAATTCATGAATATCTCTGTTATAATAGCCGGTACGTTAAAAATGTATTACCGCGCGAGTTGGCCGTGCGGTTAGGGGCACGCAGCTGTGAGCTTGCATCCGGGAGATAGTGGGTTCGAACCCCACCGTCGGCAACCCTGAAGAGGGTTTTCCGTGGTTTCCCATCTTCACACCAGGCAAATGCTGGGGCTGTACATTAATTAAGGCCACAGCTGATTCTTTCCCAGTCCTAACCCATACCTATTCCATCGTCGCCATACGACCTATCTGTGTCGGTGCGACGTAAAACAAAGAGCAAAATATATATATATATATTAGACAAAATGATTGGAAATATAATTCTACATAACTTTAGTTATGTTAGTATTTATCGATAGGACCACTAATAACACAGATATTTGAGAATTACATTTTAGGCCTTCCCTTCCCCTAAACTACTATTTCACTCAGCGTAAATAAAAATCATTTATAACCGAGATTGTCCTGCCTCATTCTTCGATTTTATATGCCGATTTTCATTAAATTCTCTTCAGACATTTTCTCGTGATGCCCGTACAGACAGACAGATAACGAAAAATTAAAGTGTGCATTTCCTTGTTATTGTGGACACGACCGATTTAAAAATACCATTCTTTTTAAATTCTGAGCAACGTACAGAGAAAAATCTTGTTTTATGTATATACTGTAGATAGACTTCACGTCGTCACAAGGCGGTCATTAGCACGTTTTCCAGTGTCATGCCTTCTCATGTGATAACCTTAAAGAACTTATGCATGCTAGAAAACTGCAAAAGTGTTACGGTGACGACTTAGAATAATTATTTTTGAGTGGTGAGGTTGTTTATTTTAAAGCATAATTAAGAGCATCTCCTTAAATGCATTGTGGAGATAATCCACCTGATAGCCGCTGAAAGATCGGCCTTCTAATCAGTTCATATGAACATTATGTCTTTTATCAGATGTTTGGATATAAACGGGGTTATAGTTAAAACTCAAGATTAAAATTGTCAACCATCAGACGGATGTTCCCTTACGGATTTTATTGGGAAAAGAAAATCCAATACATGGTATTTCAGATCAGGGAGTACAAATTGTGTCTAACAATCGCCAATGAATTTTTCAACACAGAATCCGCTATGGTCTGGATAATGGTGACCGCGATTTTCTTTATTCTTAGGAAGTTCAGCGTTACCTAGGTTGTGGACCTCCTTTGGGTGGGGCGGTAGAATAACACCCACGGTGTCCCCTGCCTGTCGTAAGAGCCGACTAAAAGAGGCCTCAGGGGCTCTGAACTTTGGAGCGTGGGTTGGCGAGCACGGGGCCCTTAGCTGAGTCTCAGCATTGCTTCCACTTACTTGTGCCAGGCTCCTCACTTTCGTCTATTCTATCCGACCTCTCTTGGTCAACTCTTGTTCTTTTCCGACCCCGACGCTATTAGGTTTGCGAGGGCTAGGGAGTCTTTCATTTTCACGCCCTTCATGGCCTTTGTCTTCCTTTCGCCGATACCTTCATTTTTCGAAGTGTCGGACCCCTTCCATTTTTTCTCTCTGATTAGTGTTATATAGAGGATGGTTGCCCAGTTGTACTTCCTCTTAAAACAATAATCACCACCACCTTAGGTTGTGGTAAATGAAATGGCTATGACTTTTAGTGCCGGAAGTGTCCGAGAACATGTTCGGCTCGACAGGTGAAGGTCTTTTGATTAGACACCCGTAGGCGACCTGCGCGTCATGATGAGGATGAAATGATGATGAAGACGACATAATTTACTTTCCTAAAACATTATTTTCAATTTTTTAAATTTTCACTCAGAGCCCGCGCCAACGAAATTAACTAATGATGGTTAAAATTCCCGACCCTGCCAGGAATCGAACCTGGAACCCCTGTGACCAAAGGCCAGCACGCTAACTATTTAGCTATGAAGCTGGACTTGGTTGTAGTGATCTGTTTTAAGAGGAAGTACATCTAGGCAACCGTCCCCTATTACCATTAATCAGAGGAGAAATGTGGAAGGGGTTCGACAATTCGAAAAATGAAAGTATCGGCCAAATAAAGCCAAGGGCCACGAAGGGCATGACAATGGAAGACTCCCTAGGCCTCGCAAACCTAATACCGTTGGAGTGGGAAAAGAACAAGAGTTGACCAAGGAAGGTCGGATAGGATAGGATAGGATAGATGAAAATGAGGAGCCTGGTACAAGTAAGTGGAAGCAATGCCAGGACTCAGCTAAGGGCCTCGTGGTCGCTAACCCACGATCCTGTTTTAAGAGCCTCTGGGACCCGTTTTAGTCACCTCTTATGACAGGCAGGGGATACCGTGGGCGTTATTGTACCACACCCACCCTTGGGGATTGCCCTTCTTGTTTCATATTTGGCCTTTTTCTCATCACTCATTAATCGAAGGCTGCTGTTCATTTTCCTCGAATCTTACAGTAGGATCAATCACCAGACCCGTACCTTTCTCCCGGTCGATAACAACATCAGCTCGCTTTGTGGATCCATTTGTGGAGAGACATCCTAGTTCTTCATAGATCTCCAAGTGGTGTTATTTACGGAGGCTTTCAGCAATCAATGTGCGAAATGCATTGTGCCCATTGATTCTCCTCAGCTCTACTTTACGACACTACCTTAGGCCTAATACATGACGCATGAGGTAAGGTTTCGAACTCGTCACGTCTTCTGCAGTGGCGGCTGGTGTAGAAAATCAGTTGTGTTCTGTAACCCATCCCCACTCCAAAAATTAAAAATATTTAGAAATATACCGTTATGTGGTTTTCAAGAGGCTCTCCACTGTGTTTCCCACACTGAACAAACACGCAAATAACCCCAACACATATACGCATTCCTCATAAAAAACTAAAAAAACTATATAATTAAACACACAATAACACCTGCAATGGCAAAATATTCACGAACTCAAACACTTGGTGTGAGCGCGCAAAAACAGAACTTCCCAATGTTACCAACATTAATGAAATAAAACCAGCAACGTCGTAATGGAAAATTAAATGTTATGTTTTTATAGTGACATTTATAAACTAGACATTTTAAATAAAGAAAATCACAAATCATGTGCTTATTTTGACAATAAGAAAAGTACAATTTTTATAGTTCATTGATTTACAAATGTGGCTACGGAATAGGCAAGATGGTAGTATTCTATCCTCTTTGGTATTAAAAGAGCTGGCGGGAACAGCTCTACAGTATTTTGTTTCCCCGTTTGCTTTGAGCGATCTCCTCTTAAATACTACCGCTGATTCAAGAGGATACCAGCTGCCACGTTCTCATATCGGTTGTAATGCAAGTGTGACTAGTGCTGGTGCTGCCTCTCTGTGGTCGAACGGAGAATCGCCGTGAAGTGATGTCCTGGCTGTTGTTTCCACAGCCTATCGGAACACATTCTCTTTGTATCGGAAAAGTTAAGCACGCATGATCAAAAGGCAGAGTTACTGGTTTCTGGCTAAAAGCTTAGAAATTCTCGCTGAGCTGTGATCGCACAGCACCCGGCGTGGAGCCCACCAGTAGTTACCTGGTTGTAGGGGAGTTGAATAATTTCCTATTCTTTGGCTGACGTCTTTTTCAATGTACTGTTTTTAATTGTAGTTAATATTTTTAAACTAATTTATTTTTCCTATAGGCAATGTGCTGCAGCACTTCAGCACATAAGGTCTTCTGCAATGGTTGTATTAAGAGTCCTTCCGGTGAGAGATCGAACTGGGATGACGTTATAGTTCATTTTAATTGCTTCCGTCCTTTGTCCGCATGACATACCTCGCTTATTACTGATCCAAGCGTTTCCTTTCTTCCAGTGGGAAAATAATATTACAGTACTCCCTTACCCTTCGGTGGTAATTAATTAGTGTTACTTGAAAACCACATTCACATAATTTATTATTATTATTATTATTATTATTATTATTATTATTATTATTATTATTATTATTATTATTATTATTATTATTGACAGAGTCTTGGGGAAGGAGAGCAAGATGAAAAAAAAAGTCTCGAACAAAAGTAATGGAGTGCATCGAACGAAGTCAGGTGATGCAGGAAATATTAAATTAGGAAATGAAGTATTAAAGGAAGTAGATGAATGTTGTTACTCTACTTGGGTAGAAGAATAGCTAACGATGGCAGAAGTAAGGAGGACATAATATGCAGACTAGCAGAGGCAAGGAAGGCTTTTCTTGAGGAAAGAAATTTGCTCACTTCGAACATTGGTATAGGAATCAGATGTTTTTGGAGACTTTCATCTGGAGCGTGGCATTGTGTGGAAGAGAAACATGGACGATAACTAGTTCAGAAAGAAAGAGAATAGAAGCTTTTGAAATGAGGTGTTACAGAAGAGTCCTGAAGGTAAGATGGGTAGATCGAATCACGAATGAAGGAATACTGAATGGAATTGCTGGGAGGATATAGATTTGGTTAAATTTGACGAGAAGAAGAGAGAATGATAGGACACATCTTAAGACACCCAGCCCTTGTTCAGTTGGTTTTTCGAGGAAAGTGCAAGCGGTAAGAACGGTACGGGTCGACCAAGGTATGAATATGACAAGCAGATTAGAGCAGATGTAGGATGCAGTAGTTACGTAGCACAGGATAGGGTGGCATGGAAAGCTGCATCAAACCAATCTATGGACTGATGACTTGAGCAACTTTATTATTATTATTATTATTATTATTATTATTATTATTATTATTATTATTATTATTCAGCTACATACAGATGTAAGCTACTTGATGGTACATTCATGTCGATATAAGGAGTGGAGGTATTTTTCTCTGCTTAGGGGCACGAAGTAGGTAGCTAAATTCGCCCGGGCCTTTACCCTTACTCTTTGAAGATCGGGGTCTATTATTAGTGACTTCAGTACTGACATAGCTTGGTGGTGTCTGTCGTGACTGAAGGTCTAACTTTAGGGGAGTGTGGGTTGGCGATAATGGGAACTTTAGCTGAGTGTGCTGATGATTTCACTTCTGTCCAACACCTGACAGTCATCTTTCTTATCCGACCTTCCTTGTTCACCTCTTGTTCTCTTCTCACCTTGACGGAATTAGGTTTCCCGAGACCCAGGATATCTTTCCCTTTCAAGGCCATGCATGGTGGTTCCCTTTCTTTATCACGATAATTTCATTCTTTGAAATGTCGGCTCTCTTCCATTTTTTGGGCGGTGGAATTGGACTACATTATTCCCTGACTGTCGTAAGATGAGACTGACAGGGGGATCGCCTGAGGCTCTCAACTTGGGCTTGTAGGTTTACGACTACGGGGACCTAGCTGAGTATGGCATTGTTTCACACTTACGTGTGCCAGCATCTTTCCTAGTCGACCTTCCTTCGTCAAATTCTGTTCTCTTCTCACGCCGGTAGTATATGGTTCGGGAGGCCTATGGAGTCTTTCACTTTCATGCCCCCCTCCCCGTAGCTCTTCCCTTCCTTTTGAAGACCAATAAGCTGAAACACTGAACATTCAGCCAAAGAGCAGAATTTTTAATTCTTTTTATTTATTTACAAGTTGCTTTACGTTGCACAACACAGTGATGTATCCACAAAGACGCACACAAAATGCTGTCAGTTGTGTACACTGTTTTATTTACAAGTTATTTACATATTTTACACATACGCACTAATGAACCGCCATCCTGACAAACATTTGACTGCTAGAGTAGCATGTCAACAGAAACACAACACGAGTTCACGACTTCCACACACTTCCACTCAACTCTCAAGACTGCCTTTTATATACATTGCCTGGCCGGGCTTCTAGAAGAATATGACACATGTTTTCTCGTAATTTCGAGATTCTCTAATAGCCTATTTACGATGTAAGGACGTTTCTACAGAATTCTAATCGCACATTGCGTTGTTCTGGACTTATTACAGTGTGTTGCACAACGTTGCCTTGGATTATACATCATCTATACAGGTAATAATAAATGATGTACTATTAATTACATGTTCTTACATTAAATAAACTCATATTAATATTTGTACATACAGCCGATGTTTCATGACACAATCTCACAAATAATACGACCACGATTTATACCAAATAAAGTTCGTACACAACTACGTGAATAATAATAGTAATGATAATTCGAGCTCGATATTTGTATTTATGTACCCATGGGTTAAAGAATATTGTTTCCAAGTTATATTAGTCTATTACATTTGCGTCAACAGATAGGTCGTATGGCAATGATGGAACAGGAGAGGGCTAGGAGTGGGAGGGAAGCGACCGTGGCCTTAATTCAGGTACAACCCCAGACCAGCATTTGCCTGGTGCGAAAATGGAAACCACGGAAAATCATCTTAAGGGCTGCTAACAGTGCGGTTCGAACTATCTTCCGAATGCAAGCTGATAGCTACACGATCCAAACCGCACAGCTGTTTGCTCGGTAAGAACTGGATTATTATTATTATTATTATTATTATTATTATTATTATTATTATTATTATTATTATTATTATTTCCTTTCCTCCTCTTTGGGGTGCGCTGAGTTAATCATTTATTTGCGTTGTTCTTACTTAATGCCCAGTATTTCTTCATTCTTTCTGATCTTCGTTTCGTCTCATCTGCCGAGATAATAGGTTTGGCTTTTAATTTAGATCCGTTTTGGAACCTTATATTTTCGTCTTTAGTTATTACTTTAGCTGTTCGATCGAACAGTGAATTTTATGTAATTTTTAATTCTACCAGGTCTTTTTCAGTTTCTTTAAACAATTTGAGTTTTGTTTTGCGGTTACGGAAAAAGTCGAAGATTTGTTTGCTTAATCTACTAGAATTCATTCTGAGAAGATGACCGTAAAAATGTATCCTTCTTTTTCGCATTGTATCTGAGAGTTTTTCAATTTTCTCGTAGAATGTTTTATTCTTGGTGTGTATTATTTTGGTCCAATGATCTTTCTCAAAATTTTCCTTTCTTTTAGCTCGGGTTTCTCAATCTAGCTTTTGAAATTCGTGTTTAGTGTTTCTGCTGCGTATAGTGCCTCTGGTTTAATCACTGTTTCATAATGTTTAATTTTGGAGCCCCATGAAAGAGATTTCTTGCTGTATGTGTCTTTTGTTACTTGAAAAGCCAGTTCGAGTTTACTTTTCCTGGATTCAATTGCTTTGTATTCCACAGCATTCCAACTAATCCATTCTCCGAGATATTTGAATTCTTTTACTATTTCAATCTTTTGTTCTTGGACGTTGAGGTATTATTATTATTATTATTATTATTATTATTATTATTATTATTATTATTATATATTCAGTCCTCAGCCCGAAGGCTGGTTGGATCCTCATCAGCTCCACTATTAGCTGTCATAGATGGCCTAGGCACCACTGAAGAGGTCCACTAGAGAAATGAGGAGTAAGGCAGTTTCCCGTTGCTTTCCTCACTGAGCCAGAAGTTGCTCTTACATATCAGTCTGCCAAGCCCACTGAAATGCATACACCAACCGACCATATGAGCAACATTTTCACACCATTCATAGCAGGGACTGGCTGCAGAAGGAATGGCATTACTAACATCAGTCACTTTCATATTGCCAAAGCCAAGCATAAGACAGATCAATGAAAGCAACAGAATTGTTCTAACCCATACCAGAAGACAGTGCACTGTAAACACGAGGTCTCGCCAGCAAAGGGGTATATTATTATTATTATTATTATTATTATTATTATTATTATTATTATTATTATTATTATTATTATTATTATTATCATCATCATCATCATCGTGCAGGGGTAGAGTGCTTGTCACATGCAAAGACCCCAGGTTCGATTCCTGGCTAAAAAAAAAATGTAAGCGTGGACAAAAGGCTGGAACGTGTTTCACTCAGCCTTGTGAGACCATTTGAGGGGCTGTTAATACGAGAGGCAGCGAATCTGGTTACGAATGTGAAGTAGAGCAACACGCCTAAGGATCTCGTTACGGTGACCAAGTACAGGGTCCGGCATAAACGTCTGATAGTTTTCGAAAAAAAAAAAAAGAATGTACTTAAATGTATGTTGATGTTTATTTCTTCACTGAAAAGACTCATTTATGTCATTTAATTATGACACCGATTATACTTTTAAAAGGGCAAATAGAGCCGTAAGATCCTTCTTTCTCGGTGCGACGTAAAGCCTCTATATTCGGGAGACGGAGACAGGCTGTCCCACCGTCGGCTGTCCTGAGAATGGTTTCCAGTGGTTTTCCATTCTCCTGCACTAAGGCGAATGCCGGGGCAGTTCCTATTATAGGCCCCCAACCTTCTACGCATATCTCTTTCACCGACACAAATCTCCTGGCTGAGGCACGGCGTCACCGTCTAAGAGGCCCGCCTACCCCTTCAGGAGAGGAATGAAAACGTTTAGTAGTAGTGTAGTAGTAGGCGATTAAACCTGGTTTGACGATTTGTATTGGAACATCATTGCTCCGGGTTGTCATTTTTTATTAGATCGCGCTGTGGCGAAGAATTATTTCAAAGGTTTAAACTGACATTGTTTCGTCAAAGGTTCTGATAGGTGGTCAATACCTGAATGAACATACTACAAATAATAATCAATATTGTTATGAATAAAACTCCATCTGTTTGATTACTGTTGTAAACAAGGTAAGGTTTACATGAACACAACTTATTTATTTGCTTCACATAAAAATTTACAGGAATGAAACATAAAATGTCTTGAAGCTAAGTAGATAATTAAGCTTAAGAGAGTTTCTGTCACTATAGACTATGTACACTTTGAATGTATTTACAATAGCTTCTATCTTGAAAGGTAGTTCGTAGGAATGTTCAGTTCGTGATAGTCGAAAACTATCAGTTTCACTAGCATTGATTAGCGAATAGAGTTCCTTCTAACTCGAAGTGTCTGAGTTTATGAGTTTGCACAGAATGACAGCTAAGTTCACAATTAGAGAATCTAATGTGTGTGTCGGAGCCTGAGTGAGATTGGGGATGTGTAGAGTCTTTCATTTTCACGCCCTTCGTGGCCCTTGTCTTCCTTTGGCCGATATGTTCATTCTTCGAAGTGTCGGATCCCTTCCATTTTTCCCTATGATTAGTGTTATATAGAGGATGGTTGCCTAGTTGTACTTCCTCTTAAAACAATAATCACCACCACCACCACCACCACCACCACCTAAGTGTAGTCCCATACGTTCGTCCTAAAGTGCTGTCGTTCGGAGATCCAAACAACGTTGCCAGATCGCCAGTATTTGAATAGGTATCGATCTTTCCCTCATCGATGTGTATTATATCTTTCATCCTTGCGGTTCTGCAGCTCCGCATGTCGTATTATGAAGCCGCACATGATAGTCACACACGCATATGGGCGAACAAGCAGGCCATGGAACGTTACTGCGAAGGAAAAAGACACGTCCAGGGAACATAGGGTACTGCCGTTAAAGCCCTAGATATGTGTGCTGTCACTCATCTTGCTGGAACCGAAATTGGCCTGTATCCAGGCGCGCCGAATTCGGGTAATTATTGGGGGATGGGGGGGCATGATGAACATGAACACAGGCATGTGAAATGAGGAACAACTGTTAACGCAAACATTCCTGTATAATAACAGTATTAACAAACAGAAAAAAAAAGAAAACAGAAATAATAGAGCTTATTTCTCAAGTACATTTTTGAACGAGTCTTACGTAGCCTACGGAGTTTTCAATAATATTCACAAGTAAACAGAAAAATAGACCTTGATGCATAAATAAAGTAAATATTTTGAAAGAACTGTTTTTTTTTACAAGTTGCGTTACGTCACACGGACAGGGATAGGTCTTATGGCGACGATGGTATAGGAAAGGGCTAGGAGTGGGAAGGAAGCGGCCGTGGCCTTAATTAAGGTACAGTCCCAGCATTTGCCTGGTGTAAAAATGGGAAACCACGGGAAACCATCTTCAAGGCTACAGCTGCGCGCCCCTAACCGCACGGCCAACTCACCCGGTTAAAACTTGTTTAATAAATACATTTTCTTAATAAATATCATGTTACCGTACTGTATATTATGTCCGACTCGTTGGCTGAATGGTCAGCGTACTGGCCTTCGGTTCAGAGGTTCCCGGGGTCGATTCCCGCCCGGGTCGGGAATTTTAACCTTCATTGGTTAATTTCAGTGGCTTGGGGGCTGGGTGTTTGTGCTGTCCCCAACATCCCTGCAACTCACACACCATACATAACACTATCCTCCACCACAATAACACGAAGTTACCTACACATGGCAGATGCCGCCCACCCTCATCGGAGGGTCTGCTTTACAAGGGCTTTACACGAAATTATACTGTATGTTATGCATTTGATGATACGAAATGTGAAAAGCTATACCACCAGGTACATCACCTGAACAGTCTCCATTGGGAAATGTAGTTCTCTGAAGGAATACCACCTTCTTCGGATTTAACGCCGTAACAGCCTCCGAAGACTACCTACGCTACTGCCTGTGTCAATGCAGCTTCTGTGTAGTTCTGGTGTCGGAAAGTTGCTTAACATTGCAATGTAGTGATCTAAATTCACTGTCACGGCATGACCGTCCTCGTCGAAGACATATGGTCCAATTGTCCCGAAGCTGTTCACATCACAGCGTCAAACGTTCACTGTGAAGGGGACGTTCATGCAGGATGTGTGGATTCGTGTCTGACCAGTGTCGAAAATTCTACTTATTCACATAACCAGAGAAATGTGCCTTGTCACTCAGTGATCATTTCCATCATTTTCACCGAGAAAGCTTTTCAATGTTCGCAATCACGAGAACTCAACTTTTGCGCAGTCACGAGTTTGTAGGGGTGGAACCAGGTGCGGGATCCTCCTCAAAGACCATTCTCTTTGGTTCAGAAAGGCGCAGAGCAGTGGCGTGAAGGGGTGGTGAACGATCAAGGCTGTTGTGAAATGCCTCACTGCCTGGGTGTTCTCAGGCGTGTGAGTGGTTCTTGGTTTTTCTGTTCATTTCCGTTTACATGCCGATGCAGTTGTTCTGAAAGTGTTAACCCACAGCAATATTGTGTTGCGGCTGGGAACTCAGCCATGTCAACCCACACTGAAATATTGCCGGCACCTTCTCTGCGTAACATTTAGAGTCTGTCACCTGTCTAAAAAATATTTGTCTCCACAGCAAACGCCCGATGTCTAGCGTTCCACAGCTCCCTCACAAATAAAATGGCATGGAGAGTGGAATTCAACCCCTCCTTACCCGTCTGAGCGCGTCTTTCCCAGCCGAAGCTACAGTCAGTCTAAAAACGTCAGATATTTCTACCGGACCCTATAGAACTCCAATATCTGAAGGTCATACAAATGGGCAGTATTCGTTTTGTCAAGTCAAGGTCCTAATGGGCTGTTAGGCCAGGGTTATTATCATTATATATTTTAAAAAAAATTGATGCGAGCAGTATCCAGTATTCGGGAGATAGTAGGTTCGAATCCCACTGTCGGCAGCCCTGAAAATGGTTTTCCGTGGTTTCCCATTTTCACACCAGGCAAATGCTGGGGCTGTACCTTAATTAAGGCCACGGCCGCTTCCTTCCCACTCCTAGCCCTTTCCTGTCCCATCGTCGCCATAAGACCTATCTGTGTCGGTGCGACGTAAAGCAACTAGCAAAAAAAAAAAAAAAAAAAAAAAAAAAAAAAAAAAAAAATTGATGAAAACTAAAGTCAGTCAGTACGGCCATTCTATCCGGTCGATTTCCTTCATTTTTTAACTGAAAGATATTTATGCACAGATTTGTCATCATGCATTATAAATCACTTAACTTTCGCCTTCCTCAAATTATTTGATTTTTTCAATTTTTTGTCTCTTTGAAGCAATCATATCTTTGGCTATAATTGAGGTACGAAGTTCATTTTGACCTAAGAACACTCAGTGGATCAAGCTCTTTCATTTCAGCTCGTAACTATTCAATTTGGTTGATTCTGAGGAAAGTTATGAGTGCACATTCAATTTGACGTCCCATTTCTTCAACATTTTTTTTTCTCATTGAAGCAATTAAATCTTTCGTTCTAATTGAGGTACGCAGTTCGTTTTGGTCTGAAAACACTCAGTGGATCAAGCGCTTTCTTTTGAGGTAATAAATACTTAAATTGGTAGATTCTGAGAAAAGTTATGAGTACATTTGTCTCCATGACGAAGATCTTTCAAGGACTTTTCAACAATTCAGCGCGTAGTGTTGTTCCAAGGAACGTTTAATTCAATTTCTTTGTGTGATGTATTTTCAAGTGTTTTGTTGACTTAATATTACATTCTATTACCGCAGCAGATCATGTGCTTTATTACATTAAGTCGGAACTTTGCAAATACATCCGTGAAGAGGGTAACGAACAACACCATACTTTGCGCATTGCGGGCGGGAAACTCCTAGTTATTATCCTTTTTATTATTACTCAAGGTCCCTTGCCGTTCCACAGCATTCGGTATAGGTCAGATAACTCGTCTTGCTATGCCTGTCATTATCATGTTGTTTTGCCGGCCCTTTCCAATGGTTTTATGGACATTTAATAAGAATTGCGTTATGGTATGCCGCAGTTCGCAGTCAGAATTTATCCATTCTGACGTCATCATGCGGTCTGTTTGGTAAAAATATCTCCATATATTCGCTTTTTTATCCAGCAGTTCTTGATGTAAAACTTGGTATTTCTTTTTGCTAGGGGCTTTAGCGACGTAAAGCCCATAGCAAAAAAAAAAAAAAAAAAAAAAAAAAAAAAACCCTTGGTATTGTGTCGTAGAAGGTATTGGCATTTTTAATCGCAGTTTTTTCATATAGGACGGTTGTCTTATGAGTTCATACAGTAGGTTAGTCTCGAAGGAGCGTTTTTCTGCCAGGCAGAGAATTTTTTTATGATACGTGGCCTTCACTCTTTCCAATGTAGCTATGTGATCCTTCAGTAGGTGTTGCCAGATAATGTCTAAGGCGTATGTCATGATGGGGTCTGTTTGTACGTAGACTTTTCTCTCAGAAGCGTGTAAGTTGGCTGAACTTAGAGACCTATTAATGTCTCACAATTCACCGGCATGCAATGCCGGAGAGAATGAAACAAAAATGAAGCCAATCGGTCAAGTAGAATGGACAGACAAAAAGCAAAGCAAAGCAAAGTCACCTCCGTACAGGCCATGAAGGCCCTTGGAGGGGTGGAAGGTAAAGGCTTCCACCCTTGTTAACCTCGGCACGTGATGGGGTAGAGTGGTTAGCTCTACGCCCGGCCGCCTTTGCCCCCAGGAATTAAGCTGGTACTCATTTTTGGTGTAGGCTGAGTGAACCTCAGGGCCACATGCACCTCTGGAAGTGGAAATATCGTTTCTTAAATTTTACGACTTCCTGATGGGGATTCGAACCCACGTCCTTCTGGGCGAACCGAGGACGCCTTTACCGCCTCGGCCAGGCAGCCACTAGAATGGACAGACGGATTTGCAAAAGCTATTTTAGTAAACTCTTTTTTTAATGTATAGATTATTATTATTATTATTATTATTATTATTATTATTATTATTATTATTATTATTTTACCATCTGCTTTACGTCGCACCGACACAGATAGGTCTAATGGCGCCGATGGGATAGAAAAGGGCTAGGAGTGGGAAGGAAGCGGCCGTGGCCTTAATTGAGCTACAGCCCCAGCATTTGCTTGGGGTGCAAATGGGAAATTATGGAAAATAATTTTCAGGGCTGAAGACATTGGGGTTTGAACCCACTATCTCCCGAATGCAAGCTCACAGCTGCGTGACCCTAACCGCACGGCCAGCTCGCTTGGTATTATTATTGTTAGTTCTCCGTTAGGGTCTTCTAGGGACCACGTGATAATTTCAATACTTCATCCTTTGTTGCTCCTTCTTCCTCCAACACTCCTTCATCTTTTCACCATTTTTTCTTTTTGCTCTCCTCAGAGCATTTTGAGGCGGTTTTCTTTCCCTTCCGACCTCGGAAACCTTCCATTTTTAACACTTTCTTCCTAAAAATCTCGCTCTCTGCCGCTTCTTCTCTTATATTGTCCCCCCCCCCCCAAATCTTTCTTGACTTCATACATCCAGGTTGTTGTTGACTTCTTATTCCAAAAATATTTGAACATCTGTTTCGTTAACCTATTTTCACCCGTTCCGTACAAATGTCCAAAAAATATCAATCACCTCTTCCGAATTGTTTCTGTTTTGTTTTCTATGTTCCGGTATATTTCATTATTATTTCTTGATTTCCAGAGTTCTGTAGTTCTTGGCGGACCGAGTATTTTACGTATATTAAGTTACTGTATTATTGTACCCGGAGTAAGCCTTCTCCGTCCATTTGAACTGCGCGCCTTCTAGAAGGCCATCGGTACTGTGAACCCTGAATTATGTATCTGAAGAAGTTTAGACCTTTAGACTTTAGGGGCCGATTGCAGAAACGATGACTAGTTTTAAGCCTTAGACATCGTCTACCTAAACAACGTCTAAATCATTCACGATCTTCCATTGCATAAACAATGTTCAGTCGATGTTTAACTAGACATCCCTTAAAGTTTCAATTTTGGTTTGAAAATGGAGACAGAAGTATCTTTCATGCAACTCTTTGCTTGTCGCAACCAATGAAATTCGTGGGTGCGCGCGCCGAACGCCAGTCAGCTGTTTGTCTTCCTACACATTACTCAAATATGGCTGAGCATGGCTTGCCCACAGATAAGAGTATCGCTTTGGGTGCAAATTAAATCTCATAATATTATCGACACTAAAGCGACACGCCACCGTACGGAGAAGTGTAGCTTACGCTTTCATTGTTACAGTGAGTGTAATTTACTCATAAATACAGTAGCTTCGACGAAGAGAAGATGAAGCAATAGTAATGTGTAACCGAGTGTGTTGTACGGGCCATATAGATGTAGCTTGCATTCTGGAGATCGTAGATTCGAAACGCATCATCGGCAGCCGTGAAGATTGTTTTCCATAGTTTCCCTATTTTTACACCAGGCAAATACTAGGGCTGTTATTATGGCCACGGCTCTTCTTCCCCAGTCCTCTTTAAACGATTATCACCACCACTTGCCTTTTCCTATCTGATAGTTGCCGAAAACCTATGCGATTATATATATAAATCCCATACAACCTACTTTTTAGTTTTCACTATTATGTGTGTTTACTTGGCAGTAAATATAAGTGAATCTCTCCCGGTTGATGTATGTGACAGCCCTCAGATGATCGGGACACGTAATTGTGATATGTATGTAGTCGAAGTGACCTATAATTCCATGGAAATTACCCCATGTATATAATAAAATATATCGATTGCCAAGAATTTATTCAAGTTGATAGTTACCGGGCTGTCACTTTGTCAGTCTCAAGAAACAAGTCTCTCGTAAAGCGAAACCTTATTTTATGATTATCTCCCCGTGCATGTCAAACGAATTGCTGCGATTTAGCAGCGGGCGACCCACAGAGAGGCCGTCGGACTAACCTTTCTTCCCGGAATCGTCTCAAACGATAATACTAATTACGTATTTCACGGTACATAGCCTCTGATTGTGATTCACTCCTGTCATTTGAGGTTAAACAGTGCTCTCGGCAGTGTTTAAACATGACCGGTTGAACATCGGTTTTAGACAGTGTCTAAGTGATAAATAACGTCTCTGCAATGCGGTAGCCATACTTAGGCATTGTTTAACCGTAGACATCGTCTAAATGCCGTTTCTGCAATCGGCCCTAGATGTCTCTACTATCGACTTATGTGCCCCCTCTGGCGGGAGGACGGACTGTTAATTTTTCACGGAAAATACCTATTCTATATGGTTGTAAACCTGAAGTGATTGTATATATTTCTTTTTATGTGCTGAGATTGCCAGCAATACTACGCCTTCTTTCTTATGTTATGGACCAATCAGAAATTTTTGTATATATTTTTGTAGCCAATTAAAATTGGCGGTGTGTACAGGCATTCTGCCTAGCTCAAGAGAGTTCGGACCGGGCGAGTTGGCCGTGCGGTTAGAGGCGCGCGGCTGTGAGCTTGCATCCGGAAGATTGTGGGTTCGAATCCCACTGTCTGCAGCCCTGAGGATGGGAAACTACCTCACTCCTCATTTCCCTAGTACGCCTCTTCAGTGACACTTAGGCTATTTATGACAGCTGTTAGTGGAACTATGGAGGATCAAACCAGCCTTCGGGCTGAATACCCAACATACATACATACATACATACATACACACCAGGCAAATGCTGGGGCTGTACCTTAATTAAAGCCACGGCCGCTTCCTTCCAACTCCTATGCCTTTTCTATCCCATCGTCGCCGTAAGACCTAACTCTGTCGGTGCGACGTAAAGCCACTAGCAAAAAAAAAAAAAAAAAAAAAAAAAAGTTCGGGAATATTCCCCCTGAGTTGCTATATACGCTGGGCGCTTTTGGACCACTTTGTCATCTTCATCGCTCCGATCTAAGTGTGTGTATGGCATAGTTGGGGGCAGGGGTAACCTTGCCGTCGGCGGAGGGCCCAACAGCTCAAGGTAATGGCAGACATATTTTTTTTTTTTGCTATGGGCTTTACGTCGCACCGACACAGATAGGTCTTATGGCGACGATGGGATAGGAAAGGCCTAGGAGTTGGAAGGAAGCGGCCGTGGCCTTAATTAAGGTACAGCCCCAGCATTTTCCTGGTGTGAAAATGGAAAACCACGGAAAACCATTTTCAGGGCTGCCGATAGTGGGATTCGAACCTACTATCTCCCGGATGCAAGCTCACAGCCACGCGCCTCTACGCGCACGGCCAACTCGCCCGGTCAGACATATTTTAAAATATGTGATGACTCCATACAGTTAACTTGAGGGGAAGGTTTTAAACTTGTTTCTTAGTGTAAAATTCTCATGTTTAATATCACCTTTTAAATGTAAATTTGCAGGCAAGTCTAAGGACTCCATTCAAATCCCTGCTGAGAAATATGTAACTTATGGAATAAAGAGTGTTCACCCTCTATTAATTCCCATTCGACTTGGTATGGGGGTGACTATGATTTTCTAAAACTCTAAATTCTTCAGACCATTTTGGAACTTAATATTTCGCATCTAGTCACCTCTCTGTTGTAGTATAGGATTAGCCTCTGTAACTTAGGGCCATAAGCCCATGTAGGATTTTAAGTGTATTTCAAAAATGGTGCTAGTGCTTCGCCTCTTAGCATTTTGTTCGTGGCCGATCTCTTAAACCTTTTCTTTTGTACCCTAAGGCCACTTATAATGGGCACTTATTGCCTCTGTTTAAAGTGTCATTAGTTATTGACGAGTGTGTAATAGACTGTTGAGCTGAAATGACAGTAAGCACTGTTTTGAAGTTTATCTAGTGTAAATTTTGACAGAAAACTTGTGCCTCTTAGAGGCTGGACTGTAGTAAAACTTTGGAATGTAAGTGAGTGGATTCTTTTTAAGGGGGGCCCCGTAGCCCGCTCCCCCGCCGTGGCAATCGACTCAATCTACATTGCCTCCGACATGCTATTAGTTTCTAAGTAGAAAAGAGATGGCAGGGAAGAGTGGGAAATGATACAAGGAGTGTCTGCCGGTTTCCGAGTTAGACTCGCTACCACGACAAGAGTTTGTATTGGTTAGGTGGTGTTGAGGTGTGGTGTTGAAGGGTAAATGAGTGGAGCAAAGTTGCTCTTTTAAATAGTGTAACTTTAGAGCTAATAACGCTCATTTCTTGTCAGACAGGCTTCGGCAGCCGGCACGATTCTCATCCTCGCCGCTAGAAGGGGGCTTCATTCATTCCATTCCTGATCCGTTCAAATGACTGGAAACAGGCTGTGTATTTTCATATTTTGTCGACAGTTTTCTCTATTGTAGGTCTACCTGATTTTTGGACTATAGTCCACTCTTGTTATCCGAGCTGCGGAGCTCTTTAACTGTTATTTGTTGTTGCTGATTCAGATCATCTATCAAAGCTTTAAGTCAGAAAAAAAGAAAGGAAAACAATAAAAATTCAAAATTTAGTGTTTTAAATTATGCTCTGATTTTTTTCTCTGTCCACCCATCCAAACCAGCGTCTTCTTACACCTCTGTAAACCACGAAATTTCCGTAACAAATTATTATTAATATATTCGGTCGTGAAGCTTATGGACCGGGAGGACCTGAGTTCTAACATTGCTTCCACTTATTGTGCCAGGCTCCTCACTTTCATCTATCCTATCCGACCTCTCTTGGTCAACTCTTGTTCTTTTCCGACCCCGACGCTATTAGGTTTGCGAGGCCTAGGGAGTCTTTCATTTTCACGCCCTTCGTGGCCCTTGTCTTCCTTTGGCTGATGTCTAGATTTTTCGAAGTGTCGGATCCCTTCTAGTTTTCCCTCTGATTAGTGTTATATAGAGGATGGTTGCCTAGTTGTACTTCCTCTTAAAACAATAATCACCACCATCAGCCTAACACTAAAATGAAGCTCTACCAGACAGTCATTTGCCCTGAAGCCTTATGGATATGCTTCAGATTGTCTAATATGAAACGGGAAGGGACTTACGGACAAGCTAGCAATTCAGGAGAGAAAAATAATGAGGAAAATATTAGGACCAGTCAAGGAAGGTTACGAATACAAAAGGCAACCCAACCAGGAGCTCTACAAATACTGTGAAAAAATCACGGATGTGGCCAGGAAGAGACACACAGCATTTTGTGGACACGTCTACAGAATGACCAACCAGTTCCCCCTGTGGGTGGGGGCGTAGAATAACACCCACGGTATCCCCTGCCTGTCGTAAGAGGTGACTAAAGGAGGCCCCAGCGGCTCTGAACTTTGGAGCGTGGGTTGGCAACCACGGGGCCCTTAGCTGAGTCCTGGCATTGCTTCCACTTACTTGTGCCAGGCTTCTCACTTTCATCTATCCTATCCGACCTCCCTTGGTCAACTCTTGTTCTTTTCCGACCCCGACGCTATTAGGTTTGCGAGGGCTAGGGAGTCTTTCATTTTCACGCCCTTCGTGGCCCTTGTCTTCCTTTGGCCGATATCTTCATTTGTCGAAGTGTCGATTTTTCGTCTGATTAGTGTTAATTAGAGGATGTTGCCTACGTGTCCTTCCTCTTTAAACAATAATCACCACCACCACCTGACCAACCAGCTTCTCGTTTACTGGCAAAACAGGAAGTCCAAGTCACCATGGTTGATGGAAGTAAACAAATATCTGCAGGAACAGAAAGATACTTTAAAGACCAGACATCTCTCAGGAGGATGCTTAAACAAATGAGATTCCAGGATAAAGTGCCAAGAAGGAAGACAGGTACCTCTGGATAAGAAGAGGAAGGAACAATACAACCAGAGGATGCGCAGTTACTGGACAAACATCAAAACCACCCCAAACGCAATAGTGAATATCGTGATCCTTAGTTGGCCTATATTACTGCGAATACCATGGACAGCACACCGTACTAATGAATCGATCCTGCAACAGCTCGGCATCAGAACAAGACTGTCGACCCTTATCAACCAAAAACAACTTGGATATTTTGGTCATATTGCCAGAAGACAGGAGGCAATGGAAATACTTATCATAGAGGGAAAAGTCGAAGGCCGAAGATCTAGAGGACGTGCACCGTTACGATGGATGGACCAGAACAAGAACTTGACCAGGATGAGCTTACAGCAAGCAAGTCACCATGCCCAAAGCAGAGACTCCTGGAGAAAGATCACCAAAAGAATTGTCACGTGATGCCACTACACCCTTACGAAGGGTTGGACTAAGAGAGAGAGAGAGTTGGCCTATACGAAACAAGAAAGAAGATGAACAGCACAGATACGATTACGGAAAATGTTTTCGAAAAAAAAAAAAAAAAAGATGGAGTGTAGATGCGGTCGGTTTCAGTACGATCCACGTTTACATGGAACTCAATTCGAACTGAGTACGATACGATCCCAGGTGTTATCGTATCGATGTTGGGACTCAATCCGGACTCGTGAGTCTCCGTTTACATGCCTTTTTCAGTAGAGAATGTGTACTCAAATCGATGTAAATATTATTTGTTGTTTACGTCTCACTGACTACTTCCACGGATTTCGGAGACGGCGGTGCGTCGGAATTTGTATGTGTCATTAAAAATAAGGACACGAGGCTGACTTATTTGAGCACCTTAAAATACACCGGACTGAGCAAGGATCGAACCCTTCCAAGTTGGGGTCAGAAGGCCAGCGCCTCAACCGTCTGAGCCACTCAGCCTGGCAAATCGATTTGAATCCTGCATGTAAACGTACTGCCACTACGTACAGTCAGTGATGTAGTTGGAACAAAATATTTACAGGAACTCACTTTATTAATTCGATTTTCAAATGGACTCGTATTAGGTGTCAAAATCAGCGGCCTAATGTTTCCGACAAGTTTTTTCATCAGCTGAACGTTTCCCCTTTCGTAGCCATGACTTGACGTATGATTGTGGGTTAAATATATGCATAGGGGTCCAACGCTGCTTATGAAAATAAGTCCGCTTGATCTTGCAACCAGCAGCCTATTTCTCTTTTCGGCGTGGATCTCATTGTACACCCATGACGTTTCAGCGCTATGTATAGATTATAAGATGTTCTTACTGAATGTAAAAATGTTACGTCATTCCTTAAGCGGCAAAATATTTTCCGGAACGGCGTTCCGGCTCGTTCCGGTCCAACTAAACCACTGCGTACAGTAACTCATTTCTGGGAACACTTTGAACAAGAGAGATAAGTCCTTGGGCCTACTGCCATATTTACAAAGTTACATCAATATATGCTGTTAGTAAAACATATTTTCCTTTCTTCAGTTTGAGGAGTGAAAGGTCCGTTTCCTCCACTGAATGGACAGCGCAAGATACGCCATCTGACGTTTTTTTACTATGTTTATGTTGACTTATTTATTGGTGGTACGATCAACTCATGATTTTGTTTATAATCGACATAAATAAACAATACAGAATCGCGGTAATATGGATACCTTTGTTTCGATTCTGCCGAAACTAATTTTGAGTAATACATTTTTAAACTACCTGGAAAAAAGAAAACATGATAAGATAAGATAATACAATACCCATCTCCCATAATCTCGAAAACCGCAGATTCAGGAGAGGGTATTATTAATTGTAATATTTTCTTATTTTTGATGCATGCAGTATACAAAAGTTGATATCCTGTAACATAATTATAGAACACAAAGAAAGCACAAATAAAGAAACGACCGGAAAACATGATAAATCAATTTTAACACTTGAATGATTTAGGAATTGAAAAATCTATATATAAGAGTTTTGTCTGTACATTGCTCAAAATTTAAAAAGGATGGTATTTCTGTATCAGTCGGATCTATAGTAACAAGGAAATGCACTTTTTTAATTTTCCGTAATTTCTTTCTGTCTGTCTGTCTGTCTGTCTGTGTATCTATCTGTCTGTATGTACACGCGTCACTAGAAAACGGCTGAAGATAATGTAATGAAAATCGGTGTGTATTATCCGGGAATAAGTCGCAACAACCTAGGTCATAAATAACCTTTTTCACGCCGAGAGAAATGGTAGTTTAGGGGAAGGACCAAAATTTAATTCTCAAATATGTATGTTAGTAGTGATCCTATCTTAATGAAAATCGGTATGTAAAGTCCGGGGATAAGTCGCTACAATCTAGGCCATAAATAATCTTATTCACACTGAGAGAAATGGTAGTTTAGGGGAAGGCCTAAATTTAATTCTCAAATATTTGTTATTATTTGTCCTATATTAATGAAAATAGGTATGCAAAATCGGAAAATAAGTCGCTACAATCTAATTCATAAATAATTTTATTCACGCTGAATGAAATGGCAGTTTAGGGGAAGGCCTAAAATTGACTGATCAAATATTTATGTTATTAGTGGTCCTATTGACAAATAGTATATAACTAAATTATATATTATTAAATATCCGATCATTTATGTCTTATACATTTTTACTGTACCGGCTATGATAACGAAGATATTCATGAATTTGAATTTTTGTTGCTAAGTCTATATCAGCGCCGCCACGAGGAAATGGGTAAACAGAATTTAATGAAAATCGGTATGTGAAGTCGAGGAATAATCAACTACAGTCTACGCTGTGGTTAATTTTATAAGACGCCCTAATATTACAGAGTCGAAAGAAAACTGAATGTGAAGGCCTGCAATACAGAAAGCTCATAATATTGATCAACAATAACATTATATTGACCATTATTTGTTGTGATGTGCTTTGTGTCTCTGTTGCCGCTCATCTCCGATGGATGGGATTACTGCTGTATACAGAGGCTTTATAGATTTGCTTAACGTCACACCGAAACAGATAGGATTCATGGCGACTATGGGATAGGAAAGGGCTAGGAGTGGGAAGGAAGCGGCCCTGGCCTTAATTACGTTATAGCCGCAGCATTTGCCTGGTGTGAAAATGGGAGACTACGGAAAACCATCCAGGGCTGTCGACAGTGGGTTTCGAACCAACTACCTCCCGGATGCAAGCTCACAGCTGCGCGCCCCTAACCACACGGCCAACTCGGCCGATCGTACTGAGTATAGCATCCTGACTGAATATTGGCGGGAAGTAGCTGGGGAGTTAGATAACTTTCTTCTTTAGCATGCCGTTCCTCTGGTTCGTAAATTTTCTGATACTACTGATACATAACAGGCTGGTTCATCATAGTATTCGAGCTATTCAATCCCTACCCTGAGGCACTGATTGGAATGAGCAGTGTACATATTTAACGAAATGGCAGAGGAGTGTTCACGGCTGTCTGCGGTCTGGTCATTCCAGCACTGGAACTTTGGACTGTTAGATCGGCACCGTAGTACTGTTCGTTAAAAGTGAGAAAATGTGCGGTTTTTCATTTGATCGAGTATTTTATATGATAACATTGCTTTTAATTGCTACATTCCTACTGACGACTTCAGGTAGGAAAACCACAAAGACAGTCTTTCCGAGAATCACGTAGCGAAGCACGGGTACATCAGCTAGTAAAAAAAAAATAGTAACAGTATTATACTTGAAAAAGAAACAACTTAATTCAATAATTAAAAATAATAATAAATAATTAAGTTCGTTCTTGACTGGATGATCAGCGTTGAGGGCTTCAGTTCAACGTGTCCCGTGTTCGGTTCCTGACCAGGTCGGGGATTTTAATCCTGTATGATTGATTCTTCTGGCTCAGAGACTGGGTGTTTGTCCCAAAACTCTCATCTTCATATTCAGACAACACATTACACTACCAACCACCACAGAAACACGCAATAGTGATTACGACGCTCCACATAGGGTTTAAGTCGGGAAGGGCATGCGGCCGTGAAACAGGGCCAAATATACATGTGCGAAACCGTTCCCCTTTGCGACTCCACAGGTGTGGGAAAAGGTGTAGATTATTATTATTATTATTATTATTATTATTATTATTATTATTATTATTATTATTATTATTATTATTATTATTATTATTATTATTAGAGAGTCTCCGTGGCTCAGGTGGCAGCGCGCCGGCCTCTCACCGCTGGGTTCCATGGTTCAAATCCCGGTCACTCCATGTGAGATTTGTGCTGGGCAAAGCGGGGGCGAGACAGGTTTTTCTTCGGGTACTTCGGTTTTTCCTGTCATTTTCATTCCAGCAACAGTCTCCAGTATCATTTCATTTCATATGTCATTCATTAATCATTCTCCCAGAGGAGCGCGACGGGCTTCGGCAGCCGGCACAATTCCTATCCTCGCCGCTAGATGGGAGCTTCATTCATTCCATTCCTGACTCGGTCAAATGACTGAAAACACTTGCAAACTTCGACTCATTGGCTAAATTGTCAGCGTACTGGGTTTAGGATCAGAGGGCCGCGGATTCGATCCCCGGCTGGGCTGAGGATTTTAATTGTGTGTGGTTAATTCGTCAGGTATTTGGAAATTTGTGTTTGTTAATAAGTTAATAAACATCTACATACAACCAACACAGGAACATGCAAACCCACCATATAGGGTTGGCGCCATGAAGGGCAGCCGGTCGTAAAACTGGCCCGGTTACTTTATTGCCTGTATATATGTTTATTCGTGTACACGGATAATCAGGAGCCCTATTCATTGCAGCGTGTTTCAGAGATAGTTGGTAGAGTGTCACGGGTGGCCCAGATAGGTTGCGCAGTAGATGTTAGTTTTCCCTCGTCCTGCTCGTGACGTCATCACAGGAGCACCTTGACTGTGTAGCATACAATCGCATGTGTATCTCATTTCGTTGTTTATATATGTCTGTCTTATAAAGAAAGGATTTCCACGTAATAACCATACGCAATTTCTTTCCGTATATTGCTGTTGTTTTATATAGCGGCCTACTGTATTTTGCGTAGTGTGTGTGCCGTAGTTAGTTTCTGTGAGATCTCTGTTGAGTTGCTGTGTTTCGTGCAGTGAGGTGCACTTATTTTCTTGTCGTTAGTTGCGTGAACAATGTAATAGTAGCTGGAGTGAAATTTATGTGTTCATTGTACATTATCATTGCGAAAGAAAACTGTGCCGTTAATGATTCACCGACCGAGCTCGATAGCTGCAGTCGCTTAAGTGCGGCCAGTATTCGGGAGATAGTGGGTTCGAACCCCGCTGTCGGCAGCCCTGAAGATAGTTTTCCGTGGTTTCTCCTTTTCACACCAGGCAAATGCTGGGGGTGTACCTTAAGGCCATGGCCGCTTTCTTCCCATTCCTAGGCCTTTCCTGTCTCATCGTCGCCATAAGACCTATCTGTGTCGGTGCGACATAAAGAAAATAGCAAAAAAAAAAAGAAGATTCACCGCAATCTACAGCGACACCTGATTGTTCAGCAGAGGGATTTCGGTACCCCGCCGGCTACATCGCCGACCGTGAAAAAACGTATGACAGGTCAATGCGAATTCCCACTGGGGAAATGCTTTCCATTTCTTCTGGTACAGCCCCTGTGGGATAGATAGAAATGTTATCTCGGGGAGGTCTACTCGTTCCATCGTTAGAATGGTAAACCAAATAAAGGAATTTGAGTCAATTTTCAGGGACACTCACGGACGTGCTGAACTGTGATGCATACCTAATATTATACGCAAAGTGTGTCAAATAATTAGCAGTAAATTCCCCGCTGTACCACCAGAAATATTAAAAATGTATGTTAGAACGAAAATATTTATACGCATACGACAAATGAACATTCGGACAAGAACTGAAAAATCCATAGCAGCTCATCGGCGAAAGGCACGACAGTGGATTTCATCTTCAAAAGCACCACTCCATGACATTGTCAAAGCGGAGGCGGGACAGGTTTTTCTCCGGGTACTCCGGTTTTCCCTGTCATCATTCATTCCAGCAACACTCTCCATTATCATAGCATTTATCAGTCATTAATAAATCACTTTGGGAGCGGCGACCCCTTGTAATAATAGCCTATATATGGTTCGTTCATTACATCTCTGACCCGGTCAATGACTGGAAAACAGGTTGTAGGTTTTCCGGGACTATCTATGCATGGTTTCGAATAAGAACTTACTTCTGCTGCTGTTATAATATGTGTTAAGCTTTAAACTCGATACCTGCGGAATTGAGTCAGTATATCGTATGTTAACATACGGTAGTTCCATCACGGAATTTTTGCTTAAAGATTTAATATGACAAAGATTTCATATCTCTAAATATTTATGTTTACAGATTTGAAAGCCCGTAACCTTCCTCAAACTAAATAGAGGAACTTGGAAATGTTAATAAATTTCAAGCGTTGGTCAGTGTGTCGTCACGTTACATTTACGCCTTTTTCGTAATGGAAATAATGAAAAGTTACTATGCTGTATTCTTTCTCAATCTTATAACAGCAGTAATCTTTATGTCTGGTCTGCAATTAGTTCTGAGAAACTATAATGTTTGCTGATATTATGAGATTCCTACTGATTTGCGCGCTCTGTGCTCGGCTGCTTTGCTCCTACTGTGACGTCATTTAGTTAACCAATAGCAGCTCGGCTCGCGTTGGGCCCAACCTTCAGTAGTGTTTAAGAACCTTGGTAGAGTGTTGTGTTGTGTTGTGTTGTACATGTATGAAGATGTGTGTAGTAAGACGATCAGTCCCCAAGCCAGAGGAATAAACCAAACAAGGATAAATCCCTGGCCCGGCCGGGAATCAAACCCAGGGCACTATGAACGCTCATAAATATATGGACAAGAGTTGCTCACGACTGATGTCCAACAATTATGCTTTGGCGTGTTACTGTAATGTACCCATTATAAAACATGCGCCCGTAAGCCCACCTGGTGGCCTGATCGTTATGCTGTCTGACACCGTGGCTATCCGGTTCGAGTCCCGTTGGTCGAAGAAATGTTTACCGTCAGAATGTTAGCCGGCAGGGTAGTGGAGGTGATGATATACACTTTCTAATCACTAGATTGCTGGCCAAAAGCCTGGACTCAATTCCAAACCTTTTCGCAGTGCTCATATGGAGTGAAGGCTTATGACGCTGTTGATGGTGACTCGTCTTTCAGATGGAGACGTTAAGCCTTGAACAGACCCTTTGATGCTATTCGGCACTGTAGGACATCGTGTTTCACCATTTCTCTTTCTACTATAGGTCACTGCGTGTTAAGAAAACAGTTTTTCTCTTATGACAACAAGGTTGCAATATCGAACTGCTCTGCTCAACATTATCACAGGAAAACGGTGGCACGTACAGTACATATGTGAAACTCAGTATTCAAGTTCGAAATAAAAAAAAGGTGGGGTGGGGGGAATAAGCTACCAGTTAAACACAGTTTACTTTTGTTTCTTCCTCAGCCTCATTCATAAAGTAAATAAATCACTGTATTAATGTTAAGAGAAAGAAATCGCATACGTAGGCTCGATCACGTAACACTCACTCAACACAAGTACGCACTGATATGAAGATTACGGAACATACGCAACACAACTTCTCTATAAGCTGCCAGGATTCACGGAGTAACGGATTATACCAGAGCAACACAGAAGGAAAATGAAGGAAAGCAACAAAGCGATGGCGGTTCACGCCGTTGTGTTTCCTCCCTGGAATACATTTATAAAATAGAAAAAGCTTCAGTAGTTATTTTAATAACGCACAGGCAAAAAATATCTGAAGTATATTATAATATTCCTCGAGGAATTTGAGTGTCTAAGAGGGGGTGGGTTCGCTCCTTGTAGGTCCATAAGAGAAATACTGTTTTCTTAACATAGACACGTCATTCGCTCCATTTCATCAACTCCTACCGAGCAATTGGGCGTGTGGTTAGGGGAGCAAAGCTGTGAGCTTGCATTCGGGAGTCAGAGGGTTCGAAGTCCACTGTCGGCATCTCTGAAGATAGTTTTCCGTGGTTTCCCATTTTCACACCACGCAAATGCTGGGGCTGTACCTTAAGACCACGCCCACTTCCTTCTCACTCCGAGCCTTTTCCTATCCTATAAGACCTATTTGTGTCGGTGCGACGTAAAGCAACTTGTAAAAAAAAAAAAAAAAAAAGAAATACATCAACTCCTCTCATGAGGTGACGTCAGGAAGGGCATCTGGTCGTAAAATCTCGACATGAAGATTCATCACACTTCAAACCATAGGCGTAATTCGGGGATGGCAAGGGGTGGTAGTCCCTCCCCACCCCCCGCCGGCACCAAAGAAAACAGTGAAGGAAAACAAATTACCGTAATATTTCAAACTTACAAATAAACATTTTACGCAAAATTGTATACTGTACCTCTATAACGTTCTTGGAAAAAATTTCTATTTTTTTGTTCGGTTTTACCTTCCCCCTCAATTCTAATTAAAATGTCGCTAATAAGTTCCGAAAAATGCTGACGGGTGGGCGCCAAACGCAACGCTGCGCCCTATACGACTGTCTCGATGATTAATAATGTTCAGAGCAGGCAGCTACACTACGCGTAATAGACGAGCGGTTTGTTATGTTACAGTGTAATTCTGACTTATGCATCTCATATTTAATGGCTGGTCTGTTGACATAAACATGTCTTACGGCTGGAGGTCATTTGAAATTAGCTGTACGAAATGTGTAACGCGGTGTTACCTAGCAACCATGCCTTATGGTTGGCGGTCGTCTGAAATATCAGCGATGTTCCCTAACATCCGTTGGTGGTTGGCCTTGACCGAGAGACATGAGATAAGACATATTTTGTGATCATTTGGTGTTCCCAAAGGGAATTTTTTTTTGCTAGGGGCTTTACGTCGCACCGACACAGATAGGTCTTATGGCGACGATGGGATAGGAAAGGCCTAGGAGTTGGAAGGAAACGGCCGTGGCCTTAATCAAGGTACAGCCCCAGCATTTGCCTGGTGTGAAAATGGGAAACCACGGAAAACCATCTTCAGGGCTGGCGATAGTGGGATTCGAACCTACTATCTCCCGGATGCAAGCTCACAGCCGCGCGCCTCTACGCGCACGGCCAACTCGAAGGGAAAATTTCGACACCATTTTTGCTGAATTCTTTAATATTTTTAATTGCTAAATGGAAAGCAAACCCTGTACTTTATTTGTTTTCTTAGGTTTAGTATGCGTCCACCTCTGTGGTGCAGTAGTTATAAAGTGTGATTAGCTGCCACCCCTGGAGGCCCGGGTTCGATTTGCGGCTCTGCCACGAAGTTTGAAAAGTGGTACGAGGACTAAAACGGGGTCCACTCAGCCTCGGGAGGTCATCTGAGTAGACGGGGTTCGATTCCCGCTTCAGCCATTCTCGAAGTGATTTTCCGTAGTTTCCCACGTCTCCTCCAGGCAAATGCCGGGATGGTACCTAACTTAAGGCCACGGTCGCTTCCTTCCCATTTCCGTGTCTATCCCTTCTGATCTTCCCATCTCCCACAAGGCTCCTGTTCAGCATAGCTGGTGAGGCTGCCTAGGCGAATTACTGGTTCTCCTGCCCAGTTGTATTCCAAACCCAAAGTCTCACGCTCCAGGATAGTGCCCTTGAGGCGCTAGAGATGGGATCCCTCGCTGAGTCCAAGGGAAAAATCAACCCTGGAGGGTAAACGGATTAAGAAAGAAAGGGGTTTAATATGTGCCAGTTTACGTTAATGTTCAAGTGACAATTTTATCTTTATGAAGAAACAATTGTCATACTTGACTAACATTATTAAATTATTTTACTTTTAAATACCTGTAGATAACACTGAAGCCACTCTGTCGGCTTTATAGAAAATTTCACGAACTGACCCGACCAACGGTGGACAAGCCAATGATTTTTATAAAATACTGAGGATTTAACATTTTATTTCAACTCAGAAGAAAAGCAGTGCGACTTGTTATCAAAGAGCCTACAGTCCAACAGTGTGATCTACTACGAAGTTGTAAAATCAGTGAAGAAAAGGCAACAATCCTGCGAAAATTGGCGATGGGAGGAAAGTTCCATTTGAGAAAGTTTAACAGTAGGCCTACTACAAAGCTACAACACTGTTACATGTTATCGGCATACTTGAACAAGAGATAGAGGCTCAGGCTTCTAGAAAACGTGGATGTTCTTAACCATTTAAGTCAAGTTCTGAGTGGAGGCGGCCGGCTCCACGATGTAGGACTAGCGTGGCTGCGTTTTTCCCGGAGGCCCTGGGGTTCGATTCCCGGCCACGTCAGAGATGTTTACCTGAATCTGAGGGCTGGTTTGAGGTTCACTCTGCCTGTAAAGTGAGGAGCTCTCTGACGGTGAGATAGCGGTCCCGGTCTGGAAAGCCGAGAATAATGGCCGAGGGGATACGTCGTGCCAACCACCGCTTGGTAGGCTACGGCCCTTAGGGGCTGTTGAGCCATTGGGTGGGTAGGGGGGGGGGGATCTAAGTGGAAGAGAAGTAGACGTGGCCAGTGTAAATTTGTAAATTTTACACTCTGGACGAGGAACTGTTTCTGTCTAATCTGCAGATTTCTTTTCTTTTGAATGGAGGAATCATAAAACAAAACTATCCAAGAAAGAGCTGCCGTTTTTTGTAGAGAAATATTTTTTATCTTTGCGTTTGATTTTTACAGTTCCAATGAATTCAGCAGTTTGTGAGAGGTAGTTTTCATATTTTTTATTTTTATTTTTATTTTTTTACAATTTGTTTTACGTTGCACCGATACAGACAGGTCTTATGGCGACTATGAGATAGGAAAAGTCTAGGAGTGGGAAGGAAGCGACCGTGGCCTTAATTCAGGCGCCCGAGCATTTGCCCGGTGTGAGAATGTGAAACCACGGAAAGCCATCTTCAGGACTGTCGACAGTCGGGCTTCAACGCACTATCTATTTGATGCAAACTCGTAGTTGCGCGCCCCTAACCGCATGGCCAACTCGCCCGGTCTCTTCTTTCATTCTTGTAGAGTTTAAAAACATACTTCAAGAACACAATCGGCCAGGAGAGGTTATCCTCTGTTTGGCTCCTTTGGCTATCGAAAGGAGAATTGATGTTGCCATTCCGAAAGTAGTTGATGACTTCAATTCAAATCGAAAGAGAAGACTTAATTTTATGTAAAAATACGATGTGCTCAGATTATGTAAAATGAAGGAAACTTTGGTTTTTGTCCATGTTGTCTGCTTGATTTTTTACATTTACGGACAAGAACAGGCCAGGTAACAAATTAATTTGAATTACGCCTACTTTCTAATTCTATGTGAATGTTCTTTGCTTTACAAACGTTTCGTTATTAAATTAAAGTGGTTAACATAGGATCTTAAAGTTAAATAGAGAATATTAGCAATAATTTTGTGGTCGCAAATTGCTCTCAAAAGGGAAGACCCCCAGACGCCACGGTAATTCCTGTCACCCCTTCCCTCCAACAAAATTCTACACAGCAACATTGTCACAATGTTGTAAAACTTTTCGATCTAATTAATATTAGTGTGTGACGTCATAACCCCCTGTGGGTGGGGGCAGTAGAATAACACCCACGGTATCCCCTGCCTGTCGTAAGAGGCGACTAACAGGGGCCCCAGGGGCTCTGAACTATGGAGCGTGGGTTGGCGACCACGGGGCCCTTAGGTGAGTGCTGGCATTCCTTCCACTTACTTGTGCCAGGCTCCTCACTTTCATCTATCCTATCAACTCTTGTTCTTTTCACACCCCGACGCTATTAGGTTTGCGAGGGCTAGGGAGTCTTTCATTTTCACGCCCTTCGTGGCCCTTGTCTTCCTTTGGCCATACCTTCATTTTTCGAAGTGTCGGACCCCTTCCATTTTTCTCTCTGATTAGTGTTATATAGAGGATGGTTGCCCAGTTGTACTTCCTCTTAAAACAATAATCACCACCACCTGTGACGTCATAACAAATTTAGAATAGGAACATGGTTAGTCCAAAATGTTGAAGAATTTCAAAACACAGAGAAACGAGTGAGTGAAGGATACTCTTTCAGTTTTAAAACATTTTTAAACAATTGAAAAAAAATAAGTAATGAAAATTGTCTGTTGCAGCGAAAACATGCATTCCACAAAGAAGAGATACAAAGAGCAACACCACAAATAGTAGCAACAAATAAAGAAAGGATTGGGCATTAAGGAAAAAATGGCCAAGTCCAACGTACAGTAGACCAGGCTAATAATAATTATTTGGGGGGGGGGGGATGATGATTAACACGAACACAGGCATGCGAAATGTCGAGCGACTATTGATGCAAACATTCCTATATAAGAACAATATTCACAAACAAAAACGAAAAAAAATTAATAAAGTTTGTTTCTCAAATACATTTTTGAACAAGTCTTATGTACGGGATTTCATTAATATTCACAAGTAAACAGAAAAATAGAACTGGATTCATAAATACAGTAAATATTTTGAAGGAATGTTTTATGTACGAAGCTATCAAAGATAATCACAAGTAAAAAACTTAGAACTTGCTTCATACGTACATTTTCTTAATAAATATCCTATTGTCGTACTGCGTATTGTGTATTTCATGATACGAAATGTGAAAAGGTATGCCACCAGATACATCGCATGAACAGCCTTCGGAGACTACCAAACTCCACGACTGAACATCTAGGAGGAGAATGTTTCGGAAGGGAGGCGGAATGGTACTCTGCCACCCTAAAATCATTTAGGGGCCAGAAAACTCCTTGCCCCCAAGTCCGCGCTACTGACGTAGAGTGCAAGTGCGAACTCGGCACCGTCCGAAGGCCGTTGCGCTCGGTGCGCCATTGGCAGTGATATACAGTTTCATGTAGACCCAGTAAATTTAGGCAGTAATACACTGACTGACAGAGCAAATGCAACACCAAGAAGGAGTGGTCAGAACTTTATGCCAATTGCAGGGTAGACTGACGTCACTGAGGTATGCTCATGATGTGAAATGCGCCGCTGTGCTGCGCACGTAGCGAACGATAAATGGGACACGGCGTTGGCGAATGGCCCACTTCGTACCGTGATTTCTCAGCCGACAGTCATTCAGTCATTGTAGAACGTGTTGTCGTGTGCCACAGGACACGTGTATAGCTAAGAATGCCAGGCCGCCGTCAACGGAGGCATTTCCAGCAGACAGACGACTTTACGAGGGGTATGGTGATCGGGCTGAGAAGGGCAGGTTGGTCGCTTCGTCAAATCGCAGCCGATACCCATAGGGATGTGTCCACGGTGCAGCGCCTGTGGCGAAGATGGTTGGCGCAGGGACATGTGGCACGTGCGAGGGATCCAGGCGCAGCCCGAGTGACGTCAGCACGCGAGGATCGGCGCATCCGCCGCCAAGCGGTGGCAGCGCCGCACGACACGTCAACCGCCATTCTTCAGCATGTGCAAGACACCCTGGCTGTTCCAATATCGACCAGAACAATTTCCCGTCGATTGGTTGAAGGAGGCCTGCACTCCCGGCGTCCGCTCAGAAGACTACCATTGACTCCACAGCATAAACGTGCACGCCTGGCATGGTGCCGGGCTAGAGCGACTTGGATGAGGGAATGGCGGAACGTCGTGTTCTCCGATGAGTCATGCTTCTGTTCTGTCAGTGATAGTCACCGCAGACGAGTGTGGCGTCGGCGTGGAGAAAGGTCAAATCCGGCAGTAACTGTGGAGCGCCCTACCGCTAGACAACGCGGCATCATGGTTTGGGGCGCTATTGCGTATGATTCCACGTCACCTCTAGTGCGTATTCAAGGCACGTTAAATGCCCACCGCTACGTGCAGCATGTGCTGCGGCCGGTGGCACTCCCGTACCTTCAGGGGCTGCCCAATGCTTTGTTTCAGCAGGATAATGCCCGCCCACACACTGCTCGCATCTCCCAACAGGCTCTACGAGGTGTACAGATGCTTCCGTGGCCAGCGTACTCTCCGGATCTCTCACCAATCGAACACGTGTGGGATCTCATTGGACGCCGTTTGCAAACTCTGCCCTAGCCTCGTACGGACGACCAACTGTGGCAAATGGCTGACAGAGAATGGAGAACCATCCCTCAGGACACCATCCGCACTCTTATTGACTCTGTACCTCGACGTGTTTCTGCGTGCATCGCCGCTCGCGGTGGTCCTACATCCTACTGAGTCGATGCCGTGCGCATTGTGTAACCTGCATATCGGTTTGAAATAAACATCAATTATTCGTCCGTGCCGTCTCTGTTTTTTCCCCAACTTTCATCCCTTTCGAACCACTCCTTCTTGGTGTTGCATTTGCTCTGTCAGTCAGTGTATATTACTAATTTCTCTTTCCCATCAAGTGCCGAGGTTACGGATAGTGGAAGCCTTTATCTTCCGCCTTTCCAAGGACCTTTATGGCCTGTACGGAGATGATTTGCTTTGCTTTGCTTTGCTTAATAGGTTACTAATTTAGTGTAGTTCGTAGGGGTCGCCCATTCCGCTCTTCCGTAATGTAGCCAGAGTAACATACATTTTAGGAGAGTTATAGGCCGTACCCCTAATGTATATGCAAATCTCATAGCATTACTGCTGTACTGGGTAGAGTATACTTGATACTCGCTTTAACAAACTTTGAATTCTAACATACTAGCCTAAAAATTCCGACTTTAGTTATAAATGATGATTCAAAACCGGGGCAAGTTAGCCGTACGGTTGGGGGCGCAGAGCTGTGGGCTTGCATTCGGGAGATAGTGGGTTCGAACCCTATTGTCGGCAGGCTTGAAGAAGGTTTTACGTAAGTTTCCCATTTCCACACCAGGCTGTACCTTAATTAAGGCTACGACCACTCGTAGGCCTTTTCTAACCCATCGTTGCCATAAGACCTATATGTGTCGGTGCGACGTAAAGTAAACAGTGAAAAAAAAAAAACAAAAAAAAAAAACAACTCTATCGTACTCTTTCACGTTCACAGTAACATTAGGACTAGAGAACTGAAATCTCAACTTCTGACACGACATCAGCAGGTGTGTTTTGGTCCACAGTAAAACCTTGTGACTTTTTATTTGTTAATGAATTAATTTTTAAACTCATAACTAATTACCAGGGTTGGGAAGTAATTGAGTAAAAGTATTCGGATTACTTGTAACGATTACATTCATAATAATTTCTACTTGTAATCGTTTCTGTTTACAAAAAAATATTTTTTACTTGTAATTTACTTCTTGAAATAAAATAGTAAGCGTTGCTTTCTTTCTTAATTTGTTCACCGTCCAGGGTTAGTTTTTCCCTCGGACTCAGCGAGGGATTCCATCTCTACCGCTTCAAGGGCAATGTGCTGGAGAATGAGACTTTTGGGTCGGGGATACAACGGGGAAGGAGGACCAGTACCTCACTAAGGCGTCCTCACCTGCTATGCTGTACAGGGGTTTGGGGGGGGGGCGGATTGGAATGTTGAAAGGGGCAGGCAAGGAATGACGAAGAAAGCGGCCATGGTCTTAAATTATGTACCATCCCGGCATTTGGCTGGAGGAGAAGTGGAAAACCACGGAAAACCACTTCGAGGATGGCTGAGGAGGGAATCGAACCCCCTTCTACCTAGTTGACCTCTCGATGCTTAGTGGACCCCGTTCCAGCCCTCGTAACACTTAAAATTTCGTGGTAGAGCCGGGAATCGAACGCAGGCCTCCAGGGATGGCAGCTAATCACACTAACCACTACACCACAGAGGTGTAATCGTTACTGAAAAACGATTACTTTTTCAATTAAACACGGGTATTCCTTCAAATGCTTCTGTAGGGCGTCCTTTCAGTAAATGCAAAGATATACATTCCTCCAAAGAGGTCGAAGCTTAGTGATAATAATTTCAAGCACCAATTATTTTATTTGTAAAGGAAATAGCAAATTATACGAAACGCTTTAAGTCATTAACTAAAATGAAAATGATGGGAAAAGATCATTTCTCGCTTAGTGATTATAGCCATTTGATACCTCTACGCTAAAAAAAAAACCCTCACAAAATGAATTAATTTATTTTCTTTGCAAATATTTGTATACTTATATGCCCAAGCTATCTGTAAAGCGTTCTGTAAAGTTTTTTTTCAATTTGTTTTACGTTGGCACCGACACAGACAGGTCTTATGGCGGCGACGATGTGACAGCAAAGGGCTAGTAATGGGAAACAAGCGACTGTGGCCTTAATTAAGGTATATCCCCACCATTTGCCTGGTGTGAAAATGTGAAACCACGCAAAACCAGGGCTGCCGACAGTGAGGTTCGAACCCACTATCTCCCGGATGCAAGCTCACAGCTGCGCGCTTTCTGTAAAGTAATTATAATTGTGTTATAATTGTAATAATTGTAGTCCGCCTCTGTGGTGTAGTGGTTAGTGTGATTAGCTGCCATCCCCCGGAGGCCCAGGTTCGATTCCCGGCTCTGCCACGAAATTTGAAAAGTGGTACGAGGGCTGGAACGTGGTTCACTCAGCATCTGGAGGTCAACTGAATAGAGCGGGTTCGATTCCCACCTCAGCCATCCTCGAAGTGGCTTTCCGTAGTTTCTCACTTCTCCTCCAGGCAAATGCCGAGATGGTACCTAACTTAAGGCCACGGCCACTTCCTTCTGTCTTCCTCCTCTATCCATTCCGATTTTCCCCTCCCCCTCCCCCACAAGGCCCCTGTTCAGGATAGCAGGTGAGGCCGCCTGGGCGAGGTAATGGTTCTCCTTCCCAGCTGTATACCCCACGATCTGAAGTCTCACGCTCCAGGACACTGCCTTTGAGGCGACTGATGTGGGATCTTTCGATGAGTCCGAGGGAAAAACCAACCCTGGAAGGAAAACAGATAAAGAAAGAATAAAAAAGAAGAAGAATTGTAACTTGCTACGTGTTGAAAAAGTAATTTTGTAATGGTAATTAAAATTCAGCCTGATTGCCCTTGCCATCACTGCTAATTACCCTTTTACAAAATTAAATACAACGACAATTGTACGAGTTTCCCTGAGCCGAGAAGAGAGTTCTGTCTCTCGCTGGCTGAAAAGTTCTCGTCTGTTGTTTTGAGCGTTGCCTTTAGACAAATAACAAGATAACACAATGCCAGTTCCTCAATCTCTTCACTCAGAGGTGGACTAGATAATGGAGCTGAAAGGAAAACCATGTCCAATATTTTAGCATTCATTTCACTTTCAACATTTGACACAAACGGAAGCTCTTTGAGAAAATCATATGATAGCGCAAATATCGAAAGGTTTTTAAAAAGATAATCCTAAAATTCTTATTATCAACAGTAAATACCATTAAGAATTTCCCAAGTAAAGCCTGTCCTGTGTACAAAACATTCCAGACATATCTAAATGATAAAGGCTATCTATTGTAAGCGATTTAGTTTTTGTAATTGCATCAGCAGTGTCATCTTGCGGAGATGAGTGCCAGCAGAAGAAACAAAGCACACCTCAACTAACAACTGTTGTCACTGCAGCTTGTCGATAAATTTATGTGACCGAGAGAATTGTCCGTGCGCGCCGCTGTGAGCTTGCATTCGGGAGATAGTGGGTTCGAATTCGGGGCTGTCCCTCAAGAAATCGATTTGTTACTGTTCGCTGTCTCACTTTGGTGCCAATTGAAGCTCCAGTGCCTGCTATAGATACAGTACGATCCATCACAGCCATCAGGCGCATTTTCCCCACTGGGTGGGGGCGGTAGAATAACCCACGGTATCCCCTGCCTGTCGTAAGAGGCGACTGAAAGGGGCGCTAGGGGCTCTGAACTATGGAGCGTGGGTTGGTAACCACGGGGCCCTTAGTTGAGTCCTGGCATTGCTTCCACTTACTTGTGCCAGGCTCCTCACTTTCATCTACCCTATCCGACCTCCCTTGGTCAACTCTTGTTCTTTTCCGACCCCGACGCTATTAGGTTTGCGAGGGCTAGGGAGTCCTTCGTGGCCCTTGTCTTTCTTTGGCCCATATCTTCACTTTTCGAAGTGTCGGATCCCTTCCATTTTTCTCTCTGATTAGTGTTATATAGAGGATGGTTGCCTAGTTGTACTTCCTCTTAAAACAATAATTACCACCACCACCACCACCACCACCACCACCACCACCACCACCATCCGGCGCATAATGCGGTCTTCCCTCTCCGTAGTGACCTGCGTGCGCACGGACCCCGGTCTTCTTGAGACCATGCCTTCCCATGAAGATTCCCGACGCCGAAGTACTGTTATACCAGGTGTATGCATAAGTCCTTTCCGGTTTCACTAAGAGATGGCGCCAGCGAACAGTACGCAGCGTATGAATTTTGACACATACGTCAGTTTGTTCGTTGGACATTAACCTACCAACACACACAAGTTCAGTCCGTGTTGTATCGTTCAGTGATCATGTCGATGTTTGTGCCTGAAAAAGAACATTTGCAGCACGCATTGCTTTTCTGGTTTAATCAAAAGAAAAAGGCTGTGGAAAGTCACCGTTTGCTGGTAGAAACAAATGGTGAACACGCTCTATCGATTAAAACATGTGAGACATGGTTTCGACAATTAAACGTGGTGATTTCAGTGTGAAAGACAGTGCGCGCTCTTCGTAGACCTCCCCCTGTGGGTGGGAGCAGTAGAATAACACCCACGGTATCCCCTGCCTGTCGTATGGGGCGACTAAAAGTGGCCCCAGGGACTCTGTACTTTGTAGCGTGGGTTTGCTACCACGGGGCCCTTAGCTGAGTCCTGGCATTGCTTCCACTTACTTGTGCCGCGCTCCTCACTTTCATCTACCCTATACGACCTGCCTTGCTCAAATCTTGTTCTTTTCCGACCCCGATGGTAATACGTATGGAGGCCTAGGGAGTCTCATTTTCTTGCCCTTCCTGGCCCTTGTCTTCCTTTGGCCGATACCTTAATTTTTCGAAGTGGCGTATCCCCTCCATTTTCTCTCTGATTAGTGTTATATAGAGGATGGATGCCTAGTTGTATTTCCTATTAAAACAATAATCACCACCATCACCTCTCTTCGTTGACCACAAAAGTGAAAAGCCGAGCAATTGCAGGCGTTACTGGATGATAACCCAACTTAAACTCAACAGCAAATGGCACAAGCATTAAATGTGTTGGTTTTTTTTTTTTTTTTTGCTAGTTGCTTTACGTCGACTCTCTCTCTATGTAATGTGTTCCTTGGTTCAATACCCTCAGACGGTTATTGATTTTTGAAAAATATCCACACCGAATGTAGGCGTACACAGTTCAAAAAAATTAGGGGAACATGTTTTGTAACGTCTGATATAAGAACATCAATTTGGTAGTTGGGGTTCCAATGGTCGTACAGCATACCTTGAGACCTTAGCTACTCAGGGTATGTCAAATCGAAGTTATACTCCATTTGTAGGTGCAGCCATGCGTTACACTGTCACGCGACCCCTCAAAACAAAGTGAATAGCGGTGCGTCCGTGTGTCGTTGTGAGCTACACAGACTACTGTGGTCAACTGAGCACGTTGTACGTAAACCAGCACATCCCATGAGACATCTTAACGAGGTTCAAGTCGCAAGGGCCGTCACTTTGATCCAGGTGAGATGGACTTTTCTTTGTGTTGTTGTGGACCTCAATGTCTCTCCGTCAGTTATTCTTTTATTGTTTTTGCTAGTTGCTTTACGTCGCACCGACACATATAGGTCTTATGGCGACGATGGGACAGGAAGGGGCTAGGAGTGTGAATGAAGCGGCCGTGGCCTTAATTAAGATACATCCCCAGCATTTGCCTGGTGTGAAAATGGGAAACCACGGAAAACCATCTTAAGGGCTGCCGACAGTGGGGTTCGAACCTACACTGCATACTGGCCGCACTTAAGCGACTGCAGCTATCGAGCTCGGTCGTTAGTTATTCAACGCTTGAGAATCACTACAGTGAAACAGGCCATTTCACAAGGAGGGTTGGACAAGGTCGTGGGCGCATGACAATCCCACAGGATAACCGATATCTGACGGTCTGTGCGTTGCGGCGTCGTTCAACAACTGCCAGAGAACCGCAAAAAGACCTTAGGTGGGTCACTGGAGTCACGGTGTCTGACCACACAGTAAGGAACAGGTTTAAGAGAAGTGTCCTTACTACCCAGACATCCTGTTCGAGTGCCCCGTTTAACGCAGCAACATCGCGCAGCTCGCCTTTTGTTTGCTCGTACACAGGTCAACTGGCAACTTCGCCAATGGAGACCTGTGTTGTTCACAGACGAGTCCAGATTTCCCCTAACTCAGCGTGATGGACGTCAACGTGTATGGACACGTCGTGGTAAGCAGTACATGCCAAATGTTGTCCAGGAAGGCGACCGATTCGGACAAGGTTCTGTGATGTGGTGGGGTGGCATTAATATTGATTGTCGTACGGATCTTGTCGTCCGTGGTAATCTTACCGCTGCGGGGTACATCGAGCAGATACTGCTACAGCATGTGTTGGTTGCTGCATACGGTGTTGGTCCTGAATTTGTACTCATGCAGGGCAATGCCAGGGCTCATGCAGCGCGCATCACCAGAGCTGTCTTGCGAGAACTGGACATTCAAGAGATGGAATGGCCAGAAATAAGTCCCGACTTTAATTCCATCGAGTATGTGTGGGATAGGCTTGACGGAAGTGTCCGTGGGCGTCCTTTTCCACTACAGACTCTCCAAGATCTCGAACAGGCTCTCATTGAAGAATGGGACCTGATACCGCAACGTGACCTCCGTCGATTTATACGGAGCATGCCATGTAGGTGCCAAGCTGTGATGAATGCTCGTGGAGGACATACACCATACTGAACCTCTCCAACGCCCCAGGGGCTCTGAACTTTGGAGCGTGGGTTGGCGACCACGGGGCCCTCAGCTGAGTCCTGGCATTGCTTCCACTTGCTTGTGCCAGGTTCCTCACCTTCATCTATCCTATCCGACCTCCCTTGGTCAACTCTTGTTCTTTTCTGACCCCGACGCTATTAGGTTTGCGAGGGCTAGGGAGTCTTTCATTTTCATTCCCTTCGCGGCCCTTGACTTCCTTTGGCCGATACCTTCATTTTTCGAAGTGTCGGACCCCTTCCATTTTTCTCTCTGATTAGTGTTATATAGAGGATGGTTGCCTAGTTGTACTTCCTCTTAAAACGTTAATCACCACCACCTGAACCTCTCCAACTGTTATAAAAATCCACCCTGGAGGACTGTTATCACTTTGTTTTCGCCCCTATTTGGACATTTCCGTTTGTGTTTTGTAAATGAACGCGAATCTATCGATGCTCTTTTGTATACTTCAACGGCAAAGAATAAAGGTTTAGTAAGTAATATACCTGGGTGTGAGGTATTATTTTGTGGGGCATGGCATACGATCAAAAACATGTTCCACTGATTTTGTGAACTGTGTAATTATAAGGGCTTAAGTGAAACTCTGCATTGACGCACATTAGCGCTCATAGTGGTGCTTAAGTGAAACAATGCACTGACTCACATTAGCGCTCGTAGTTCTAGAAAAGGCCAAACTGCTAATCTAATCGACCGGATAACGATGATTAGGAAAAGGATTGTAATGTTTAGGAATATACTTTATTATATTTTATTTACCTAAAATTCGTAGCTCATATCCCTACTTATGTTTCCAACATCCAGTTGCTTGCCTGAAAGGCTAGAACTGTGGATTTTTACGGTTTTCGGAGACGCCAAGGTGCCGGAACTTGGTCCCGCAGGAGTTCTTTTACGCGCCAGTAAATTTACCAACACAAGGCTGACGAATTTCAGCACCTTCTAATACCACCGGACTGAGCCAGGATCAAACCTGCCAAGCTGGGGTCAGAAGGCCAGTGCCTCAACCGCCTGAGCCACTCAATCCAACACGCAAATTTGAAAAGGTGACATCTTTCAGATAAGCAAACATATCTCCCGAATTTAATTTCTCTAGCATAACTCCTTCTTAGTGTTGGGATTTTATTTTTTGCCAGTGTACAGTATACCAGATGACATCTCACACGAGGTGCGACCACGCTGGAGTTCAGAGGTCCGTGCGACACGGCGATTCTAGTTTCTCAAGATGGCAGCATTATTTTATGACGACATATCGATGTCAGATTCTTGTTGCAAGGTACTATTGATGCACCTATTCTACGTCACTATTGTACCGACCGCAGGGTTTTCAGTGTTTCACTTACTTATTTACAAACTGACCACGATGTATTCACAACGACAGCTAACCTCCAACTGAGCGCGCGAATCAACGCAGCGCCATCTTATAACAGAGTATGCGTGTGACGTCACATATTTAGCACAAATTTTGGCTTCCTTTGAAGCGCTATATCCTCGTTTCAGATTTTCAGTTCTCGAGGAAGGTAAGTCTACATTAAAAAAAGAAAGTCTGCGGTGAATTCCATGTGAAATGACATATTATAAGTCTGTTTAGAGTATATATGTGGGGTGGCTAGATAGGGATATATTGGGCCGATGGCCTTAGATGTCAGGCCCCTTTAAACAACAAGTAAAATCATCAGATAGGCTTAGTGGCAGATAGCCCAGAACAGTGCCTACCAGCAAACGGAGCGTCGACAACACAAGTGTCAGCCCGAGTGGCTCAGACGGTTGAGGCGCTGGCCGTCTGACCCCAACTAGGCAGGTTTGATCCTGGCTCAGTGCAGTGGTATTTGAAGGTGCTCAAATACGTCAGCCTCGTGTCGGTTTCCCCCTGTGGGTGGGGGCGGTAGAATAACACCCACGATATCCCCTGCCTGTCGTAAGAGGCGACTAAAAGGGGCTCCAGGGGCTCTGAACTTTGGAGCGTGGTTTGGCGACCACGGGCCCTTAGCTGAGGTTTAGCATTGCTTCCAACTTCTTGTGCCATGCTCCTCACTTTCCTCTATCTTATCCGACCTCCCTTGGTCAACTCTTGTTCTTTTCAGACCCCGACGCTATTAAGTTTTCGAGGGTTAGGGAGACTTTCATTTTCACGTCCGTCGTGTCCTTGCCTTTCTTTGGCCGATACATTCATTTTTCGGAAGTGTTGGATCCCTTCCATTTTTTCACTCTGATTAGTGTTATATAGAGGATGGTTGCCTAGTTGTACTTCCGGTTAAAACAGTAATCACCACCACCACCACCACTTGCGTGTCAAAAGAGGCGACTAATACGGGCTCCATTGGCTCTGAACTTTGGAGCGTGGGTTGGCTAGCACGGGGCCCTTAGCTGAGTCCTGGCATTGCTTCCACTTACTTGTGCCAGGCTTCTCACTTTCATCTATCCTATCCGACCTCCCTTGGTCAACTCTTGTTCTTTTCCAACCCCGACGTGGCCCTTGCCTTTCTTTGGCCGATACCTTCGTTTTTGGTAGTGTCGGATCCCTTCCAGTTCTCTCTGATTAGTGTTATATAGAGGATCGTTGCCTACTTGTACTTCCTCTTAAAACAATAACCACCACCACCACCACCACCACCTCGTGTCGGTAGATTTACAGGCACGTAAATGAACTCCTTGGGGGTCTAAATTCCGCCACCTCGCCGTCTCCGAAAACCGTGAAAGTAGTTAGTGGGACGAAAATCCAATAACATTATTAAGTGTCAGCTCGGCATGTTGCCATATTTTAATGACATACCTTCACCTCGGCTTTTGTAATTGAGAACTGTCTTATGATTGTGTATCTGTTCTGAACAAGATCTAGTCTTACGGAAACCAGCTTGGTATTCACCTAACTGTGAGTCTAGCTGTGTGGTGACTCTATTGAGCAGGGCTACAGAGAGGATCTTGTAGGTAATTTGTAACAAGGAAATACCTCTATAATTGTTGAGGTCTGTCTTACTTCCCTTCTTGTGGAGGGGATGAATCACGGCAGACGTCCATCCTTCGGGTAGGGACTCTGTTGTCCATATGTCCTTTATGATTTGATGGATGCTCTGCAAACACTGGTCATCTACATGTTTCCACATCTCGGCAACTATGCCGTCTTCACCAGCTAAGCCTTGTTGTTTCTTGAGACCACCGATGATGTCCTTTATTTCTTCTCTCGTAAGTGGTTGAGAATCAGGGTTCCTGTGTGAAGGCTCATGGAAAATAAGCTTTTCTTTAGGTTCCTCTGCATTTAGTAGCTTCTGGAAATAATCATGTAAGTGTTTTGGTGCAGTCCTTATTGTTCAGTTGAAGTTTTCCATCTGGCCCGTGGAGGATGAGGGTAGGAGCTGTGTACTAGGTCGTTTGCTTTTTAAGTCCTTTGTACAGGTCTCTTGAGTTGTTTCCCTGAAAATTATTTTCAGCCTGTTGCATTAGGCTCCTGAGGTAATTTCCCTTGGCGTTGCGGATGGTGTTAGCTGTAGCTTTTCTTTGCATGAGGAAGGCTTCATAATTGTCTTCAATTTTATGTTATTTCCACCTAGTCCAAGCTTTACGCTTTTCTTCTATAACCTCATCACACTTTGAACTCCACTATGGTTGTTTGCCTTAGGTTGATGAGGCAGGGATAGTTTCTTGAGCGGCATCCAGCAAGGCCTTTTGTAAGGCAGGCCATCCTTCTTTCTCTGTATTCTTCCTGAGGGTATCCTGAAAATCACAATCCTCATCGCGCAGTCGCAGAGTGTTGAACCTGGGTTTCTTTTGACTACTTTAGAGAGTTGGTGTTTTTCTAAAGGGTTGCATATTAATCTTGACGTTGGCTCCTCGTAATACCTTGACGTTCTGTATGTCCGTATGATGTTGCCGTGCTATAGCAACATGGTCTAACAGGAATTCACCAAGCATAGGATTTGGACTCTTCCAGGTTTTGGCCTTTCTAGGTAGACATTTGAAGGCTGTTGATTTCAGGACTAAGTTGTACTTGTCATAGAGTTCATTGAGACGTTCTCCATTTCTGTTTGTTCTCTTATGGGCTGGATAATGGCCTACTATCTTCCGGTACTTCCACTCCTTACCGACTTGTGCATTGAAGTCTCCCATGAGTATGATGGAATGGTGGGAAGGGATCTTATCTAGAGTTTCTTCTAAGGTGGCCCAGAATTGTTCTACATTTTCCAGGTTTGAGAAGCGTTCATTTTATTTATTTACCTTTTTCTTACAAAATGCACTCCTTTGCTTCTTTAAGACATTTTACTATGATATTATGAGAATACCGCCTGTTGCCATTTCATGATGGATGCAGTACTTTTGTATCCGTCTTTTGGCGCAGGCCAGAGCAAAGTGTAGCTTCCACTGAAGTCCCAGTCTCATCCATGGCTGTGACAATATGGAAGTTGCTGGGGGTATGGGTGGTACTGAATAATGACATTCGGAGCACAGATAGTGTCTGAGTGTTATGAAAGGTGCTGCTCATAGGGTCAGTCGTGCTGCGGTGGCACATTCTGGCCCAGTGAGGAAAGCAATGGCAAACCACCTTCCTCTTCTTGCCGAGTACGCCTCATTTGGGCTCTGCCATTGGTTTTTTGCTGTTTCCCTATAACTGCATAGCCTTTGGTGGTGCTATTTGAGGATCCAGCCAGCCTCTGGGCTGATGACCGAACAGACAGACATTATGAGAATATCTTATTTTTATTTATTACAACTCACCGATAATTATTACTTTCTTTTGGATTCTGAAGAATATTCATCAATTGCATGTCTTTTAAATGTAAGCATGTTATTTGTATACGTCATTTTATCCCATTTAATTTCTCTCCCATTTTCCATAATTATATTACGAAAAAGCATGGTATGATATTTCAATATAAGAGTAGGTTTTTAAGTTAAACATTAATCGCCGTACTAAATTCTTAGTGAATGTTACCTTCCTTCATATTAATTCCTTGCGTCCAAATTTTATATGCGTGAATATTTTAATACAAAAAATATCAGTTCTTCTCTTGACAGTGCTTGCAAGGTAATTAATGTGGAGTAATTTAATAGGGCTTACATGGACGAAAATAAGGTTCATTCTTTCTTACAACGGTCGGGCGCGATGCCATTTGACAATAGCATAACCGCTAACATAGCCAGCCTTCGCACAAAAGAATTACAAAGAAATAGGAGAATTTGACTCCCAGTGAATTGACATACGAGTTCGTGTGGTTTCTTCATTACCTCTCTATCGCATATTCCAGGTCGAGACAGAGGGGTGTGTGGGCAGGCAGGGAAGCAAATACCTTCAATCAATCAATATTGATCTGCATTTAGGGCAGTCGCCCAGGTGGCAGATTCCTATCTGTTGCTTTCCTAGCCTTTTCCTAAATGATTTCAAAGAAATTGGAAATTTATTGAACGTCTCCCTTGGTAAGTTATTCCAATCCCTAACTCCCCTTCGTATAAATGAATATTTGCCCCAGTTTGTCCTCTTGAATTCCAACTTTATCTTCATATTGTGATCTTTCCTACTTTTATAAATGCCACTCAAACGTATTCGTCTACTAATGTCATTCCACGCCATCTCTCCGCTGACAGCTCGAAACATACCGGTACCACTTAGTCGAGCAGCTCTCCTTCTTTCTCGCAGTTCTTCCCAGCCCAAACGTTACAACATTTTTGTAACGCTACTCTTTCGTCGGAAATCACCCAGAACAAATCGAGCTGCTTTTCTTTGGATTTTTTTCCAGTTCTTGAATCAGGTAATCCTGGTGAGGGTCCCATACACTGGAACTATACTCTAGTTGGGGGTCTTACCAGAGACTTATATGCCCTCTCCTTTACATCCTTACTACAACCCCTAAACCCCCTCATAACCATGTGCAGAGATCTGTACCCTTTATTTTCAATCCCATTTATGTGATTACCCCAATGGAGATCTTTCCTTATATTAACACCTAGATACTTACAGTGATCCCCAAAAGGAACTTTCACCCCATCAACGTAGTAATTAAAACTGAGAGGACTTTTCCTATTTGTGAAACTCAGAACCTGACTTTTAACCCCGTTTATCAACATACCATTGCCTGCTGTCCATCTCACAACATTTTCGAGGTCACGTTGCAGTTGCTCACAATCTTGCAACTCATTTATCACTCCATAGAGAATGCGTGTTTGGTTCGTGTTAGATCTCCCGTCATTCGCTCTCTACCCTCACTCTTCATCCCCCTGTGGGTGGGGGCGGTAGAATAACACCCGTTGTATCCCCTACCTGTCGTAAGAGGCGACTAAAAGGGGCCTCAGGGGCTCCGAACTTTGGAGCGTGGCCCCCCTGTGGGTGGGGGCGGTAGAATAACACCCACGGTATCCCCTGCCTGTCGTAAGAGGCGACTAAAAGGGGCCCCAGGGGCTCTGAACTATGGAGCATGGGTTGGCGACCACGGGTCCCTCAGCTGAGTCCTGGCATTCCTTCCACTTACTTGTGCCAGGCTCTTCACTTTCATCTATCCTATCTGACCTCCCTTGGTCAACTCTTGTTCTTTTCCGACCCCGAAGCTATTAGGTTTGCGAGGGCTAGGGAGTCTTTCATTTTCATTCCCTTCGCGGCCCTTGCCTTCCTTTGGTCGATATCTTCATTTTTCGAAGTGTCGGATCCCTTCCATTTTTCCTTCTGATTAGTGTTATATAGAGGATGGTTGCCTAGTTGTACTTCCTCTTAAAACAATAATCACCTCCACCATCACCTTTGGAGCGTGGGTTGGCGACCACGGGGCTCTCAGCTGAGTCCTGGCATTGCTTTCACTTACTTGTACCAGGCTCCTCACTTTCATCTATCCTATCCGACCTCCCTTGGTCAACTCTTGTTCTTTTCAGACCACGACGGTATTACGTATGGAGGCCTAGGGAGTCTTTAATTTTCACGCCCTTCGTAGCCCTTGTCTTCCTTTGGCCGATACCTTCATTTTTCGAAGTGTCGGACCCCTTCCACTTTTTTTCTCTCAGATTAGTGTTATATAGAGGATGGTTGCCTAGTTGTACTTCCTCTTAAAACAATAACCACCACCACCACCACCGTCACCACCACCACCGTCACCACCACCTCGCTCTTCAGGTATGTCCATGTGTTATGCTTCAGCATGGATTTGACCAATGAAAGAGAGTATGTTTGTGTAAGCTGGTACTGGGCAGTTCTAAGGGCTGTACTGATTTCCTTGCCTGAAATGAATATTTCTGGCCCGAGATTTTAATGAACACTAGTGTACAAGTGTGTTTGTTACAGGTAATGGGAGACTGGTTCGTTGTCGGGGGCATGGCCTCCTCCTACACCACCAAGGCCTTCTGTATTCCGCTGTCGCTGTCCCGCAATAGTACTCACGTCAAACTCAACTGGCAAGTGGATGAGAACAGCGCAACGGTTCCCAATGTCAGTTTCAAGATACAGAAGTCGTCTTTATGGATTCAGAAGGACGGTATGGTTCTTATATGAAGTGTCAGTTCATTGAGTTCATTTCGTAATAACTGTAAAGGTGTATACATCCTATTAGAAAAGATAACAACATAATTATCTGAAATTAGTTTTTAAGGCCACCATTTCTTGATGAAGTATTTTTGCAGCTGTCTCTTGGCACAGGCCAGAGTAAAATGCAGCTTCAACTGAAGTCCCAATCTCATCCATGGCTGTGACAATATGGAAGTTGCTGGGGTATGAGTGGTGCTGAGTAATGTCCAGGTCCAGGATTTTGATGACCAAGAAATGTCTAAAAAATTATCTATAAAATGACGGCAACAATCCAATAAAATGATCCGAACTTTCGATTGGAACATAACATTAATAGATACTATTGATGAGTCGGTATAGCCTATTTTTATGTTATAGACATTATAATAAGGTTTTGGGTTTTTCTTTACGTTTCTCAAAGAGCTTCGCTTCGCGTCTTCAAAAGAAAATTGGGACTGTTCACGAGGAAGACTTCTCCAATTAACTGGAGGTGTCTCTCCTGAAATGTGGACATTTCCAAGAAGTAAGGGGTGAACAAAGTTTCTTTAGTGCCCATATTGATAAAGCGTTGTGAAGATTCTCAAGTCTCCGTAATCACCCAATATCAGACGCGTAAATGTTTCCAAATCCTTAAACATGTAAGAAAATGACTCAGGAAGTACCAAACAGTCTAAGGAATTTCATACAATGATCAAATAATCACGTATAATTTTAGAAAATGACCTAAAAATGGTAAAATTGACAAGAATGACCTAATAAATTAGCATTTCTACAGCGTGCGGACACCGCCGGCCCGGTGGTGTAGGGGTAGCGTGCCTGCCTCTTACCCGGAGGGTCAGGGATTTTTACCTAGACCCGAGGGCTGGTTCGAGGTCCACTCGTCCTACGTGATTAGAATTCAGGAGCTATCTAACGGTGAGATAGCGGCCCCGGTCTAGAAAGCCAAGAATAACAGCCGAGAGGATTCGTCGTGCTGACCACACGACACCTCGTAATATGCAGGCCTTCGGTCTGAGCAGCGGTCGCTTGGTAGGCCAAGGCCCTTCAAGGGCTGTAGTGCCATGGGGGGGGGGAGAGTGTGCGAACTGTGATCAACATTTCTGTACAAGTTACCAAAGTCTGTTGTGAACCAATTCAAAGATGACGTATCATCAAAATCCTAGCTCTGGTAATGACATTCGGAGCACGACCAGTACCTCTATATATTACGAAAGGTGTTGCTCATAGGGTCAGTCGTGCTGCAATAGCACTTTCTGGCCCAGTGTGGACAGCAATTGCAAACTACCTCCCCCTTCATCTTGCCTAGTACGCCTCATTTGGCGCCGCCATTGATTTTTGCGGTTTCCCAATAACCACAGAACATTTGGTGGTGTTACTTGAGGACCCAACCAGCCTCTGGGCTGCAGCATTGGAATGCAAAAGAGATGGTATTGCTTGACTATGACCGTGCAGCAAAGGAAATTAATACTGGGCACCGGGAAGATGAACTTTTCATTAAATATAAATGTAAAAGTTAAATTAAATCCGTACAACTGAGATTTACAGATCTCAGGTCTTGCCTGATAATTCGAGAATTTAATTCTGATGGTAGGCCTTATCTCACTCACATCTGAAAACGTGATTTTGAGACTAGACAGACTGCGTATTAAATAGCTTTTATTAAAAAAGTATGAAATAAAAATAAGCTTCAAACTGAATTAAATTTATTAAAATCTCACTAGAATACGCGTGGCTGAATAACAGCATACTGACGGGGTAATTTTAATGTTATCACTTCTTAATAATAATATTAATAATAATAATAATAATAATAATAATAATAATAATAATAATAATAATAATAATTGTTACGGAGATATCCGTGGTAGTTAGAGGTGAAAGAAGGTGCGGGCTGGAATAGGTCTCAACTACAAAATTAAAGTTAATTTAAAACTTTAACAAAGGTTATATTTTCTTTTCAAAATCAACAAATAACAACAACAGAGTAACAGGTACCAAGTAGCAAGAAAACAAGTTAAGAAATTACAATTCGTTACAAGATTTGGGCTTCGAGCCCCAAGATTAATTTCTGAGCTCTCAGCTCACCACCACAATTGCTAAAGGGCAGAAAACCCCTAAGTACGAGGAGCACTTGCTCCTAATTACAATGTTAAGGAAAAGAGCAGACCCGCTCTCAATTTTACAAGCCTATCAAAGGCTACAACAACTTCATTTCTATCTGCCCTTAAGGCACACAAGGAAACAGGGGTAACTAGTACCCAATCTACTGGGCCTTCGCAGGAAGGAAAACAAAAACGGGTTAAGTAAATGGCCCAAAATACAAAATGAATGGAGGCGATAACTTGCACTCCTACACCAAGTTTTTGTCTAAAACCTATGTGGCGCTATGCCGATCATACAGGGGCTAATCCCAAGCTAGGGAGGTGACACGTATGAGAAAACTTTACTACATTAAAGAAGAGAAGAGCGGTTATGAAAACGTAGTCACCTCCTTTTCAAAAATGAAGGGGAGTTCGAGAGGGTGAAGCACTCTCTATCCCCGCTTTACAGTAATTTATAGTTTTATAATTTATAGATTTTACATGGACAGAAAAGAAAAAAGGGTAGGTTACATACTAAAGGTTTCGAACCCTCCCCGAGAGTTAAACTGCTGAGCTAGCAAGAAATGAAGATGTTAACCGGCCATTACCTTGTAGGAGAACTGCTGCTTGAAGAAAGAGGCGCTTCCCGCCCCCTGCTACATATTCACACACTAAGAGAGATGTTACTGAAGTGGCACCGAGACAAGAAAATCAGCAGTTTATATACCCTCGTGGAACATTCGAGACCTTTCAGGAATGAGTAGACACACCCTTTCGTTTTTATTGGATAACAGCAAAAACTAATACACAAGACGAGGAAGAAACACCTTATTGTTGGAAAATTAATTACGTAAATTCCCGATTGGTTACATTCAAAACGGGCGGAAAGAAAGGATTTATATTGCCAACCCACAAACCACAGAACAAAATTTAGTAAAAACAAAACTTAGGAATACAATATTTTTTCAAGAAAGTTCATTCCATTGCACCAGAGTGTGTTACCATAGTTTTGGGTAGCGACATCTGTTAGAGATTGTCCACACCTCTTAATCATTGAAAAACAAAAGGCAAATAAAAAACACTCAGTGACATCTTCTGAATAACCGTGGAATTAGTTCATTAATTAAAGTTCCAAGTTTCTCCAGTAGAAAAGTTTCAATTGGCGCAATATTTGAATTAGCGGCGTGGAGGTGTACCGCCCGGTACAATAATAATAATAATAATAATAATAATAATAATAATAATAATAATAATAATAATAATAATAATACATAACGATTATAAAAAATGCTCCATAAAATTGCTAGAAACAGATGTTGGTTCAATCGAAAGGGTAAAGCAATTCAAATATTTGGGGGAAACAATTAAAGAAAATGGTTTGGAAAAATCTGCTTTAGACGCAAGGATACACAAAATGGAAAGAGCATAATGGTATCACAAAAACATACCGGTACAACAAAAAATGTTTATCTAAAGATCTTAAAATAAAGCACTACAACACAGTTGTAAAACCAGAATGCTTATATGCCAGTGAATGGTTAGTACTCAGTTATAAAATTGTAAGATTGAAAGTACTAGAAAGAAGAATTATAAGAAAAATATTAGGCCCTCTAAAAACTACAGAATTTTGGAAATTAAGAAGTAATAGCGACATTTATCAGAACATAGACAACATATCTATAACAGTACGGAAGGGGAGACTGCTATTTTTTGGACATATTTACAGAATGGACGACAATAGACTAACCCAAAAGATCTTCACGAATCTTTGGAGGAAAAAGTCAACAACCACCTGGATTCAAGAGATCAAAAAAGACTCGGAAAGAAACAACATCAGAGAAGAAGAAGTAATAGAAAGAGACATTTTCAGGAAGAAAATTTTAAAGATGGAAGGATTCCAAGGGACGGAGGCAAAGAAAACCGGCACAAAGTGGTCTGAAGACAGAAAAAAGAAACAGTGAAACAATGAAGGAATATTGGAAGAAAAGGAAGTAACAACAACAAAGGATGAAGAATTGAAATTGGAACGTGGTCACCAGTAGGCCCTAACGCAATAATAATAATAATAATAATAATAATAATAACAATAATAATAATAATAATAATAGAGCAATGAAACCTCATATGTGGTCACTTACATACAAGCTGGAAATCGGGTATTCCGTTGTTGGGCCTTGCCTAATATCCCCTGAAATTATGCAATTTGTAGGAGCATGCAAGTAGGCTTCTTATGTAAGAACTGACCAACTGACATCCACAGCAGCCTGTTTCCAGTCATTTGACTGGGTCAGGAATGGAATGAATGAAGCCCCATCTAGCGGCGAGGGTAGAAATTGTGCCGGCTGCCGAAGCCTGTCGCACGCCTGTGGGATGATATTGGAGAGTGTTGCTTGAATTAAAGATGACAGAGAAAATCGGAGTACCGGCAGAAAAATCTATCCCGCCTCCGCTTTGTCCAGCACAAATCTCACATGGAGTAACCGGGTTTTGATCCATGGAACCCAGTTGTGAGAGGCCAGCGCACTACTGCGTGAGCCACGGAGGATTATATACTCGTATATTCAAATTTATAAAAAATAAGTACACTCGCGTTCAGAACACCTTGAAAGACTAAAGAGAGGAAGTTCATATTCACAGGACATGTTTATTAGTATGTTATGCAGAAACGATTAGCATTTCAGTCACCTAGGTTCAGCATGTGTCCTGTTGCCTAGTAGGCACTGGGTCCTCCACGGGCATTGATAACATGTTCCATGCGTGATGGCATCGACGCGTACAAGGTGCGAATAGCGGCCTGGGATATAGCCATCCATGCTGTATTCACATGGTTCCACAGTTCATCTTTGGTAGATGGCATTGGGTCACAGCGCCGCACCCGTCGTTTCACCAAATCCCACACATTTTCGAATGGCGACAAGTCCAGTGATCGGGCGGGCCAGGGCAACATTCTGATTTCGTGTGACAACAAGAAGGCACGAGTTCTTGCAGCAACATGTGGTCGCGCATTGTCCTGCTGAAATACAGCGTCTGGGGTGTCGTGCAGAAAGGGTATGGCTACGGGCCGCAGGATGTCACTCACGTAAGTTAAACTAGTCACAGTGCCCTGGACACGCACCAACTGTGATTTGTGGATGAACCCAATAGCACCATAAGACCTTGAGTTGGTGCTATATGTCTTGTGCGAATGCAATCAATGCGTTGCCTCTCCCCCTGTCTGTGGCGAACCAAAATGAGGCCATCATTTTCAAACAAACAGAACCTGGATGCGCTGTCATTCCTGTCCCCAGTGACGTCGTTCCATATACCATATTGCAGTATAGCATGTTTATGTACATTAGTCAAAGATAGGTGGAGAAATGGACGACACGCCGGTAACCCAGACGTAATAAACGGCGACGGACTGTCACGCCTGATTGTGTACGATGTATTATACAGTTCCACTGTTGCGTCAGAGGCGAGGAGGACGCAGATCTGTCCTGTAATGCCATTCGGATGAGGTGTCGATCTTCTCGGAAGGTGGTCTGGGTGGTGTGACCAGACCCATCTCGTCGTGTTCTATGGCCTTCTGTGAACCATTCTGTATACACACGTTGCACTACCGACACACTTCTTCCCACACGAACAGCAATTTCCCGGATGGATGCATCACATTCTCTCATGTCAATAATGCACCCTCTTTCAAACTCACTCATTTGACGGTACGGTTCTCACATACGTCTGCGAGGCATCCTGCACGTCTGCTCAAGTCACACTGAACCATCAACTTCGGTTTATAGCGCCAACGAGAGCCGGAGGCACATTGTACCAGTCGGTGGTGGTGCGCCGAGATATCAATGTGGACCTTGAACCTGAGGGCCTGCAAATATGAACTTCGTATCTCTAGTCTTTCAAGGTGTTCTGGCTTTTATGAACATGAGTGTATTTCTATATAACATCTGATCAGAATAGTTATGCTTCTTTACCACAACCAAAATAACACATTATGGACATTCATTATACATCCGTTCAACTTTTTCTCTTCTCCTTTTCTTTCTTTCTTATATATAGCATTTACTGCCACGTAGGCCTCATGGATGGCCTCCCTAGTATCTCGACCCCCACGTTGCGATGCCGCTCGATATTTCCTCTTGTGTTAGCACGCACAAGAGAGAAGCTTGACCAACACAGTGCTAGTCGTCCTTTGATCCACGTTGAGTTTGTACGAGATTAATTACGTACAACTACTCTAACTGCGTACTGTTTAATTGTACAGAGTTACAAGTTCCGAAGAAATGAATACAGACATGCGTACTGAACCACCACTTTAACTGAGATAGCCTCGACTCAGCGATTTCAACAACAACAAAAAAAAAAAAACACCCTAAAGGGGGAAGCCCAGCTTAACGGAGGAAAGGAAAAGGCTAATATTCATTCGATTGTTAAATATGCTACAACTGAGTCGTCCAGTTGCAAAACCCGTATTGTCCATTTTTTTTCTCAAAATGAGTTATCACCGCCATTGTATGCAGCTCATCAAAATACACAATCCAGTAATGTAATAAGTGAGCAAAGGCCATTTAATCCATACGTTTAAAGGTGACAAATAACGGAACTGCTGCAAAAGTCATTATGTCCAGCGTGTGTTACGCAGCAAAGCTCGTTATGTCGCAGAACCCTGTAAGAGGATCATACGTACACGAATAAACTATAACAGCGATTGTGGTGGAAGCAAAAAGCATATTTAACCATGGGAAACCCTTTTCTGCTATTGTGCCAGTACCAGTGGAGGAAGGGGTTCCTCCTAAGAAAGAAAAGCTCAACGACCTGCACACATTGCTGACCAAACATTACGGGAAAGAGTGGATAAGGAACGATGACCGCACGTTCTGAAAAGCACTGTTTGACCAGCGGCAAAATTTAAACAGTGAAATGCCAGACTGACATTGATGTGGGAGGTTTTGTTGTGACAATAACGGATTGTTAAAATAACTGTACAGAATGTTAAAGAACTTATAAAACGTTTTGAATGATTGATGATTTCTTGATGTAATCATTAAATCAAAGAGCGGGGATTAGATATCTTTTTTTTTTTTTTTTGGCTATTTGCTTTACGTCGCACCGACATAGATAGGTCTTATGGCGACGATGGGATAATAAAGGCACATTCCTTACACACATGATTCAATGAATTTACATTCAAGAGCTGGACAATTTTCCTTTTAACTTGAAGCCTACTAACAAAAAAAAAATCTATAAATTTAGCCGCAAAAACATTCAAAATTTCCCTATAAGCAATACTTGCCATTACATTAGGGTAAAACAAATTTGCATCATCATCATCATCACATTTCTTAAATCACCCATATTTTCTTCAGTGCTTGACAACGCATTACGGCATTCCAAATGGGGTAACTTGGAACACAACCAGCCACACACACATATGCATATGCATTTTCCTGAATGAAATTAAAACCCACAGATCACACCTACAACAATACATCCGTATTGAAGGTTAACTGCTGCACTAATACAATAAAATAAGCTTGTCTTTTAAGCCAGTTAAAATATGGGTCGCGCAGGTCAGAAGTTTAGGAAGTAGACCTTCAGTGAAAATATTTTTGTAACAGGAAGAATATATATGCAAACGCAGTATTTACCTACATTTTCTTGTCACGAGGGAAACGGAAGAAAGACCGCGAATCCTTCTGCACTTCATAGTGACGGCAGCCAAACGCAGCACATATCTTTCCACTCATATTGACAGGAGATATAAAGGAATGACACACGCTACTATTTACTTGTGTCAACTTAATGCAAACACATGAATAATACCAAAAACTTCACAAACAAATACACGTGCCCTTATAACAGAATCAGTAACTCCAGGTCACTCCGTTAGACAGAGCTCTAATCGCTGTCCTCGATATCTCGCAGAGTGTCGTGTATTGTTTGTACTGTACTTGGTACAATGAACTGCTGCTAGGTGCAACCAAGAGGCAATTCCTCTGCATACAAATTGTAAAAAAAAACCCGAAACAAATAGAAATTAACTATTTCAAATGATTCTACAAAACCACCCTGATCATTTCCGTACTAGATATTAGGCTAGATACAGTCGAACCTCGATATCTCGAACCACCATTAACTCGAATTTTCAGTATCTCGAAGTAACAAATTTCCTAGCCGTTTCCCCCATTCTTCACGTGTATATATTTCTTTATTACTCGAAGTTCGGTTACACAATTTTCTTAATTTCTCGAAGCAAACATTTCCTGCCTTAAAGCAAAAGATACTCTGTCACTCGCATGTTGTGCAATATTAGCTGTGCAATACGGCATTTATAGTTTATAGTGATGCTGGGAGCTAACATGACGGGAACCGAAAAACTAAAACTTCTAGTGATCGGAAAATCGGCGAAGCCTCGCTGTTCCTCGGGTGTGAATTAATTCCCGGTCACGTACGAATGCAACCCCCCGAAGTCGCAGATGACAAGCTCCATTTACGAATCTCGGCTGCGTGGTATTGACGAGAAGTTTCAACGTGAAGGGAGGAAAGGTTAACAGTAACAAACAGAAGAGACTTACGGATTTTTTCCAAAGGTGTTAACGGAGGTTTGTTTCTTGTTTCACTATTGTATGTACTGTACCATGTCTTCGAAAAAGTGACTATAGTAAGTGTTATAATTAAAGTGATGCCGTAAAATAGAGTTTGTATATTTTTAACTACTGTTAACTACTGTTAAAAATAATGTATTCAGTATAAGCCCGTAGACACTGTGCATATGATTCAATTACGCGCTATACATGCTCAAAAACAGTATTCTGTATATTTCGAAAACTGGAAATAAAAATTTAGCTTCCAAGGTGATTCGAGATATCGATATATTTTTTTTGCGAGGAGTCTGCGGGGCCCCTTAAAGGCCCGGGCTCGCCTGCAGTGCAGGCCCTAAAGTAACGCACTTGCACGCGGGAATTCTTTTACGTGCCAATAAATCTACCGACATGAGGCTGACGAATTTGAGCACCTTCAAATACCACCGGGCTGAGCCAGGATCGAACCTGCCAAGTTGAGGTCAGAAGGCTAGCGCCTCAACCGTCTGAGCCAGTCGGCCCGGCTTTCCCATTTTCACACCAGACAAATGCTGGGGCTGTACTTTAATTAAGGCCACGGCCGCTTCCTACCCACTTCTGAACCTTTCCTATCCCATTGTAATAATAATAATAATAATAATAATAATAATAATGTTATTTGTTTTACGTCCCACTAACTACTCTTTTACGGTTATCGGAGACGCCGGAATTTAGTCCCGCAGGAGTTCTTTCACGTGCCAGTAAATCTACCGACACGAGGCTGACGTATTTGAGCACCTTCAAATACCACCGGGCTGAGCCACGATCGAACCTGCCAAGTTGGGGTCAGAAGGCTAGCGCCTCAACCGTCTGAGCCACTCAGCCCGACCTATCCCATTGTCACCATATGACGTATCTCTGTCGGTGTGACGTAAAACAACTTGAAAATTGTAACTGTAGTCCTTTCTTGAGCATATTAAACAAGGACCTGAGTTCAAATCCAAGGAGCGGCATTGAGTTAACTGCTGGAGCTGAATAGTAAGAAGACATAAGAAAAGCCTACACTCATATTTTGTAAATATCATAATGTTTGTGATTCTTTATTATTAATATAGATTAACTTAACCAACATTTCCTACTTGTTTATATGGTCAGTGTAATAACCTGGTGAAATTGCCTAATACGCTCCGAAGTCCCCAGTCTCTCTATTCTCAAGATACGAACAATAACCTGACACACAATACAAAACAAACTGAGAAAAGTAAAGAATACTCTGTAACTTTGGATAAAGTTACCAATTAGTGAGATGTCTGGACCTTCACTCGAAGTAACAGTTTTAAAATATCTGGAAATAGCCTTGACACAGCCATCCTCAGAATGGAGTGTTTATCAGTAATTCTGATTTTATCATCTTCTTTCTTGAAAATGTTTCTTCGCAAATGTACGTAATCGCAAAGGAACGGAAGTATTTTCTAGTAAATGTTAATAAAACCAGAAATTTTTCATTATTAAGTTAAGAAGATTTCCCTCTGAGACTTGTCATTTGATTGGGAACAACACTGAAGTTGAATTAATTCCAGCTGTTGTTGCACAGGTCTATCACTGAAGTCAAATGGATTTTCTCCTCATTCACAGAAAAGTCTTTAAACCTGTTTTCAAATTAATTCTTCAATAAGCCAATCAACTTTATAAAGTGATCGTATGCCACTGAACTGTTCGAGTTCGCTTCTTCAATTTCAGTACAACATGACAAGTGTGGGAATTCACCTTTCTCTAATTACTGTTGAAATAATTTCACTTTATTCTGAGCTGGGCTGAGTGGCTCACGTCAGACGGTTGAGGCACTAGCCTTTTGAACCCAACTTGGCAGATTCAATCCTGTCTCAGCCCGGTGGTATTTGAAGGTGCTCAAATCATCAGCCTCATGTGGATAGATTTACTGGTACATAAACGAATTCCCGCGGGACTAAATTCCGAAAATTGTAAAAAAAAAGTAGTTAGTGGAACGTAAAGCCAATAACATTATTATTATTATTATTAAATTTATTTAAATGGGAAACCACGGAAAACCATATTTATATCCGCCGATAGTGAGGTTCGAACCCCTATCTCCCTAATGCAAGCACGAAAGGACTGAAACGTCTCTAAAATATACATACCTCCTAAGGTCATGTACTACACTCGCATAATCTTAATTTGTTATACGTCGCACCGACTCTGATAGGTCTTACGGCGACGATGGGATAGGAAAGGGCTAGGAGTGGGAAGGAAGCAGCCGTGGCCTTAATTAAGCTACAGCCCCAGCATTTCCCTGGTGTGAAAACAGGAAACCATGGAAAACTATCTTCAGGGCTGCCAACAGTGGGATTCGAACCCACTATCTCGTGATTGCAAGCTTACAGCTGCATGATCCAAAAATCGCAGCCACTCGTTCGGTCTCATATACTTATAACTAGGGCTGAATACCTGAACATTTCCTTAAAAAAAAAAAAAGACCTATAAATCTAAAAAATCCTAAAAGCTGGCAAAAAGGACGTAAAAATGCGATCCAAATTCATTCATAATAATAATAATAATAATAATAATAATAATAATAATAATAATAATAGAAAGAACAACTTTGCTTTGCGGGAGTGAAAGTACGGTGGACTCAGAATATAAGTTATGTTTTTAAAATTTTCTTTTTTACAATTGGCTATACGTCGCAGCGACTCTTATAGGTCTTATGGTGACGATAGGATAGGAAAGGGCTAGGAGTGGGAAGGAAGCGGTCGAGGCCTTAGTTAAGGTACAGCCCCACCGTTTCCCTGTTGTGAAAATGGGAAACCACGGAAAACCATCTTCAGGGCTGCCGACAGTGGGGTTTGAATCCACTATCTCCCGAAAGCAAGTTCACAGCTGCGCGCCCCTAACCACACGGCTAACTCGCTCAGTAAGTTCTAAGTAACTGATACGAAGGTAGCGAGACTGATCGCTGGTACGAACAGATAGGAACAATGGAAGGAGGGTACTCGGAATGAGGAGATAAAGACTAGGTTAGGAATGAATGCGACTGATGAAGCTGTTCGCATAAATCGATTTCGGTAGTGTGGTCATGTGATGTGAATGGAGTAGGATAGGTTACCTAGGAGAATAATGGACTCTGTCATAGAGGGTAAGAGAAGTAGATGGAGACCAAGACGGCGATGGTTTGACTCGGTTGCTAATGATTTAAACATAAGAAGTATAGAATTTTAAAAAACGCCACAGAGCTGGTTACAAATAGAGGATTGGGGCTCTGAACTTTGGAGCGTGAGTTGGCGACCACGCAGCCCTTGGCTGAGTCCTAGCATTGCTTCCACTTACTTGTGCCAGTCTCCTCACTGCCATATATCCTATCTGGTCTCCCTTGGTCAACTCTTGTTCTTTTGCGACCCCGACGCTATTAGGTTTCCGAGGGCTAGGGAGTCTTTCATTTTCACGCCCTTCGGGGCCCTTGTCTTTCTTTGGCCGATACCTTCATTTTTAGAAATGTCGGACCCCTTCCATGTTCCTCTCTGATTAGTGTTATAGTAGAGGATGGTTGCCTAGTTGTACTTCCTCTTTAAACAATATTCACCACGAAATAGAGGATTGCGGAGGCATTTCGTAAATTCACAGACACTTACAGACTGAACGCTGAAAGGTATAACAGTCTATAATGAATATGTATGTATGTATGTATAGTAGGGTCCACGAGAGTTGAAGTCTGACGTTTAGCGCCACCGGCGAGAAAAAGTTGACTAACGCTGCTCGAAAATGGTCTGTTGCTATGACAACAATAACAGAGTTGCCACTTTTAAGAACCCTATCGCCACGTGCGTTGGCTTGCTCTCACTCGCTTTTGTGATATTAATTGGAGTTGTACTGTGTTAGCTGTGTTAGTTGTTGCTGATTTATGTAATTATTGACATGTTTGTTATCTAACTATTATTGTTGTTGTTATTTTCATCATCATCATCATCATCATCATCATCATCATCTGTTTACCCTCCAGGTTCGGCTTTTCCCTCGGACTCAGCGAGGGATCCCACCTCTACCGCCTCAAGGGCAGTGTCCTGGAGCTTCAGACTCTTGGTCGGGGGATACAACTGGGGAGAATGACCAGTACCTCGCCCAGGCGGCCTCACCTGCTATGCTGAACAGGGGCCTTGTGGAGGGATGGGAAGATTGGAAGGGATAGACAAGGAAGAGGGAAGGAAGCGGCCGTGGCCTTAAGTTAGGTACCATCCCGGCATTCGCCTGGAGGAGAAGTGGGAAACCACGGAAAACCACTTCCAGGATGGCTGAGGTGGGAATCGAACCCACCGCTACTCATTTGACCTCACGAGGCTGAGTGGACCCCGTTCCAGCCCTCGTACCACTTTTCAAATTTTCGTGGCAGAGCCGGGAATCGAACCCGGACCTCCGGGGGTGGCAGCTAATCACGCTAACCACTACACCACAGAGGCGGACATTGTTGTTATTTTATTTTTGTAAATTAGTTAGTGGTTAGTTGTACAATTATATTCTCTATTTGATATGTACATTTGTTGAGGTTATTGTGAGGTTAGTGAATATGAAATCTCGTATTTACGTGTTCTGTCATAAATGCCGGAATTATTAACATGAGCTTAGGAACGGGTCAAAGTTTATTGAATTGCATTAGGCCAACATAGTTGATTAAAAATTCAGCCTGTATGAAAGAGTGATAAGCCGCAGATTGAGGTAACTATGACAACGAAGCTTACTTCGTAGTTACAGCTTTCGCCGCTCAAATGTCAGACTTCAACTCTCGTGGGCCCAACTGTATGTATGAAAGTCATGCTCTTCAGTGTCGACTTAGTTAAAATAGCTTTTTTCAGTCAGTCGAACACAAGATATAAATTTACAGAATAGTACATATCTATTTTTCTTCTAGGTGTGCACTAGAGTTTTATAAATTTGCATTGCTGTTCAACAGTTTGAAAGAACACAAAAACAAAGTAGCCTAGTCAACATTGAGAGATCGACTTTGATCTCAAAAAAGGATGACTGTATCCAGTCTTTGAGTTACAACCAGTGGCTGCATGAATCTTGCTCTACATATAACGACTGTTGCAGCAAAATTGCTAGAAAACAAAGTTTTAAGAAACAATCGGTAAAAACTTGTAAGAGGATAAACATCAGTTTTTGATTCAAGAATCCTGCCTTAGACATGTTTTCAAATTACTGTCAGGAGATAATTATATTCATTATGATTTTGATGTTTCCTTTATATATCACGCCGGCCCCGTGGTGTAGGGGTAGCGTGCCTGCCTCTCGCTCGGAGACCCCGGGTTCGATTCCCGGCCAGGTCAGGGATTTTTCTCTCGACCTGAGGGCTGTTTCGTGGTCCACTCAGCCTACGCGATTAGAACTGAGGAGCTATCTGACGGTGAGATGGCGGCCCCGGTCGTGCTGACCACTCGGCCCCTCGTAATCTGCAAGCCTTCGGGCTGAGCAGCAGTAGCTTGGTAGGTCAAGGCTCTTTCAAGGGCGTTAAGTGCCGTGGGGTTTTATATAACACCGTGAAGAATCAATTGGACATGCACATTCATAGTAAATCGAAATTGAAGTAAGATTAATTTAATGTCGTAAATTATCAGATACATTCTTTTACCATTGATGATTATATTATATGGATATAAGTGTCTTGTAGTACGTTCTAATGTTCGGTTATATTAAAGTTGAAGAAATTGGCTTAAATTTGATTTTGTCATTAATTACTTGCGGCATCTCTCCCGAGCAAAGTCGGCATCTATACTAGATTCCAGGGAGAGACGCCGCTAATGCAACAATTCCTTTGTTCTCTCCTTTCTCCAAATTACTTTCAATTACCAATATTTTGATAATCTCTGATCAAATGTACATGTTTTCAAATTACGCTCGATGAATTTGGAACAATTTTTAAACTAAATATAGCGAGATATAACAAAAGACATAGAAAGTGCGGCAACTCTACCGGAATTACCTTATACTGGTAGATGTCGTTCTTCATTAGACGTAGAAACCTGGTTTCAAGTTGAAAACCCAAATCTTCGCGAACTCTTTTAAAATGACATAATCAGGCTTGTATTGATGTCTTACATTTAGTGCAGGCAGCTGACATGTAAGGCCAGCTACATACGTGAGACTTGTACAGTTAAGTTTCGATTATCCCAGTGTCGATTAACCGAGAATCCGTGTTATCCGAACCCGAAATAAATAAATAAACAAACAAATAAACAAATAAACAAACAAACAAAGAAATAAACAAACAAATAAGACTAAGCTAAGATACTATCAGAAAGTGATCCAACCAGAGTAGCTATACGATTCAGAATGCCTTGGATTAACAACCAGAATAGACATCGAAGAAATCGAGAAGAAAGTAAAGTCTTCGAGCCCAGAAAATGCGCTGACACTGATTAAATAGCAACGAAGAACGGCACAAAATATGTCAGCAGGATATCGGCCGTAACACAAAAACGAAGGTTAAATATTTGGACGACAGGCTCACTAAAAAAGTTCATATCATTTTAACAAGTTCAATGGAAAAGGCAACTCATATGAAAACCGGTTCCCTAACACCAAGAAGGACCTACAAGAAATGAACGTGGAAAAAGACATCCATGATAGAATCACATTCGGAAACAAGTACAGACATTTGAGAGGTTCCAGAAACCAGAAGCAGTGACCAAGAAGACGGTTGAAAAGAAACAAGCTGCAGGCAATAAAATGAAGGAACACTGCGCCATAGAAGACTGCAATAATAAAGAGTTATTTACGTGGCCCATATGTGGGCAAAATCGACTCAAAGAAACAAATATAGTATTAGCCAGAATATTCCGCCATCAAAGCCGCCGCCCCTAAGGACGTGTGTAGTGGCAATAAATAGAGAAGGATGCGAATGGCGTTGTGGTGAGAGATTTCCTACGCTACCGGTATTGTTGGGACCGGAAGAGAGCAAGAGTTGACCAAGGAAGGTCGGCCAGGAAACACTCTGCATAACAAAATGGAATCAATATGATTCAGTCAATGATGACGATGATTGTTGTTTAAAGGGGCGTAACATGTAAGTCAGCGGCCCTGAGATTCAGTCAGGGGCCCCATGGTCGTCAAGCAACGCTTCCAAGTTGAGAGTCGCTAGGGAGAAGCTCCCATTAGTCGCCTCTTACGACAGACAGGAAATACCGCTGAAGTGTTTTATGCCCCCCACCTACAGGGCGATGTTCTCGCGCTACAATAACAGATTATCAGAAGATACACAAGAACTTGTGGCTGATAACTGAAGTTGTCCCAAACTGATGCAACAGCAGGACAAATATCAATAATAGCAAGCTGTGGTCTAGAATGACGGCAGCTCCGTTGTGCATGTATTCTACTGCCCCTCCCTCTACGCGTGGCGCATTCCTCTTTCGTAACTAGTAGGGACGTCCATCTCCGTAGCGTAACGGCTAGGTGCCATCCTCGGAGGGCGCGTTTCGATTCCCGGTACTGCCAGAGATTTAAGAATGGCAGGATGGCTGGTATGTGGGAGAAATGGTACGTGGGGGTGTGCCTGAAAAGTGCTCCCCCTGTGGGTGGGGGCGGTAGAATAACACCCACGGTATCCCCTACCTGTCGTAAGAGGCGACTAAAAGGGGCCCCAGGGGCTCTGAAATTTGGAGCGTGGATTGGCGACCACGGGGCCCTTGGCTGAGTCCTGGCATTGCTTCCACTTGCGCCAGGCTCCTCACTTTCATCTGTCTTATCCGACCTCCCTTGGTCATGCCTCAGGGGCTCTGAACTTTGGAGCGTGGGTTGGCGATCACGAGGCCCTTAGCCGAGTCCTGGCATTGCTTCCACTTACTTGTGCCAGGCTCCTCACTTTCATCTATCCTATCCGACCTCACTTAGTCAACTCTTGCTCTTTTCGGACCCCGATGCTATTAGGTTTGCGAGGGCTAGGGTGTCTTTCGTTTTCATGCCCTTCGTGGCCCTTGTCTTCCTTTGGCCGATACCTTCATTTTTCGAAGTGTCTGACCCCTTTCATTTTTCCTCTCTGATTAGTGTTATATTGAGGATTTTTGCCTAGTTGAACTTCCTCTTAAAACAATAATCACCACCATCACCACCTGAAAAGAGCTGCACCGTCTCGGGAAGAGGACACGAGTTTACTTACGATAGATCATTCCGTGTTTAGAAAACAGTATCGCTCTTATGGCAATAGGGTTGCCATATTGAACGGTACTACTCAACAGCATCGCGTCAAAACGGCGGCTGTACAAAGTAGTGGCAATATTGATAGACCGCGCTATTTAATGAACTAACAAGTACAATTGCAATACATTCCTGCATAGCCAAATTTTGGGAAGCCGTTGGGGACCCCTCAGGGGCTCTGAAATTTGGAGCGTGGGTTGACACCTTGGGGCCCTTAGCTGGGTCCTGGCATTGTTTCCACTTCCTTGTGCCAGACTCCTCACTTTCATCCATCCTATCCGACCTCTCTTGGTCAACTCTTGTTCTTTTCCGACCCCGACGCTATTAGGTTTGCAAGGGCTAGGGCGTCTTTCATTTTCACGCCCTTCGTGGCCCTTGTCTTCCTTTGGCCGATATCTTCATTTTACGAAGTGTCTGACCCCTTTCATTTTTTCCCTCTGATTAGTGTTATATAGAGGATAGTTGCCCAGTTGTACTTCCTCTTAAAACAATAATCACCACCACCACCACGTTGGGGACCGTTGGCAAGGCGTTCTGTGTTGATGACAGTGAAGGAGCGTCCTACTGCGCGGAGTACACATGCCACGCCAGGAAATCGGCGGGGTTCCTTCAACTTCGGAAATAGGTCGAAGTCTGGTGAGTACGGAGGGTGTCCCAAGAGCCACCGTTGAAATAAGAGCTTGCGATAGGGCGATTGTCTCGCAATAAACGTGGACGTTTACGCCGTATAGCCAGACAAAAACGTCGCTCCAGAAATCGGCAGTAGTAGTCACTGTGCCCGTCAGGCCCAGCATGCGAAAGAATAACATCCACGTAGTCGTATGCCACAATCAGCATAAGTTCCACCCGACTGGGTTCCTTCCGAAATTTCTGTGGACGTGGCGAACCTGGGTGATGCCCTTCATTCAATAGACGCTTTTCTAAACTCGTGCCGACGTCTCATCAATGGCGACAATACGCTGCAGAAATGCGTCTGCCTCGTTGTGGTATCTGTCCAGGTGGATACCAGCCAGTGCATACCGGTGCCATTTCTGTACGTCACGTCTGTGAGTTGATGTGAAACCCAACGGGACGCAATTTTCCCCATGTTAAGACATTTGTGAGTATGTGCCACACCATCTGATGACTGAGACCAACCTCTACGGATAATTCCCGAATAGTCCATCGATGTTCTACAACAGGGCTTCTCAGGGTGCATGCACCAGTGCATTGCACTGTGCACGGTGCAAAAGACGACTTCGCTTCGTTGATCAGAGTGCAAACCCCACTCCTCGATTTGGAGCAATAGCGCTGTCTCTCTCTTTCCCCACGCCTGTCTCGCTCGCTCCGCCTGTCTCCCTCTTCCACGCTTGCTCAGTAGCGCTCCAAATCCGAGCCAAGGTGATCCGAGCTTAGCCGAGTAGCCCAGAGACGAAGCGTTGGCCCAAGCCGAGCCGAGTGCACTGTGCACAGGAACTCTGCGCTTCAGTTTGCACGCGTGAGATGTCACGCACGATGTCAATCTGATCTTAAAGAATGGACGGCCGACCTGTGCGGTGCAAATCCGCAGTCTCATTCCAACCCGCACGAAACGCCTTGATCCATCGTGCAACCGTCCTGTACGGTAATGAATTCTCGCCACAGGCTTCACGTGATCCTCTATAACATTACGATACATTTTTGCCACGAGCAACCTCGATTTTAATCCTCGAACACTGATCACCTTTTGAAAAAATACTTTAGAGCGGTGAGATCGACACTCTTCACTTCAACGCCACACAGCAACAACTCTCCTTCTGGATGCCCGACAAACGCACACTGCACATCGACAACAGCGCCACCTGACCCCTCCCATATTCTATTTGCGCATGCCCGATCTCCTGCGAGTGTCTGGACTACATTGCCACTACACTATGAACAGGCCTCCTACATTTGTGACACTTGAACAAACGTTTAGTGAGGTACCCCCGTGGTTGGTTCCGCGACCGGGTATTCATCTAGATCTACTCCGTGGACCCAAGGTGAACACGGATTTCTCCGTTTATCGGAGGTATTTCCAGGACTTCGTTTACCAATATCCGGCTGCGAGACATATCTTCACGGATGGTTCCAAAATCAGATATAATGTTGGTTGCTCTTTCGTCATTGATGATATGAGCACGAAGATCTCGCTTCTTAAAGTATGTAGCGTGTATACTGCAGAGTTTTATGCCATCTTAGAGGCTCTGCAGTTTGCACTGCATGACGAAAGAGGCCACTTTCTTATGTGTACCGATTCGTTAAGCTCTCTGCAGTCTGTTGAAACCTGTTTCTCGCAACACCAACTGGTGCAGCACATACATGACCTTCTAGCCAGGTTAATGGATGCTGGCACCAGAATCGCTTTCGCGTGTCTACCAAGCCACGTTGGGATTGCGGGAAATGAACTTGCGAATGAAGCTGCAAAGGAAGCGGTACTTTTACCTCCAAGACCTGTCAATGTACCTGCTAAAGATATTTCTTCTCAGCTACGTCGAACCATCTTGGCGTCGTGGGATTCGGAGTGGCTACCTACCCGAACTCTCAACAAGCTGAGACCAATTAAGAAGACAACTACCGTGTGGCGGTCCTCTTTCCGACCTTCACGGAGAGAGGCCATAGTACTGTGTAGGCTGAGGATAGATCATTTACTATCTACGCACTCTTATCTCCTAAAGAGGGAAGACCCCCCCAGTGTGTTCTTGTGTTGCCGACTTCACCGTCGCCCACATCCTCACAGAGTGCGCCGATCTCTGTGGCCTAAGACGGAGCCTCGGCCTGCAGGAAACACTCGAACGCATACTAGCCGATGACGCGACTACTGCTGATCTCGTCATCCGCTTTATGTGCGACAGTGGATTAATCAAGGGCATATAAATTACAAGTGTACTGTTACTCAGGGAACGCAGGTTCCCTTTTGATTCGTTAGTAATTTTTCGGCCTAATTCAATAAGTTTTTGTTTTATTTTATACTACGTTTCGAAATTCCTTTGTTGAATAAATAATTTTGTTTTTATTTTTTATTTTCCACCAATTTGTTCAGAGAGGATGATAATCTCGTTGTACTCCCTCTTAAAACAAAAATCACCACCACCACCATAGGAGGGAGAAAATAAATTGGAAATTGTTTTTATGAAGTTAAGGGGACTTCGGGTTTAGAGGGGGTTCATTTTGGTATTCATAGATAACAGGAAAACGGCGCCACATACTGTATATTGGTGAAACTCACTATTTAAGTTCTAGATAAGTACTCACTGATATAAAGAATAAACAACATACGCAACACGTTAATAGACGACTTCTCTTCAACGGTGATAAGCTGAGAGCGATTCACAGAGTAACGGATTACGCGTTGCATGTACCAGAGCGACACAGAAGGAAAATCAAGGAAGGCAAGAAAGCGATGGCCGTGCCGCCATTGTGCTTCCTCCCTGCGAATGTACAGTAATAATAAAATAGAAAATCTTAAGTAGTTATATTAACAACGCGCGGCCAAAAATGCCTAATCTTTTTTCTTTCTTTTAAAATACTATATAAAGTAAATTATAATATTCCTTAATTACGAGAAATTATGGGTGTTTAGGAGGGAGTGTGTTCACTCCTTGTAGGTCCATAAGATCAATATTGTTTTCTTAACATGGAATGATGGGACAAATGCTTACTTTTCATTATCATGTTCCTGCGTATCCGTACACCATAGTATTAGGTTAAAGCAGGGTTTCCCAAACGTGTTGTCTCTGAGGCCCCCTGAGCACGACCAAGGACCCCTCGATAGTGCATTCAGTAAACAAGCAAAAAAAAAAAAAAAAAAACAGAATTTCGTAATGATACCATCTTTGATTTTTATTCGCATAATTTAGGATTAACATTTACTTTCTTTGAAAGTTTAATTTAACTTCATTTACATAAAAATACTTTATACATGCACAGAAATTATGAAACAGTGTAGCACTTGGCTAATAATTACAATAGTGTGGATGTGAAAACTTACTTTTAAGAATTCACTTGTTGCGGATGTTGTATCAATGGTGCTGTTTTAAAAGACCAAGCGTTTCACAAGCGTAGTCGCTCGAACCGAAGATCAGCTTCTACATTTTCTCTGTTTCTGTACTTCGTTTTCATTTGTGTGAGGGCAGAAAAGGTACATTCACACAGGTATGTTGTCGTGAAAGGCATTAAACGCAGTATTTTCTTTCTAGAAATTGTAGTGTATTGGGGATGCCATGGACACAAATGTCGATCAGAGACATGAAGTTGTGATACGTGCATGGAACTTCGTGGAGCTAAACATGCCGCACCATCTGATTCTCCACCCATATCATACTTCAGTGACATATTTTTTACTTTCTCTCTGCCAAGATACTTCGGCTAGTTGATCTCCCTCAGAGAAGGACAGTTCATGTTCAGTTTCAAAGAAGGGATTTCTGATCCACGAGATTTTCTCAATCAGAGTCGGGTAATATGGTCTGAGTGTGGATTAGTGATGGGCTACGCTCTTGTTCGAGACTCTCGAGACTGACGTCGCAGATCCCGAGACTCTCGCGAGAATCTCGAGACCGATCCTCCTGTAGTGCAAGCTGTGCGACGTACCAGTAACTACGACTGTAAGCTTGATAGTATATCATTGGCAGTTATTGCGTGAAATAACGTTCTCATATGAAAACGTTTGAGCTAATACATTTTGTCAAAAGCCTGGAAAAGTACTGCATGTTCAACTACGAACCCCTTAATACCATTAACGAAAGAGAAAACAGAATGTCAGTATCTTAAACTGTTCACGACTTATTTGTGGTGGACATCTTAGCTGAATAACCATGCATAATTTGTGAATAACTGTAGATAGGATGTACACCTACTTGGATACTTGAGGCGTGCATTATTCGAACCTGAGAGGGGAATATGTGCTTTGCTGCATATGCAACCCCCATTACACACAAGTGGAACGTGTAATCTAAAATACCCGACTTTGCTCCAATTCTTTTAGCAGGGGTGATGGGCAACGCTCTCAAGACCGATTCTCGTGTGCTGGGAGCTATGCGACGTGTCTAATCTTGATAGTTATCATCATCAGTTCTCATATGGAAACGCGTGTGACGATAAATTTTGTCAATAGCCTAGGAAAGCACTGCATGTTGAACTATGAGCTCCTTAATACCATTAACGAAAGTGAAGGCAGAATGCCAGTATCTTAAACTGTTCACGAGTTATGTCAGGTGGAATAACTGTTATTAGGATGTAAACCTACCTGGGTGCCTCACAATCGTTGTCGGCAGGGTAGCTTCTAGTGATTCAGACCGGACCGGAGGTGTTCTGTGACTATTCCTATTCATTTATATTATGTGTTTTTAAGTGTCAGATCATCCCAGAAGTATTTCTGCCGAGATGTTTTACTTCTTTTGAATAAGCAACACAGCGGGCTGTGCTATGTGACATCTCTTCAAAATAACCGACATCCACGACTTACGTTGCGTTTCGGACATCGTCTTCAAGCTGTCGCGTACAACTAGACACAATTTCACATTCCACCGTCATATATCGAAGTACCTAATTATGACGCGAATACTCTATAACAGGGATGGCGAACCTATGCCACGCGTGTCAGTAGGTGACACGCGTAGACGATTTCGTTGGCACGCCACATTAACATATTAACTTTTTTTATATACGTCTTGTACTATATATATCTCGTGGATCGTATAGTCATAATGTTCCACGTGTAAGAAACAAATATCTAAATTCTAGTTCCATTCGGAAGCGCAACACTGCAACACTGATAGGTCCGGAAGTCTAGTGTCAGATGCGGCCGGCGAGCCCTTCGCTCACCCACGTCAGTACCGCGTAAATATTCTCAGTGTGTAACCGTTATTGAATATCATTTTCTGGTGGTTCTGTATATGGACCTCAAATATGTTTTCGGTGCCGAAAATACAGAAACTTAAAGGTACTGGCTAGGTTTTTCAAGAACAGTGGACAAAGGAATTCGGAAAGACAGAAAGAAACTATAAAGATGTGTGTTCCTTGTATTCGTAAACAGTTGTATCCCGCACATTTAATCATTCAAATGTTCGTTTCACGCCAAATGAAGAGAGTTCGTTTTACAAAAAAAAATCGATCGATGAACAAAACAAACTAGTTCCTGTGTATCATCTTTCAGGCCAAGGAATAACACTACTTGCTGACATGAGTTCTTGGACGAGGCTTTCTTATTGAAGTCAGAAACATTATTTGAAGACTTTCCTGACAAAGAATTAACAGAATGAAAAAAATGCTAGCCAGTATATACTGTCAAGAATTGATTAATAAGAATGAGTAAAGATGTTTCGGAGCAATTGAAAGCCGATTTGGATAACACCGAGATGTATTCAGTATGTCTTGATGTTAGCTGTTTTTGTCTGATTTCCTTGTGGAAATATGATGAGGGAGGAATGAGTTAAATTGCTGAGCTTACAATCTACGACAACAGGGCAAGATATAATGAACGAAGTGCAGCAAGAACTTGTTTTAAAATGGGGTTTGACTTACTGAAAATTGTCTGTGACAACTGATGCTGCCCAAGTATGATGAATATTCATAATGGATTTGTGAAATGTCTTAAAGATGATGTTAAACACCCTATTTTACAGTCTATTTTATATTGCACCAGGAAGCCCTATGTACGAAAGAAGGTATGAAGTCATTTGAAAGTGTACCCTCGGTGGTAACTAAAACTGTGAACTTCATATTTGCACGTGCTCTAATCAATCGCCAGTTCTCGAAGATGTTACACGAAGTGGAATGTCAGTATGGCGGACTAATATACGATAATGCTGACTGGCTGAGTGAGTCATTGGCAAGTACTTCAAAGGTTTGTTGAGCTCTTGGACGAAATTCGCTTCTTCATGACAGAAAAGCAGGAAGAATTCCCAAAACTCACGGACCCTATTTGACTGTGCAATTTAATCTTTCTCCGTGATTTTACAGCAGTATACAACGATGTGAATAAGGAACTGCAAGGAAAGGGATATACTTCAAATAGACTGTTTGAGATCGTAAAAATATTTCAGGTTAATTAACTTTCGAAGATGAAAAGTACTGCATTTATAAGAAGTATGTGGACGTCTTACAAGATTCAAAACAAATAGTTTTCAAGAAATATTCACAATTTCTAGATTTGGAGAAAACATTGCACTTTATTTCAAAACCTCATATTGCACAAATGGGTGATATTAAGGTCAATTTTCTTGACTGGTTAGATTTTAACCATTTAGAAATGGAGTTGACTGAATTTCAAGAAAGCAGTAAATGGGTGAACAAATAGGTACAACTTGGCGAAGCATTGATAAAAATAGTGTGTGCTGTTGATGATGAATACTCTCTCCAGAAGCTAGAGAACTTGATTCTTGAACGGCGGAGCAGCCTCTCGTGAACATTTTTGGCCATGAAGAAACTTGCGATAGTGCTAAATAATTATTTTGTTTGGGCCATAATGTGCCTGCGAGTACTTCTATAATGAACGTTGCGAATTCAACAGTTGGAAACAGCATTAATTCAGCGCTAAGTACATCTTGTGTGTTACTGAAGACAACAAGTTATAAACCTAACATAAGATTACATACCATAATATTTAACAACAAGTTTCACATTAAATGTGAGAATGATATTTCACTTGTCCATTGACAATATTAATATTTTTTATTTTTATATCTAATGTTATTTATTGACGAAGTGCGTTATAATGGGCGCTTATTATATATGTTTACAAGTAATGTTAGATATTCCTAAAACATACATGTTTAGAAAATGTGTATTTTGCAGTATTTACAAAATACGACCAAGGAATGTGCATTCAAATGTATTTGCAAGAGATATATATGTAATAAATTAATACATTAATAAATAAAATATTATGAAATATAATTGAGAATTATGAAAAGAAGCCCAGAGGAGGGAGGGGGTAGCCATTCCTTAAAGGAAAATAACAAGTGGCACAGTAGGCAGTTGAGAATAATACACCAGACTTAAAATGGCATACTGATTTGAAAAGGTTCGCCACCTCTGCTCTATAACACTGTAAGGAATTATTTCCTTTGTCACCAAAATATCGATAAACACAAGCGGTGGTCATATGTTATTGAATGTGGGGTTTGATAACGATGTACACCTACCTACCTACCTACCTACCTACCTACCTACCTACCTACCTACCTACCTGTCGAAAGAATTGGAGCAAACTGAAGCATTTTAGATTACACATTCCACTCACGCGTAATGGTGGTTGCATACGTATCAAGGCGCATCTTGCCTCGTCTCGAGTTCGAATAATGCTCACCTCTAGTATCCAGATACGTGTACCTACAGCAGCCGTCAGGTTCTGTACTTAAACCACTCATTCGTGTACCTACCAGTGCATACAATGCCCGAATGCGTATCCTTTATAATTATGTTATACTGCGTCAAAATAGACCTCGGTAGAAATGGACGCCCTAGTCGCTTGTCGACACGTGTTTACGAAATTGGGAAGGCCCGTGGTGGGCTATTCGCATACTCATGACAAAGAACATTCAACTCCGACAACCTGTAGGCCTACGACACGCTGCTCAACGCACAATGTGGGGACAACGCTCTCGAGATTTCTCGAAATTTCTCGCGAGAAATAATGCCTGCGCTAGTCTCGAGAAATCCCGAGAAATCGTCTCAGACTGCCCATCACTACTGTCCATACAATTCAGCAATTTCTCCAGATCGTTAGCAGAGTCAGATAAAATAACAATATCATCAGCAAATCTCAGGGTTTTGATTTCCTCTCCTTGGATTTTGATTCCCTTTCCACATTCCTCTGTGATTTTCTTTATCGCCTGTTCTATGTACACATTAAAAAGACCCCAAAAACTTTAGATTCAACACTAATTTCGGCCATTATGGACATTTTCTTTTTCACCCTTTCTCATCTCCTTTGCCAATTGAGGCTGAATTTGGACTTAAACACTATTCAGAGTGTTATTTATTTCAGTGACACTAATATTGGTCGTTTTAGATTATTTTTACATGTCACTTGCTCTCTACTGTAATCCCTAGAGGTGTTAGGGGTGTCTTACCCCCAATTATTTTTTTTAGACATTATGACATTTGTGTACCAAGTTTGGTTGAGAGCTATGGTGGAATATACACACACACATCCATAATCTCTGTCATTTTGGATATTGTCACGTGCCAGCTCTGTCGTGGCGCTGACTGGGGAGCTCCTAGCCGGTCTGGAGGGCATGGCTGGCATTTCTGTGTGTTGTCGTCTGCGGGCTTACCTCTAAGTTTCCTGGAGATTCATTGAGAATGTTCTGCCTCTAGCCACCTCAAGAATATTCTGACTTGCATCACCCGAGCTATAAAAAGTGAGGCTAGTCGCAGACAGTCAGTGATAGTCAGTGTGAGACTCAAAGTGTTGGGGATCGGTGTCTGGGCTGAGGGCAACAGAGGTGTTGGCTGTCACTAGTGTCCCACCGAGGTCTGAACAAGGAGCTGTTGTGGTGTCGGAGTGTCCAGCGATTAGCTGGACTGAAGGCGATGTGCAGAACGCAAGACTGTGTACTATCTGAGAGTACTGCGTGTTTGTCTATTTCTGTGGACTGAGGATCGCTGTGAGTCAGCAAGAGAAGTCACTATCGTGAGTGTGAGTTTTACTGAATATCAGAATGTAATCAATGAAGTGTGTAAATTGTTTAGTGAACGTAAATTGTGAACTTACGTACGTAATACCATGAGGATTTGAATGTTGATGTGAACAATTGTGCGGGCTAGGTTTCCCCACAGGCATTGCATGCGGTAGTGCTGGGTGTGCCACCAAAAGGACTGTGAAAGCAAAACTTTTACTCTACGTGAGAAATGTAATGTGTAAGATTTTGTGTTAAATCGTTCCACACTGTAAAATAGAACATTTGATCATGTACATGTATATATTCACATATTCTGAGTTGATCTTTCTTTTAATAATAATAATAATAATAATAATAATAATAATAATAATAATAATAATAATAATAATAATAATAATAATAATAATAATAATGTTATTTGCTTTACGTCCCACTAACTACTTTTACGGTCTTCGGAGACGCCGAGGTGCCGGAATTTAGTCCCGCAGGAGTTCTTTTACGTGCCAGTAAATCTACCGACACGAGGCTGTCGTATTTGAGCACCTTCAAATACCACCGGACTGAGCCAGGATCGAACCTGCCAAGTTGGGGTTAGAAGGCCAGCGCCTTAACCGTCTGAGCCACTCAGCCCGGCTGATCTTTCTTTAAAGTAGTAAATTAAGTCCTGACACGCATAATTGTGTGGGTGTTTTTTTCAGATGTTAATTTTTATTTTATAAAATAAAATAAAACTATATGTACTGTATTTAAGGGAATTTTAGTACTCTTTTGACGTACAAACAAAAATTCACACCTCCGGTTTTCTTTCAAGTCTGAAAGGGGTTAATATTCGCTGTTGTATCGTCCTGCTGTTGAATATTGTTGAGCTGTTGGTGTTTAGTTTTTCACTGCATGTCACTATGAATTATTGGACTGTCTCTGGAGTCAAACAAATGAATAGTCATCATGTATTGTGTAGCCTGTAGCCCTGTGGTCCAGCAGTCTACGCTCAATTGCTGTATGAGGTGTCTGAACTTGGAGAAGTGAAAGTAAGGGTTAGCCTTCCCCAAGTAATAGCAATGGGCCAGACCGCCTCTTGTGCCATAAGGAAGAGAGACTTGTAAACAGACAGTAATTGGTAGGTATGGCCATTCATGTTTGATTAGAATTGTGTGTGTGTGTGTGTGTATATACATTTATTGGGTCTACCTGAAATCAATTAGAGTAATAAAATACATGCTTTATTTGTAACAATATTTTTTCCTCCTTCTCAAACATCCCCCTCCCTATGCCGATATGGGCTGAACTTGGACTTAAATGACATCCAAAATGTCACTATTCATTTCAGCGACACCAAAAACTATGGATTCAACACTAATAATAGTTGTTATCAATTAGTTTTTCATGTCATTCCCTCCCTAAACCAATCCCTAGGGGTTAATTAAGGCCTTAATTAAGGTACAGCCCCAGGATTTGCCTGGTGTGAAACTGGGAAACCACAGAAAACCATCTTCAGAGCTGCTGACAGTGGGGTTCAAACCCACTATCTTTCGGATGCAACCTCACAGCTGTGCACCCCTAACAGCACGGCCAACTCACCCAGTGCTAGGGGTGTCTTACCCCCCACCATTTTTTCCAGGTAGTAAATAATAATAATAATAATAATAATAATAATAATAATAATAATAATAATAATAATAATAATAATAATAATAATAATAATAATAATTTCGTGTGGCTATTTCTAGCCGAGTGCAGCCCTTGTAAGGCAGACCCTCCGATGAGGGTGGGCGGCATCTGCCATGTGTAGGTAACTGCGTGTTATTGTGGTGGAGGATAGTGTTGTGTTTGGTGTGCGAGTTGCAGCGATGTTGGGGACAGTACAAATACCCAGCCCCCGGGCCATTGGAATTAACCAATGAAGGTTAAAATCCCCGACCCGGCCGGGAATCGAACCCGAGACCCTCTGAACCGACTGAACCGACGCTGACCATTCACCAACGAGTCGGACCAGGTAGTAAGTCATTTGTGAGACAAGTTTGATTGAGAGCTATGCTGCAACACACACATCGGGTCTATATTCATTTATATGTAGATTGTATAATTTAGTATTTTCAGGTGAAATTAAATCAGATATGTTTTTTATTCTCAAAATACCATTTTGGTGTATGTGTCCTACTTTCTCATATTGTGCTCATAAAGTGAGAGTTAAGCCCAGTAAGACAACAGGTACATTTTTCTTTTAACATATTTGGATATTCCGATTGTCAGTGGTGCTATGTTTCTTCCTATTGTTCCAGGTCCTCTGGTTGTGCGGTTGGTGAAGTACAGAAACGACCACTTGATCATGGTGCTACCCGAGTTGACCTGGACGGGGCGTAAACCAGAGACCAGAGTATTATTACTGAGTCGTGTAAAACATGCCTCCCCTGATCCTCTCATTGTCATTTCCATGCAGGAAGCTCTTCAGAAAGCAGATGTATGGATTTCTGTCTACAGTTGGTATTTGTGTCACAACAACTTTAACTAACCTAGCCTTTCCTGATAATAACTAAATAGTGTACTATTAAGTAGTCAAAATAAAACGGTTGTTGCTAATCTTTCGTTTTTTAATATCTGATTGTTTAATAAGCCAATCAATGCTGGGGCATACCTAGAAAATGATATTTTGAAGTGGGGGTGATGAAGATGGTTTATGTACAGATTCTCCCATATAGTGACTGGTTGAATTATTATGTTCAAGAAGTACTTGTTCGGATTTTGAATTTGCTATTGGCTTTACGTCGCACCGACACAGGTAGGTCTTATGGCGACGATGGGACAGGAAAGGGCTAGGACTAGGAAGGAAGCGGCCGTGGCCTTAATTAAGGTACAGCCCCAGCATTTGCCTGGTGTGAAAATGGGAAACCACGAAAAACCATCTTCAGGGCTGCCGACAGTGGGATTCGAACCTACTATCTCCCGAATACTGGATACTGCCCGCAGTTAAGCGACTGCAGCTATCGAGCTCGGTGATTTTGAATTTGAATTCAGAACTTTTTTTTTTCTCTGTAATAGTAATGGGCAGTCTGAGATGGAGTCTCGAGATTTCTTAAGACTTGCGCAAACATTGTTTCTCGCGAGAAATTTCAAGAGATCTTGAGAGCATTGTCCCCGCATTGTGTGGCGAGCAGCGTACTGTAAGCCTACAGCTAGATGGAGGTGAATGTTGTTTGTGCCGAGTATGCGAATAGCCAACCACGGGCCTTCTCCATTCTGTAAATCCATGTCAACAAGCGGCTAGGGTGTTCTTTTCTTTATTTTGATGCTGTATAACACAATTATAAAGGATAAGCATTCTGGCATTGTATGCAGCGGTAAGTACACGAATGAGCACGCTAAGTGCAGAAACAGACGGCTACTGTAGGTGTACGTCGTTATCACTCATACTTTATCAGACCCCACATTCAATATCCATTTGATCAATGCTTATGTTTACCAACATTATGGTGACAAAGGAAATAATTCCTTACAATGTTATAGAGTATTTGCATCGCAATTAGGTACTTCAGTATATGATGGTGCAATGTGTAATTTTGTCTAAATGTATGAGACTACTTTAAGACCATGTCCGAAACTCAATGTAAGACATGAATGCGGGATTATTTTGAAGAGATGCCACATAGCACAGCCTGCTGTGTTGTTTGTTCAAAAGAAGTAAAATAGGTTAGCAGAAATACTTCTGGGATGATCCGCCACTTCGAAAAACACAATATCACGAAAGAGGAATCGCCAGAGAGGAATACCTCCCGCCCGATCTGCATCACAAGAAGCTACTGAGTCAACAACAATTGCGAGGTATCCAGGTAGGTGTACGTCCTATTTACAGCTATTCACAAATTATGCAGGATTATTCAGCTAGGTTTTCCACCTCAAATAACTCTTGAATCGTTTAAGATACTCACATTCTGTTTTCAGATTCGTTAATTGTATTAACGGGCACGTATTGAACGTGCAGTACTTTTCCAGGATTTTGACAAAATTTATCACCACACACGTTTCCATATGAGAACATTATTTCATGCAGTAACTGCTTAAGATATACTCGTAGTTACCGGGACATCACACAGATCGCAGTACAGGAGAACTGTTTCTATATTCTCGCAAGAGTCTCGAGATCTGTGACTAGGTACAGAAAGCAAGGTAGCTCTATTTAAAAAACAAAGTTAGTACTGTTTCCTCAGCAGTTGATACCCTGGAAGAGTACAGTACTGCAAGTGTATGAGCCCCTTGGAAATATTACAGGAAGTGAAAATAGATTTTAGATATCTTTAACAGTTTACGAGTTACTTGTGGTGAACAGCTAAGAACAGCAATTCATCATATGCATGTTCACGTTTCATGTCTTCTTTCCTGCCAGAGAACATGAAAAACAATGTTTGAAAATAAAGAGAATACCATTATACAGGGTTTCCTTGAAAAAACGTTCCAATATTTACAGAGGAGACAGCATGCAACAAACGAATGAAGTAAGGTTCTATAAACATTGGTAGCAAATCCAGTATCTTTGGAGTTATGGTCCGCTACCACTACCATCACCATCAACGATCACGATGTTCTAATAATTTACGGAGGGTCATATGCAACAAAAGACGGAAATATGTTCCTAACTAAATATTGGTCGTAAACCTACTACTGTGTTGTGTTATGTTATGATGTTATTATGATGGGGCACCACCTAACATGAGCAATGGATTGGTTGGGGATTACCAACATCCTGGCCTGCCCACTTGCCTGACCTTCACCCTTTAGACTGATAGTTTTGGGGACATGTAAATACCATGGTCCCCCATAAATGATGTGGGTACACTATAAGAAGGCGTGTTCAACGCCTATGATGGAATACGGCAACAGCCAGGGGTGTTCCAATGAATGCGTGATTGCATGTGATGTAGTGTGGAAGTCTGCACTGCAATGGATGGCGGTCACATCGAGCACATATTGTGAAGTGTAGATTGAAGACACGACAATCACTGATAGTACTGGTAGCGGACCATAACTATGAAGATATTGGGTTTGCGACCAATGTTTATAAGACCTTTTTTCCTTCATTTCTTGCTTACATAGCTGCCAACTTTACAAAACCAAACATCAGGAGATTTAGATATGAAAATGAAAAAAAAAAATCAGGATATACAATTGGTCAAAACGAAATGTTCCTGTAGCGCTTGTTAAAATCTTGCTGAAATGCTGTTGGACATTGTCAGGACGGCACATCAAATCAAAATCTCTTTATTTGCAAATGAGGTGCCTACCTCGGTGGCAAATGGTACACTAAAATACATTATTGTCAAGCACTAATTATTAAATTAACAAGAGAACAAAATTTTCCTATAATACAATATTATACAATTTACGCTAACAATTTTTTCTATTAAACACACAGCTCATCCTTAGTAAATTTATATTGTTTACAAAATTCTACTAATAATATCTCCTGTACTACTTACAAATATAGTCAACTGATATACTTTATGTGGAATTACTTCAAATGATACTGTACAACTGGTATAAGATTAAAATTTACATTGCATTTATTTACTTTTTTCTTTACCCATTCTGGAACCTAAGTAGCATAACGACCTGCTGCGTCTTAACCAGAGCCCCTTTTGCCACCACTTTTCAGAGTTCCTTAAGGGCCTTCACAGCTACCGTAGCGGTCCCAGGGCCCTCGAAGTCCCCACTGTACTTCACCCCTACAGGCAGTCCCCTACTTTGGCTGTCCAAACTCCTTAGTCTAGGGGATGGAATTAATTTATTCACACACATTTTTTATTTACATTAACCTGCACTGGTCGAATGCCCTCTAACATTTCATTTATTTTCTCTGTTGCTGTTTATTCTCTTCTTGAATATCTGTACAGATTTTGGAAAAGGATCAAACACTACCCCTGGTAAACTGTTCCACTCCTTTGGACCCTTCCCAATGAATGAAAATTTACCCCAATCGCTTCTACTAAAATTTCTTCTAATTTTACATTTGTGGTCAGTCCTGCCGATATAATTATTTTCCAACTGAAGCCTCTCACGGATATCTCCCCATGCTGCTTCTCCTGTATAGGCTCTATATAACCCTATAAGTCTAGTTTTCTCCCTTCTCTTACTTAAAGTTTCCCACCCTAGTTCCTTTAACATTTCTGATACACTACTCTTTCTCCTGAAATCCCCTGTTACAAACCTTACTGCTTTCCTCTGCACACTGTCTATTTCTTTTATTAGGTATTCTTGGTGCGGATCCCGAACACTGTTTGCATATTCCAATAATGGACGAACCATACTTAGGTAACTTTTCTCTTTTAATTCTTTGTTGCATCCTTTAAGTAGCCTCATTATGACATGTAATGATCTGTATGCTTTCCCAACAATGTCATCCACATGACCCTTCCAGTGCAAATTACTTTCAAATTTTACACCTAAGTATTTGCACTTGCCATCTTTTGGGATAACTACCCCATCCAAAGTATATTCAAATTCAGTTTTAAAACTCCTGTTTGTAAATGTTGTAACAGTTGATTTGCCTCCATTAACCTTCATATTATTCTCTTCAACCCATTGTTGGATACTCTCAAGGTCCCTTTGTAATTCTGAACAATCCTCAATGGTATTTATTTCCCTATAAACAATTATGTCATCTGCATACAACCTTATTTTTGATGTTATATTATTCCCTAAATCATTTACGTATATTAAGAAAAGTAACGGACCGATTATACTATCCTGTGCAATTCCCTTCCAAACTTTCTCTTCCTGCGATACGTTATTTCCTACTTTGACTTTCTGAACCCTTGAACTTAGAAATGTTTTCAGCCAACATGTAACCCTTACGTCCAGTCCTATTCCCTCCAATTTCTTTAATAATATTCCATGTTCCACTCTATCAAAGGCTTTGGAAAGATCTATGGCTATGCAATCTAACTGGCCTCCTGAATCCAATTGATCTGATATGTCCTGCTGAAATCCCACCAGTTGTGCCTCACAAGAAAATTTCTTTCTAAATCCATACTGGCTCCTCATGAACCAACTTTTATCATCACATATCCCTCTGATGTACTTTGATATTAAACTCTCCAGTATTTTACAAACTATACTGGTCAGGCTGATTGGTCTGTAGTTTTCTGGTTTCCTTTTATCACCCTTTCCTTTATAAATTGGTATTATTATAGATTCCTTCCATTCCTTTGGTATTACACTATTATTTATGACATAGTCAAAGAGAAATTTTAAATAAGGCACTATGTACCACCCCATTGTCTTTAACACCTCCCCAGTAATTTGATCACTTCCTGCTGCTTTTCCTTGCTGAAGCAGTTGGATTTCTCTGAAAATATCTTCATTTGTGAATGAGAAGCTTCTTGTTTCCCTCTGTGTCTCTCCTTCTGTATCTTCTGTTTCGGTTTCCAACTCCTGACAATCATCTACTGAATATCTAAATTCCTTACTAAAGAGGTTTGCTTTCTCAGTATCTGTTAAATAGTGTTCACCCCCTTCTCCCACCATTGTAGGAATTTGGATTCCTTTTCCTTTTTGATTCCTGATATATGAATACAGCTTTTTCCATTTCCCTTTGTGGTCATTACGCTCTTGAAGAATGCCATTCATATAATTCTCTTTTGCTTCCTTTTTCACTCTATTCAGTTCCCTCATTAGCTGTTTTCTAGTTTCTCTACTCTCCCTACCTTCTTTGATTTTCCTGTTTACTATTCTACATTTTCTTTTTAATTTTCTTATTTCCCTTGTATAATAAACAGGGTCTGAGGTCATTTTACCCTTCTTAACAGGTAGAAATCTTTTCTCTCCTTCCCAAATGATTCCTTTGAATTTAGCCCAAAGTGTATCCACATTACTCCCTTCACTTATCCAACAACTGAATTGTGATTTAAGGTAAGTCCCAAATTCATCAACTTTAGTTTTTCTGTACAATTTCTTGTCTTGTGTGACCCTCTTATTAAGCTTTTTTGGTACCAGTCCTACATCCATTATTACAGCCTTATGGTCACCTATTCCTTCAATTACCTCAGTTTTATCAACAATTTCCCATGGTTTAATCAAGAATACATCTAGTAAGTTATTGAGACGAGTTGGTTCTTGAACTACTTGTGTAAATCCTCCCTCCCAGATTAACTTATTTGCCAGTTTCTGTTCATGGGCTTCACTTGTAGCTCCATTCCATTCAACTTCAGGCAAGTTTAGATCTCCCCCAATTATTACCACATCATTATTATTGTTTTTATGAGTATAATCTATTATTTTATCAAATATTTCCACGTCCCTTTTCTCTCTTCCTGGCCTGTATGTTCCTATAATTCCCACCTCCATCATATTATCACAAATTAATTTTATCCCTAATATTTCATCCCTTTCATCGGTAAACCATTCATGTGAACAATAAGTTTCCTTCACCAGAATAAACACCCCCCCTCCCTTTTTATCTCCTCGGTCTCTACGATAGACTGTGTACCCTTCTGGAAATACTTCTCTGTTACCCACCCCTTCTCTCAACCACGATTCCACTCCTATCACCGCATCAGTCTCATAAGATTCCATCAATGTACCGAATTTTAATTGTTTATTTACTACACTCTGACAGTTTACCAAGAGCAATCTCAGACCCCCTTCCTCCCAAAAACTTGACTGTTGCATGAAAATATGGTTAAAACTGACACAGTCTTAATTTGTGGCTGGTATAAATTCGCAATTCATTGTGGTGTCCATGAAGTTAAACTGATAAATGATGGATAAACTTAGATAAAATTAATGAATTGAAGGAGAGAGTGTTAGTCAAATGGCAAAAGTAATATGAGACTTACCTCTCTTTGCGGCATGCGGTGTGTGGCCTACTGTTTTGTGCCTCATACTAACGTTATTTACGTTGGTTGATATGGAAACACCATTTAGCAGTTCTGCGTCAGCTGGTGGTTATTTACAGTGGTGTTCAGTGGCTTGCATACTGCTAACACCACTCAAGTAGATTTGGTGATTGATGATCTGACCACAGAATCAACATTTACCAGTTCCCGTTTTGCAATTAAAATTGTAATGATTAGCAGTGATGGAACTAACAATTCTATGAATATTAATCCAAGAAAGAGTCTGAATGATGAGCATATTCCAGATGCTAAGAATTTAGAGCCTAATTTATTTTTCAAATTTTACACATAGTTCATCCCAGATCTTAATGTCAATTGTGTTTTTGTACATTTGTTTAGTTATTAGATGTATTACATTAAGGCTGAATATGGCCAGCCAAGGCCAAAACTAGTCCCTAGTTTAGTAATGTAATTCAATAATATTGCATATTATAGTATTGAAAAGGTGGACCATTAAGACATTAAATAAATAATTATTGTGATCACAATTCAACACTGACCAAAACCATGAAGTTTATATCCTATGATTACTATGCTATAGGCCTATATTATAACACTTATTGTCTCGAAACCCAACTGTTGCTATACGAGGCTACAAGGCTAAAAATTACACATCTCTATTCCCTCACAGGAAGTATGCGAGTGAGATGATCGGTCTCTGAAAAGCCTTCCAAAAATAGTACGAACTCATGTTCCACATGTGTGAATCAGTCAAGCCATTACTTAGTAAACGCATAGATTAATATATGGCATTGTGCTCCTGCGTGATTATGCGCAATGCAATACTATTTTTATCAAGTAATAAATTAAACTTCACCAGAATTGTCTCCAAAATGGCTCCTGGAATCTTTAGTCGCTGTCTTTGAAATTCTGTCACTAATTACTTAAAAAAAAACTCCAAATCTAGCAACTCTAGAATGGATTAGAATGATGTGAACGAACACGAATATAGCACGCGAGAATGAGAAATTGACAATTGATATATGCATCGCAAAATACAGGTTTCAACAAACATCGCACATTCGCACGCATTTCTTATACTAATAAGCGTCGATGTTCCATTTGAAAGCGGTCAATGAGCCACTGGCGTACTAAGCTTAAATGGCGGGATTTGAAAACTAATGTTTGAAGTTCACCAAAAAATAAGCTAAAATCTGGAGAAATAATAGAATAATCAGGAAGCGCAAAAAAAGTCTAAAATCGGGAGTCTTCCGCCTAAATTGGGAAAGTTGGCAGGTATGCATGACATATAGGCCTGAAATGAAGCACAGAAATATTGTTATAAAAATAGTATATATTGTAAATGACAATGTACATAATTCTTTTACCTCCTTTAATAACCAATGAAAAACAATGTCTGTCTAATCTCATACTAAAGTAATAATAAAAAGAGAGGGATTGCATTGATAAGATTACATTCATTCAAGATATAGAAATGAAGCTGAACATTTAGCCTATGCAAGGAGAATACTAGAGATCAATATATCACATTTTTATTGTCAAGAATTATTATTACTGAGCAGTGGTTTTTTTTTTCTACGCAGAAAAGAGGAACAGCACAAACCAGATACAAATGGATTAACTCATATTCTGCTCAAATGGTTTTATGTATGGGAAGGTCATCCAGATTAAGATTCTATTTCATCATACATAAACTAAATTTTTGTAACATGAAGAATACTGCACATCAATATTTTATCAAACGTGATGAACCAAAAATATTTGTGGTTGAACACAGATATTGTAAGTGTGATGATTACTGTATAAATATACAATATTTATTAAAAATAATATTTTTAAAGATACACGATTAGAAAGTAAGTATTTTGAACTAACTCTGCCAGGCCCAATGGCCCTGACGATTAAGGCGCTGGTTTTCTGAGTCCAACTTGGCAGGTCTGATCCTGGCTCAGTCTGATGGTAATTAAAAGTACTCAAATGTGTCAGTCCCATGTTAATGGATTTACTGCCATATAAAGAATTCCTGCAGGATAAAATTCCGGCATCTTGGCATCACCGAAAACTGTAAAAGCTGTTAGTGGGACATAAAACTAATAATAATAATAATAATAATAATAATAATAATAATAATAATAATAATAACAACAATAAAGTTCTTGCACCATTGGATAACAACAAAATATGAAAAGGATTTTTTTTTTTTTTTTAATAAGACTACTTCCCACATATCTCTATTCAGTGAGAGTCTTAATACCTCTGCCCTGTTTGAGTTTTGAAGGACGGGGGAAAGTTCAGTCGACACTCCATGTGAAACAATGTTGGTATCTCTGGTGACAGCAATTACCTAACAAAATTAATTAAAACTCAGATGTAGATCACCCACAATCTAATTTACTTTATCTCCCGGTGGAGTATAAAAGAATGTTGAAATTGATGTGCAGGTAGCCTAGATGGCATAAAATCAAAATGTCTGTACAAAGTGGCCAAGACCATATTATTATTATTATTATTATTATTATTATTATTATTATTATTATTATTATTATCTTTATTGCTCCATAACTAAATGGTTGATTCAAGGGGTCCAGTTTCAATTCCCGGCGGTCAGGGATTTTAACTATCATTAGTTAATTCTGGCTCAGGGGCTGAGCGTTTGTGGTGTCTTCATCATTAGAAATTATCCTATGTAGGGCCTCATCCTCACACGCAGGTCGCCACTGTATTATTTAATTAATTAATTAATTAATTAATTTATTTTATTTGTTTATTTATTTGTAATAAAATATATACCGCTGCAAAACAAATCAATCTACTTAAAACCCAAGCAGCAAAGGCTAGTCTCTAGATCTCCTTTGAAAAAAAACCCAGTTTATAACGAATATTAATCAGCTCTTAGAAAGTTAATTTTTGAAGAGGGGAAAATAAAATGAGCAGAAAAGTTTAAATACTTAGGCGAGTGGATAGCACCTAACAACTCTGAGAAATTAGCAATCGCATCTAGAATCAACAAGATGGAAGTGGCATACCAACTAATTAGAAATATCTACAACAAAAGATCAGTGTCCATCAAGGCCAAGCTTAGGCATTATTGTTCAGTCATTCGTCCAGAGGCCCTTTATGCGGCAGAATGCCTTGTATTGAACAAGAAGGGTTTAAATGACAAGTTAGAAGCCAAAGAAAGAAAAATCCTGAGAAAGATTCTAGGACCAATCAGAGAAAATGGCGAGTACAGGAGACGGCATAATAACAAACTGTACCTGCACGTGGAAAGGATAACGGACACCGTTCGGAAACGGAGGATTAATTTTTATGGAAACATAACACATAAGAGCTCGCAGAGATTGACCAACCGGATCTTATCCTACTTTGTAAACAAGAAAGCCAAGGGTCCCTGGTTCACCGAAGTTGAAAGAGACCTTCAAGAAATAGGGATCACACATGAAGACATCCAGGAAAGTGTTCCTCTCCAGAAGAAAGTTTGAGCATACCAGCGATTCCAAGGAAAGCCGAAGTTGAAAACAGTGAAGAAGTGGACTGATGAGAGAAAGGAGGCTCACAGAAAGTGAATGCGGGAATACTGGGAAAGACTTAAAGCTCAAGGATGCAAACGGTAGAAATAACGTGGCCCACAGCTCCGAAACGAATAAATAACAACAACAACAACAACAACAACAACAACACAGAATTGCCGAGGTTTCTAGGTAATTCACAAAGGCTTGCATATTGAACGCTGAAAGGCCTAACAATCTATAATAATGATTCATGTATATATGTGATTTTTCATAAACGATAAACAGGACTTATATAATGACTACATGTTAGCAACTGCAATAATATAAATATAATACAATTATATTATAACAACACTGTACAATGTTAAAGAGTCCATACTATAGGAAGGTCATGGAATGTTGCTAGATATAACATAGTTCATGATTTCAGGAGTACTCCTTACCTTATTTACTTTACCTATAGGATATACTTCTCTCTATTTAAAGTTACTGATGGCAAGGAAAGTAACTTCCCGATGGATTCATATATGAATTTCTTTTCTAAAATGATTTGCAAGATCTAATATATTTCTTCTTTTACAAACATGATTACTTGTAGTAATAATAATAAAACCTATTCACTAGAATTAAAAAACTTAACATTTAATAAAATTTATCCAAATCCTATTTTGAGTAACTATAGGCAACAATAATATAAATGTAAAGAGCTTAGTATGGGATTGGGTGGCCTGGAGGTCGTAACTCAAATACAACAAGCTACTAAATTTACTTTTCTGATAAAGCTTATGTAGGCCTAATTATTTTAATTAAGAATTTTGACCCAAATGTATCTGCCAGGCTGATTTTAATAGGTATTACCTACTAATCACATTGACTCACACCATACAAATCTTCAGCAAGTACAGCTGTTACAACCTTTGAAACATCCCTTTCTCAATTTTTTATTTTATTTTTAGTCTGATTGTACCAGCACATTCTGGTGAAGAATTTTGTAAATATCTGCATCAGTTGTGATGTAATGAATTAAAAAGCAAGATTCAGTACTTTAGCTAACTGTGAAAGGTAGGTGTGTTAGGTTTGTTAGGCCTAAAGACGCTTTATCACTCATTTCCTGGTAAACTACACTTTCCAGATCTCTTTCCCTCACGAGATAAAAGATGTGTAAAACTGACCAGTTTCCGAAGGCTGAAACATATATCAATCTCTTGAACAGTAGATCGGAGCCAGATACAATTTAAACACCAAAGTATGGTAAAACATGGTAGCAAGTCATCAAGGACCTTATTTGCCCACAAACTGTTTGAGGAAGCCACCTGATAGATGCCTTAGTTTGAGGCTGGGTTAATGACATGAAGTTAAAAAAATCTATTTCATTAGTTATCTCCTTGCAAAGACATTGACAGACACAGACATACTGTCATATGAAAGTCGGTATTAGAACAAGATAAAGTCCACTCCGAGAGAATACCACTACACAACATTATACATGCTATATCCATTGCATATTATCAAATACTTAACAGTAAACAATCCTAAAAAATTAAGGATTGGAATATGACCTGAACAAGTAGCATGTCTTGAGCATTAAAAATATATCTTCAGTATACATCTAGTAAGAATTTACACCTCTGAAAAAATATGCAGTGAAAAACTTATCTTCACTAATACACTTCAAAATTGACGAATATGAAAGCTACTAAACAAAGGAATATTCTCTATTATCAGCTGGACTGTAAAAAAGTCTAACTGCTTCCTTCTGTATGCCTACATTCGAGAATAAATTGGTATAGAACAACAAAATCTGAGTATGAAGAGATGTAAGGTAATGTTTCTGGAACAGAGGAGCTACATATACAACATTCACTGCATTGTTGACTACTGAAAGGAATAGACATAAAGGAACCCTTCCGCTATTCATGAAAAAGTTACCATTTGTTCTCTTTGAAAAGCTTTCCAAATCAGAGAAAGTACTAACGTCTTTGAAGGCACTGCACAGTAGCACCAGAGACAATAAAGAACCGAACACATATTCTCATCTCTTCATCGCTGAGACATGAGTTTCCAACGAAGGAAGATGAAGGCTGCCACTCTGAGCACAAAGAAGATGGCCACAAGAGCAATGATGTCCACGCTAAAGTCGGCATTCACCATGTCCAGCTCCTCGAGAGTTGTCATGGGCGCCTTGAAGTGACAGTATGTCTGCAAAACAATATTCATATGATCAGAAATGGCTCTGAAGTCACAAAAATCCAAAGGAAAGGTGCTCATGCTATGTAAAAAATAAACAGATCTGTGTCCAAAGGTTTACGCCTTTGACCTTTATTTACTGAGAAATTTGACGAGTTGCTTGCAGGTGTCTGTAGCACTGCTAATCTAGTGATCAGCGTCCCAGACTTCCAGGTGGGCGTCTTGGATTCAAGGCAACCAGGAGGCTCGTTTTTTTCTTTTCTTCTTTCTCTTATCTGTTTTTGTTTCCAAACAGGTGAGAACAATGGTACAAGGGTACCAGCCCCAGCATTTATCTGGTGTGAAAATGGGAAACCACGGAAAACCATCTTCAGGGCTGCCGACAGTGGGATTCAAACCCACAATCTCCTGGACGAAAGCTCACAGCCGCGCGCTCCTAAGCACACAGCCAACTCGCCCGGTGAACTTAAGATGGTTTGGACATGTTATTTTAATATAAACACTGCTTGTCTCTTTCCTATGCCAATTTATTGGAAAAAAAGTGTATTGTAAAAATTAATATTTAAATGTAAGAGAAAGACCATAGAATGAGGAATACAAAGTTTAATGTTGAGTATTCTGTATAAGAGCCTGCTCAGATTTATACTAGAAAATGTGCAGATGACTAGGTGCTTGCCGGTAAGATTATATGTAGCACAGTTAAAGAATACCATACGCGAATAACTGCTGCATATATTTTTTTTTTTTCAAAATTGGGCAGCAGAAAGTTGGGATGCAGGTATTATTTGCATCAAGGTTGGTGCAGTGCTCCTTATTTACAGAAATCAGGAAGCTGTTCTTTTTCCACCCATTCTGTAGGCAAATCTGTTCTCGCCAAAAGTGAGAAAGAAGCATTCCAAGTACGTATTGCATCATTTGCATGTTTAGGACAGCAAGTGTGAATTCCCATCATAGGTTGTTCATAGCCAAGGAAGATTGAAGATGCAAAGGAAATTTGTAATTGTGCTGCAGGAATAAAGTAGGATGTTGACGAGAGTTCCGTAAGTGGCTGGAAGAAAACTAAAACTTTGTCTTGAACAGACAAAAACTGTAAGGCTAGCAAGCAGATGGCTCACACATGCTTTTGTATTAAATAACTTCAACTTTACTAGAAAAACTAGCAATGTGCAACATTTCTCAGCACATTATGAAGAAAATGTGAATTTCCACAGATTTATTATCATACTGCTGTATTTAGACTTTTCAATATTAATATTTACCAAAGCTACGCACTTGGTAATTTTTTTTTTTAAACTTCCCTTCCCGAAATTAGGATGCCAGGATTGTTCATCGATGAAGGGAATTAATCACGTATATATATGGTAGTTCAGGGTTCTTAGATGTGAGAATCCTGTGTCAGTCAGCCTCTCCAGGGCAAAATTTCAGCATCCTTGATATCTTTCAACGCTGATGCAGATTACAATGATACTGTTGTTTATTTTTAAGTTAAAAATGGAAACTATATCAAATGTTATTTTAAAAGATTCAACAAATCAGGAGTCAGGTATCAGCACAAAAGCTGGAGGTGGATAGATGCCTAAACAAAGAGAGAAATAAAATTTGAAATTACCTGGAAACACTTAAGCTTCTCACGTTCAAAACCATAGGTGGCGAGTGCAGTACCCTCGAAACCATATCGGATGTAACTGAGATAAGTAATCCAACGGAGGTAAATAGGAATGGCATCGAAGCTCACGAAGAAACCAGAGAAGAGCAGGAATGGAACCGACATTACAGGAGCCAAAAACACTCCATTCTGAAAACACAACACAACATGAGTCTTCTTGTTTCAGTTTTTATACTTCTATTATTATTTAATACTCTTTTACAATAAGGAAGATGAGAACAATAGTAGTCAACCAATGATTAATGAACAGAAGTGTAAAAAGAATAAAAAATCATTCTTCTCAAAAACAGAATTAATGACAATGTTGTGACATATTAAAAACTAACACACACACACTCACACTCACACTCACACACACACACACACACACACACTCTCTCTCTCTCTCTCTCCTTTATACACACTCACCTGAACATTCATGGCAGCTCCTACCACGAGACCAACACTCTGGGCAACGAACGAGATCAGCAGACAAGCTCCTAAGAACATAGCAAACCTCCACATCTCAGGTGGCTGAGATGTCAAGTAGTAGACGATAGATATATAGATAACACAAAAGATAGCCTGAAAAGAGAAACCATAACAGATTCATTTTAAAGGAGTACTGAGGCACCTGAAACAGTAAATAAAGTTGTTTCAGCTGCTGTTTCAGTTTTAAGCTATCAGTGCCTTCAATCAACGGCCCTATATGTCTGCGAATACATGATAAGATGATGATGATGGTAATGATGATGATGTTTGTTGTTTAAAAGAGCCTAACATCTAGGGCATCGGTCCCTAATGGTATGAGGTAAACCAAACTAAAATTAAAACTTCAAAATGTATCCACTGACCAGAATCTAAAATGAATGATGAAAAAATGATCGTGAAACAAAAACAATCAGTGTATTCAATTCACAATGCTTTAATTACTGGGACAATACTCATTATCTAAAGGGGTCCAAAATCCAGGTCAGTGGCCCCTCATAATGGTACTAATCACTGGTAAAGCAGAACCATGGTTTTCTTCCTATAGTGGTATTAATCACAGGTAACACAAACCCATGGCGTTCATCACACACTGGGAATAATAACGGGCAACGGTATTCCTGTGGTGTTCCTCACTTTGTGGAACTAATCACAGACCGTGTATACTCATGGTGTTACTCACACAGTGGTACTAATCATTAGCAATGTAGACCCACAGTGTATCACAAATTATGGCAATGCCCCCAGGTAACAAACCCACAGTAATACTCACATAATGGTACACTACCATCAGGCAACACACACCCATGATTTTACTCATATAGTGGTACTAATCACAGGCGTCAGCAAAACCTGTAGTGTTTCTCACTTAGTGGCATGCATTGCAGGCAATATGAACCAATGGTGTTTCTCATAAAGTGGTACTACTCTTAGGTAATGCAGACTCCACAGCAGAACCAACTGGTGAAATACACACAATGACCATTATCACAAACAACGCCCAGACCCGTAGTGTTCCTAACGTAATGGTAATGCGTCTGTGTAATGTAGACCCATGGTGTTCCTCACATAGTGGAACTAATCACAGGCAATGTATACTCATGGTGTTCCTCACATAGTGGAACTAATCACAGGCAATGTATACTCATGGTGTTCCTCACATAGTGGAACTAATCACAGGCAATGTATACTCATGGTGTTACTCACATAGTAGTATTAATCCTAGGTAATGTAGACCCACTGTGTATCTCACATTATGGCAACACCCACAGGCAACACAAACTCATGGTGTTCCTTACATAATGGTACTACTCTCAGGCAACGCAGACCCATGTTTTATTCACACAGTGGTACTAATCACGGGTGACAGCCAAACCCGTGGTATTTCTGACATAGCAGTACTAATCACAGACAATGTAGACCCATGGTGTTTCTCATAAAGTGGTACTACTCATAGGCAATGCAAATCCATTCTGAAAACAGTGGAACTGACCGGTGGAATGCACATGATGACACTTATTACAAACAATGCCCAGACCCGTTGTGTTACTCGCATAATGGTATTGCTCATATGTAACGCAGAGCAATGGTTTTCCTCGCAAGGTGGTACTAGTAATAAGTAACGTCTACCCAGGGTGCTCTGAATGTAATGGTACTTATCACAAGTAGTCTCATGGTTCTAATGTCATCATCCCTTGGTTGCCCCTTTTAGTCACCTCTTACGACAGACAGGGGATATTGTGGGTGTATTCTTCATCTGCGTCCCCCACCCACAGGGGGCATATATCTACTTTGCAATGACTTATAATAAAATTATGGAAAATATAAATGAAAATGCAATAAGGCATTGCCTTGAAGTACAGAGATATATATCATTCAAGTTAGAAGTTAAAATAACACAATAAAATACACAAATACTAACTAAAATAGAGTCAATGGGGTAAAAGCTTAGTCAACAAAAATACTTCAGTATAAAATACACTTTTACACACAATAAAAAAGGCATAAAATGGATGACTAGGTCTGCTGACTGCTTGTCATCTCGTAGGATGAGGGAGATGGTACTCGGCAATTTTAGACTACGGCGCAGATCGGCCAGGTCCACGCACTCCGTAAGGATGTGTACCACAGATGGATGACCGCCGCATGCACACACCGAGGGGGTGTTCATCCTTCAGTAAGCAGGAGTGCATTACTATGCCGTGACCGATCTGAAGAAGACATAGTAACACAGCTTCCCTACGAGAAGCCAAAAGAGACATCTTCCATACCTTTGTAGTTCCTTTTTTTGCTCTCAGCTTATTGGGGGAAAGGGGTGGCCTGCCACTCGATAAGTGATATGGAGACTGTGATTGCTGTTTTGTCTTCATGTCTACTCTTCCTGTTCCTCCCTTTTCTCTCACTGACCTTCCATTCTGTCCCTATTCATAGTGCTATGCTAATGGTATATGTTGGTAATGTCAGATAACTAGTGTTTTGTTGGTTCAAAGAGCAACAATTATTGTTTAAACCCAGTATGGGGAGGATTCTTGGGAATTAAAACTCAGACACTTTGCTTACAGTAGAATAAAATGTGGAAAATAAAACTGGAGAAAAATCGCAGTCAGAATAGCTTCTGCCCTTGTTGGTATTCAAACCTTTGATCACTGAATAGGGCAGATTTTCATTCCCATTATGGAAGCTTTACTGCTCAGCTATAAAGATGAATGTCAGTGGGTGATTTAGAGCAATATCAGGATGATCTTATTTGCTTTAATAAACAAGTAATTGGTGAAGAGTTAGTGAAATGTGTCTGCCGTCTGCCCCCTTCTGTTAAGATTGTAACAAATGATGGTGAGAAGAAAGCTGAGTAATAATAATGACCAAGAAAATGATGCAAACACTTACACAGGTGCAGCCAGTTGGAGGAAAGTATCTCTCTCTCTTCCCCCTGTGGGTGGGGGTGGTAGAATAACACCCAAGGGATCTCCTGCCTGTCGTAAGAGGCAACTAAAAGGGGCCCCAGGGGCTCTGAACTTTGGAGCATGGGTTAGCAACCACGGGGCCCTTAGCTGAGTCCTGGCATTGCTTCCACTTACTTGTGACAGGCTCCTCACTTTCATCTATCCCTTGGTCAACTCTTGTTCTTTTCCTACCCCAAAGCTATTAGGTTTCCGAGGACTAGGGAGTCTTTCATTTGCACGTCCTTCATGACCCTTGTCATACCTTGACCGGTACCTTCATTTTTCGAAGCGTCGGATCCCTTCCATTTTTTCTCTCTGATTAGTGTTATAAAGAGGATGGTTGCCTAGTTGTACTTCCTTTTAAACAAATAATCACCACCACCTCTCTCTGTGTGCGCGCGCGTGTGCGTGTAACTTCATCACTATCAGTTTCCTTGTTCTAACTCCAGCTGGGTGGGCAAGGCTGTTAATGGCATCTTTCCATCTGTCTCTATCCAACCAGAAATGCTGTTGCTCAACTGTGTTCCCATCCAGGTTCCTTCTTCTTATGCTGTTCTCGATGGAATCCAACCACCTTAATCTGGGTCTACCTCTTGTTCTTATGTCTTCAATCTTAACCTCCATCATCCCTCCCTCTTCCATCCTCTTAGCATGTCCAACCCTTCCCAGTTTATTTCTCTCCATTCTGTCTGAAAACTTTTCTACTCTGATTTCCTTCCTGACATCCTCATTTCTTACTCTGTCCTTTGTCTTTCCTAACATACTTCTTAAAAACTTCATGTTACTGGTCTGGATTTCTCTCTCCTGTCTTTTTGTTAGAGTCCAGGTCTCAACTGCAGATCTCTCTGTAGAACTTATAATAAATTTAATTTCTACTGCTAAAATTTTGATTATTGTCCTCCTAAATTACTGGTCTGGTCTCTCAATCAAACAATCTAATAGTACACTTAAAATCAAGTGAACAACAGCCGCATGATGGAGAAATATCACATAAACTCCATCGCCGTTTACGGATTGTTACCAGGGATGATGACCGAGTTGAGGAAGATGTTTGATCTCAACGAAAACTACCGATCCATGATTTCCGAGGCAGTTGTGCGTGAATCCATGCTCCTTTTAAACCAGTTATATTCCAAAATAATAAAAATCATACAATACTGTGTCTAGAAGCAAACCCGTTGAGGGTCAATTCCCTAAATAAAGGATTACATATAAGTAGTAAGTTAGAAAGAGTGTAGCTGTGATTGCAGACCAAAGAGTGGAATTCAATCTTTCAAATCTGACCATGTATTTTCCCTGAATGTGGAATAACCTGGCTATAACTATCTAATACGTTCATGATGTGGATAAAAGTATACAATTCTGGCTTCCCAGATCTCAGCGAGCAAGTTTTAATACAGCCAGTGCAGTAACACAATAATACTAATACATACTAAATTGATAAGAGAGAAACAAATCACCAAGAAGTAATAGTTCCATTGATATTTTAACATCACTAGCACGAAGAACTAATAATTTATGTAATACACATTTTTTAACAAAGTAATTATCTTTATAATATTCCACAATAGATTATTTTATATTAAAGAAAATGGAAGTGAAAGCTATCATTTTAAATTAACTGTAAGTTTAAGTACAAAATGGAGAAGTATTCATACCTGAAATGGTATATCAGAGACAGTAATGGCTAAGTAATACGAGCGTAGCGAGTACCATCGATTGAAATGTTCTTTTATCAGCACAGGCATTTCAAGAGGGACTGCGAACAGAAAACAACAAAAAATGTAATTAAAATCCTTTTCTGCATTTTGTGCACACAGTGAACTACCTTCAACAGCATGGCATCTTGAGAATTTTTGTTTAAGTGATCTTGGATTGAGCTTTTGAATGTACATGAGATACTCACATGAGAGGATGGTGATGGTCATGGACGTGTACATAAGGAAGAGCATGTTGAAGAAGAGGAACCCGAGATTACTGAGCACCTTAGCACCATCGTTACCAATGTCATAATACAGAGCACCAATGAGGAAGCCAACCAGAATGTGAGCGAACAATCGTAGGTACATAAGTGTCTGCAAGAAGAAAACAAAATACAATGAAATCTAAATTTAATGAAAGGGAAAAATCATTTAGAGTAGTGTTGCAGAAAAATTGCAACAGTTGTGCCTGAAATAACACCACATAATTCAAGTTCAAGTAGAAAAAAACAAGTACTATTATCTATAGTTTGGGTATGGATTTCTAACAAAACAGGAAAGAATTCTGGCATTCACTACCTTTTTTTCAATGCAAAATTACACCTACTTTTTTTACACTGATCTTGTATTACTGAAGAAAAGCATTAAATGACAATTGCTGGTGTAACTTCTTAATAAGGACAGGTAATGGAAGGACCTAGGAAGATAAACAACTACTGTTCGTCTATTTAAAGATATAAACTTCATTGTGTTTCTGTATTGAACTTATCTCTGTACTATTCAACTAGTTATGTTGAACATTAATAACCATGATGTTCATCTTTATAACATATTTCATACCTGGACCTGACAATTTGTAAATGATAAGCATGCAAGAATTTTTATTTTGTAACTTTTCTCTAAATTCATGCTGTTTGGGTGTTTCATTATTTCTATGGAATATCAGTTTTTTAAAATGAGATTCCAGGGCACATCTGCTAAAATCTAAGAGGAGTAACATTCTGCATGCTCCAAAGATTTCTGCCTGGAGAGACTGAATACCTTGGACGGAGTAAGGATACATTAGCCACTCTGATAAAGAATACTGTAATGTACAGCAGAACTTGGTTAATTCGAACTGAAGGGTCCAGGGAAAAATACACCAAAATTAATCGTGAATTCGAATCCCAGTATTTACTGAAAAAACAACACTTTTTTTAAAAATGCAATTTTGAGTCTCAAATTAGAGCGAGTCTTACAATCTCGGCAGGTATTATGAAAAATCAAAGTAAGTATTCTAAATATTACGCTACAGTAAATTAATGTTTTTATTAAACACTAACTATTGTATGTTACATAGATTTAGAAGACCTTTTAAGGTGCGTGTTATTTCACATGAGGTAGTGGCTTTGTTTAGGTTCAAAGGTACAGGTGCTGGTATGTCTGAAAACAGTAATGATTGCCTTGAGAATTTAGAAAAAAGTTCCCTTTTTTTTTTTTTTGTGACTTCAAAGTTAATCTCTGATTTCTCCAGAAACAAACCATGTTTGTTTGTACCAAATACCCTCTGCTTGCAGCCAGCACATAATTTTTTTTGGCAAATCCCAAAATGCCCAACTTAAAACTCCACAGTGAGACTCTCTGTGAATTCATCTTACTGTTAACACTGACAGATAAAGAAACCTGATCAAATAACTTGCTTTACTAGTAAGAATAAAGCAGAAAGGTAGAAGCTGCTACTGTGTGAAGGCCAAATTCCCATCCCCTCCCTGCTATTGATATTCTTTTGCGAACACCTGAAAGGGGGGAAATTTGCCTTTAGTCAACAGCTAATGGAATATTGTCGCTGCAGGGACAAAAACTCCTATGTGAAATATTTTAGCTTATAATATTGGCCGGTAAGGTTCTGTCATCTAAGGTGCAATATTGTGTGCATATTGTCAAGGCATTCTCGCTCTTCATAATGTATGTGCTGCGGGTCAGTATATCTCCAAAAATATTATCACATAGGAGGTTTTGTCCCGGCAACGACGATATACAGCAACTGTTATATTGTTTTTGTAAAGATATACAGCAACACAAAATTCTGAATAAATGTTTTTCTCAGAATTATAGCCTGTCCAGTAAGCACAGTTATAGTCTTATTCACACATACATTTATTTTTCTAACATTTGCCCTCAAAACTTCGAGGGTCTTACAAATCTACGGGGGTTTTATTTTTGAGCAAATACGGTAATATCATACACCGTACTTACCCAAATCTTGACTGAAAAATTACCCCTACCTTTCCAGCAGTTCAAGTTACAATGACAGTAGAATACAGTGAAACTGCCCATGAAACTGGCCATGGCATTTTATCATAATAAACAAAAGTAAAAAAATACACATCCATCAAGACATTACAAACATAATTAATACTTCACAAATTGTTTAAAAAGCAGCTCATTTTGCACTTTATCTTTGACTTCATTGATGTGATAAGTGCAAAGTCCTCAATGTTATTTATTTATTTATTTATTTATTTATTTATTTATTTACTTACTTATTCATTCATTCATATATTTATTTATATATTTATTTAAACAGATAATCACTTCCCTTTTGTTGCCTCAGTGTAATGTCTTATTTTATCCACTGACAGCTGCCAATCAACTCCACTCTGGAGTTCTGCATTTAGGCCCCCTGTGTGGATTTTCCCAGTTGTCGAAACTCAAAGTTGGCTAGGCACCTAGAAGACTAATCGTGTAACATACTCTCAGGCGGCTGAGAATTTAAACCTTTTCTTAGGTTTGCAACAACTACAGTTCTGTTTCCATCACCAGCATGATTCTACACTACTTTTATCTTCCACCAAGGCAGCATTCTGTCATCCTTAAACATTATCTTTTGAAAATATGAGAGTTCTAATATGGTATTTTTACTTTCAATTCAACACAAATTTTAAATATTGTGTCGTATAGGCAGGCCTATGTTAAAAATTAAATAATTGAAAAGGAGGTTCAACCTATTCAATACTTAAAAGAAGGAAATGCAGTAATCACATTCCTATTTAAATGGGACCGGTTTCGACCTTAGTCCAGGTCATCATCAGCCGTAAAAAGATGTACAATGTTTATGAATATTGGAGGTCAGTTTCACACTTTGATAGGCACAAAGACACGACACCACATTCTGTATGCACAAAGTCAAAACACTATCAATTAATATACGAAGTTCAAAAATAACTAGAAGTCGCAGACGAATAGATTTGTAGTAGAAAGCCGCCAGCTCCTGGTGATCAGCGCGGCACATTCAAGGTCGAACGCCAAAGTAGAGTGGAGAATGTTTTTGAAGGTCTAGAATTTGTCACGGTTGCGGGAAGTTAAGTACATATATAAAAATATACGACGCAAATCAGAATAATTGAGTGAGTACTTGTACTCCTGCTAAGTTCTTGGAAATTGCTAAAAAAGTTTGCTTCACAAATTCAAAATGAGAATGTTTGAATTAACCAAGTTAAACTGTATTTGAAACATTGGGAACCTGTACCTGATGTACGAGGGACAGTCAAGTCAAAACCTTTTTCAGTTTATTTTATTGAACTATAGTGCATCATTTTTCTTCGTAGTCTCTGATATGTTCACTGCAAAACCTCCAGTGCTTACAAAAGGCATGTTTCCTCTTTAAAAAAAACCCGTAAATATTGGGTTGTCTGCACAGCCACTTGTGCATATTCATGCGAACAGAATGTCTCCTCCCAGTGCCTCTCCCCCTGTGGGTGGGGGCGGTAGAATAACACCCACAGTATCCCCTGCCTGTCGTAAGAGGCGACTAAAAGGGGCCCCATGGGCTCTGAACTTTGGAGCGTGGGGTGGCGACCACGGGGCCCTCAGCTGAGTCCTGGCAGTGCTTCCACTTACTTGTGCCAGGCTCCTCACTTTCATCTATCCTATCCGACCTACCTTGGTCAACTCTTGTTCTTTTCCGACCCCGACGCTATTAGGTTTGCGAGGGCTAGGGAGTCTTTCACTTTCACGCCCTTCGTGGCCCTTGTCTTTCTTAGGCCGATATTTTCATTTTTCGAAGTGTCGGATCCCTTCCATTTTTTCCCTATGATTAGTGTTATGTAGAGGATGGTTGTCTAGTTGTACTTCCTCTTAAAACAATAATCACCACCACCACCATCCCAGTGCCTCCCTTAGTGGTCCAACCAAATATGAGATAATCACCAGGGGCAAGGTCTGGTAAATACGGTGGGTGTGGAAGACACTCAAAATGCAGGTCTTGGATGGTCACAACTGTTGCACAGGCAGTATGAGACCCAATCACAGTCACATTGCTGCTGTGACAAACGTGCATCATCGTACTGAATACAATCATTCATCGATGAATTTGAATAGGTTTCACACTTCTGTACTCAAACACTACTTTCATGCAAGTCTGAAGTGGAGCAGCCATTGTTACGCTGGTACTTTAACTGTGTTTGCTTGTCTGCATGGTGCTGCTGCCTGTATGATATTCGTTGAAGCTTTAGTAACAACACTGCTAACAGACAGAATTGTGATACGATATTTCAGATTTTGTTTGCACTTTTAAGGTTTTTCACTTGACATGCCCTCGTACGCGGAACAATGACACAAACCAACATGTCAAAAACAGATCAGATCCAACACGAGCGAAGAACAGGACATTACTTGGATATTTCTCGAAAACTAAATTTACGGTTATCTATAATGGACATTTCAGATACCTGAAGTCCAGAATATTCCAGACAAAAGTTGCAGCCTTAACTGAAGACTTACCCAGTCTCTCCTGCTAAAGAGGAGAGTTCTCTTGAGCACCATCCAGAACTGAGTGAATTCAGAAGTGGCATAACGTCTCTGCTTTTTGGACACTATCATAGTGGGGTCCAAGAGAGCAGACTGGACATTATCCTGCTTTTCAGTGTTGGTCAGGTCTACTGGTATCACCACCTTGCTCAACTCTGTATAACAAACAGATAAATCAGGTTACAGTTGTCAAATGATGGAATCAAAGAATAACTTGGTCAGGAAAGGATGCATGATGGAAGCTTAACTGTATCTGAAAGATTGTATACAGCCTGATTTCTTTGCTTCTCCAAAGTAAAGCAGTTTATTTTCAGAATTATCAGAGATTGAGACATTGCCGTAAGAGGCGTATAACAAAAAAACTTTTGTTATGAGATAATCACAGTTGAAAGTTTTGTTATGAAATATCTTTCTTCAATGCAGGATAATTAGCTTCTTATATTTCTGGATTTAAAATTGGTTCATCTGAAAGTTAAAAAAACCTATCAGTTTGTAATATTTAATTCACTTTGTTAAAGAGAAAAATTAAAAAATGTGTTTTACTCCCTTTTTACAGCAACCGTTAAAAAATGCTCAAAATATTTTTGCAAACAAGTCTATTTTGATGAAATCAAGTGTAGGTTTTACAAATTATTAATAGCATTTAATTACAGAAATGTTTAATCCTCTGAAACAGGCCTAATTGATTACAAATAGTTCCAATAATAACTGGCCTAATAATAAGACTCTAGGAAAATAAAGACTGCAAGAAAAATTGTACCATTATTTTGAATGTTATTGTAGAATGGAATAATGATACTGCATATTGCAGGTTAGAAAATGAAATATCGCAAGTAATAATGAAAATAAGCTAGTAAACAGGTTTTACATCCACTTTCACTTAAACCTTTTGTGCTCTTAGAAACTGTTCAATCCAGGTTTGGTCAGTTTCTGGTAGGTATTTAAGCAAACTTTTCACATCTTGTATTTTTGCTTCCAACACCTCAGGGTATGGTATTACATCAGGCTTTACTTGCATTAACACTGTCTTGTCATTGGTTGTTAGGAGTCTGAAAGATTTGAAAACGGGAAAAAAATTGTTTGATGCCAAAACACTTCCATCCCTTTTGTACTTCAGCCAAACTTATTTCATCACTGTAAACTGTTGTTTTCCTATATATTTCTTAATGTCCATGAAAAATGGATCAAGGGCTTTGTTCCAGTCTTGAATAAGCTCTCTATCCATGATGAGCTGAAATGGACTAGGGTTTCGTCGGGCTTGAACTATACCCTCCATCCAAGGTTTTGCAGTTCTCATTACTTCTACATTTTTTATGGATTTTCTTACCAATCCAAAGTTTCTGTCACACTGCACAAACGAATGACCCCTTACAGGAAATAACTGGATAACTTCAACATCATGAACTTTACTGAACCAAGTAAAAAACTTAGTCATGGTTATATTTTGGTTCTGACCCCCTGCCAAGTCAGATAATAAAACTATTTTACTTGATATTTCTTCATGTTTTTCAGGAGACAAAGAATTTTCGGCACTCTGGGTCTCCATGAAGCAATGAAAAAAAACAAAAGGATCATTGTCATTATAAATATGTACATTAAATGCATACATCCACAGTAATCTCTTCTAGAACTGTGAGGTTAACATACCGTAGTAGTTTTGTACATAATCGAACTCGCACACTAAGAAAGATGGGTCACTTTTAGCTTTATTTAAACACTCTGCCTTTAACTTTTGCCTTTTCTTGTACATTCTGACGTGAATGTCATATGCTACTCGACAAGGGTCATTCGGGTCTCTTGCAAGTTTTTCCTTGTTTTCTGCACAAAAAATCACAAATGTCAGTTTTTGGTGACCTTACAGAAATGTACAAAATATTAACTTTTTGAAATAATGAGGATACCCAATTTTAAATTGTTCATTTGTATGCGATGTAAAGTCTTTAAACAGCAAGTACAAAGCTTTTGTTGTTATCTGAGGATTGTCAAAATATTTGAGCGATGTTTTGTGGACACAGAAATGGTTTTCAATGTGAGGGATTGATTCCAAGTGACTTTTCATCAGAATCATTACATTTGGTTTTAATTTATGGGGTCTATTTCAGTGGCTGCCTCTATGCTCTCTTAGGTCTTCACTGTTAGCGACTTTTGTTTGAATAACTCTTTATTCTTTTCTCTGATATTTGAAATAGTTTATGAATTATCATTTGACAGGTTTTAAATTCAAAACCACCATAGCTCAGCTTATAAGACCAAATATTTTGTCTTTTTTCTGATCAAGTTAAGCAGATTGTGCAGTTGCTTTCAACATGCACCTTGATAGAAAAGAATCTTGCATAACTTTATCCTGACCACTGTAGAGGTTTCCAAAGAGGTCTTCCTGTGTTTTATTTGAGAAACGTTTGAAGCATTGTTTTTTGCAGTACTCTGTAACTTTTAAAAACTGCTTTCTTCCACCTGTCTTGCCAGAATTACCGACATAACTTTGTCCTTCGGCCCTTCTTATTTTAGCAGTTTCATGTTTTATTTTAGTATTATTGCTGTATAACTTGCGTCTTTTCTTAAAAATATTGTTATCACCACTCACTTCCATTTCTAACACAAAACTCACTTTAACACTCTCCACAAGTCAAAGCAACCAATGTTGTTTGTTTTTGGCTGACCATGAGTTACTGCTAACTGGACATGCCTTCAGAAAAATATCCTTCACATCTACAAAAATTACCTGATCTTAATGAAATTTTCAGGGAAGCACAATAACAATATGGTGAATCGATTAGAGTGATTGCCGGAGAAAGAGCATATAGCCTCTCTTCCAGCATTATCCTCAATTCCAACTGGATACTTAACAGTAGATAGGTGCCAAGTGCCAAAATTATGAACATAAGTTATTACAAAAAAACTGTCTGTGGTGCAGTGTTTTAATTATTTATTCCTCAAACGTTTCAAAGTTACAAATGAGAGTTTCTTATCATACATTATTGGCAGTTTCATAACAAAGTTAGAATATTTTGGTGCTAAAGGAAATTCAAACTTAGACATTTATGAAAGGTGCTAAGTCCCATCAAATTATTCTAGGTGCTGTGTTCGCAGTCACTCTCCGCAGATCTGCTTATAATATTCTTTATGCTCATTCCTTTTCAGGTAAGGGATCAACAGTTTTTAAATCCTCTTTTCATCTGTAACGGAGTTTATTCAGGAACTAGATTCAAAGATTTTTTTTTTTTTTTGCTAGTTGCTTTACGTCGCACCGACACAGATAATTCTTACGGCGACGATAGGACAGGGAATGGCTAGGAGTGGGAAGGAAGCGGCTGTGGCCTTAATTAAGGTACAGCCCCAGCATTTGCCTGGTGTGAAAATGGGAAACCACGGAAAACCATTTTCAGGGCTGCCGATAGTGGAGATTCAAAGATAGCAGATTGAATGTTCCTTGTGTGCTTCCCTTTTTTCAAGACTTTTACCTTACAGACCCTTTCTATGTCAGTGTAATATTGTTTTACTGTTACGCTTTCTACATCTGATGAATCATATATGATCACTGACTTCTTTCTCGCTATCAAGGCTAACTCTGAGAGAGAAGGAAGGAAGGAAGGAAGGAAGGAAGGAAGGAAGCAATTATTCACAAAATAGGACAGAATAAAAGTCTATGCACACAATTATGCTGGGAAAGAAGAAAAAACACCAATTGAATGGCATATTGCACCATTCTTAAGAAATCATCATGCAACTCAGCACTATTGCCATTTGTGGCAGCATTTATAACCGCTTGGAGTTCTCAGTTGACATAGTCCTTTTCATATGTAATCCTCCTTGGTATCCTGCACCTTTCAAATACATTTTGTAACTTTCGAAATTCCATACACCATGCACCTTCATCCCTAAGTGTCCTATGTCTACCGCAATGGTACCATTACATCAGGAGTAAGATCCTCTATTACACTGCACACACCATAGGTGGAAATATACATTCAGAAGTTGATGAGGAGCAAATTAAGAGGGCAACTGGTGTCATACCATCATCTCGGGCTAGAAGAGGGCTTTCTAACAGTACCCTACATGAGGGGTCGGAACTCATAATTAGATGGTCAAATAGTCGATTTTTTTGCACATTTTATCGTAAATTTTCAATGCTCACAGTGACTTATTCCCGAAATGTACTTGTATTCGCTATATCGCCAGAAGCTTTCAAATCGGTTGATGCATTCACCTGCTACGGCGCTCCAAAGTGAACCGAGTGTTTAAAACATGAGCCCCCTGTGGGGAGAGATTGCAACATTACGCTAAATTTATTTATTGAGACATTTAGCTGAGGCCTTGAGTTACCAAGCTCTATTGGAATATCAAATGTGATTTACAGGCTGTGATTTACCTTCTCTGTTTTGCTCTCACTGTTTTAACTTTTGACAATTTAACTTTCAACATTAATCCTTGTATTTGCTGTCATGTGTTTTATATTTCAATTAGTCATAGTTTAACATTTATCTTCTAGGTGCTATTATGTGTTATAAGTTATATTGCTATTCGATAAGTTGCATTTTGCTCAACTGATTTGTTGGCTGATGGTGATGCGCAATGAGCGTCGAAACTAGTACCAACCTTCTTTAAACGTTATGCGATATATATTCACACCAATAAACATTATGGTATTGAAAAGGTGGACCTTTAACATTTTTATTTAACTGATTTTTATAATGTCGACTTTCCATGCATGCAGGCCAGCAGAGTGAGACACTTTCATATCAAAATAACCACAAATAATAATAATAATAATAATAATAATAATAATAATAATAATAATAATAATAATAATAATAATAATAATAATACTTCTTCTTCTTATCATTAAAAGTTTTTTCAATTTTTCTCTTAAGATTCACTGGCATGCTAGAAATTTGTTCTGTAATCTAGCATCACAGCTCTCTCATATTTATCCACTCTTATACCCAACAGAGTGTGTTCAGATTTGATCTCATTATCGTTGAGCCTCAGACCAATTTTGAACATTGAAAGAAAAAGGTAGCAATACTAAACTAAAAACAAACTGTGCTTTTGTAAGGGGTGAAGGACTTCAATTCAAATAAAATTTGCTATTAACCGAGTCACCAAGTTTTACAAATTTTAAGAGTACCAGTACCAGAGTACCAGTACCCAGGCGACTGGAGTGGGACATTGATGGTGATGATGATGATGAAGATGATTGTTTTTTTAATATAAGAGGACAGTAAGTAAATTTCTATTACACTTAGTGGAGAAGTCTTGAAGGGGATTTTGATTAGGAATCGATGCCTGGAAACATACCTTTACTCAGGTGATCAATAAATGCAGTGGGACATCAGCAGACCCATACTGATCACCGTGGATTGTCTTTTATTTGATTTGCGGTTTCTTCAAATAACAGAGGCATACAGTCTTGTTGTGCCACTGAGAAAATGAACACCTAATAAAGACACTTGAATTAGTTGACCACACTAATGGAAGGTCATGTCGAAACTGAATACGCAGAGAAAAACCTAGAGGAGCATTCCTCACTAGCATCAAGGAAAGAAGACCTTATGAAATGAAACAATGACTAAAACAGGCAGCCAATAAACTCATTCCATTTGCTCACCATCCTTTGGGATGATGACTGAAAAACATAATCCAATTCAACCTAGTAAACTGACCGTGTTAGGAACAGCTTAACACCTTGTATTCAGTCACAATAAATCTACTAAGAGATATGCAATGTACAAACTTTCAAAACCAATGATGTATTCATGAAGCTATGATTTTCAATAAAAGAATTATTCCTTAGTTCTCTCAATATTAGTGGAATATCTAGATGACATCATAATGTCATGAGCAAGTTTTCCTATCGTAACCTATAATCTTCATTTCCGTATTGACGAATTACACAATTAAAAATAGGAAAGAATTTCCACCAATCAATACTTGTTTATTGCTTATATTAAGCTACAGGACCGGTTTCGACCCCACATACAAGGTCATCTTCAGCTGAACCATGAATACATATTTATATGATGAAGCTTTGATTAAATTGCATTATCAAGGGAATGTCATATGATGATGTGCATTTAGTCACATACAAATGGGGCACGTCTTAACGTGAATTGGCATATGTCAGTATGTACAATAATGCAACTGTATGTCTAAAATATTATGTTGAGGTCCTAAAATTAGTGTATAAAACATATCTTCACTTAAACTAACATATATATATGTACAGGATAAAATACAATATATAAAAAACATTTCGTGCACATGAACAATCGTATCTTGCTTGTTGGTCAATTCATCAACTCTCGTATTTAAGTCCCATTTTCAGTTGTACACTCAGCTGCTGTTCTTGGAGTTTAAAAGATATGGTTGTAAAATTGCATGAGTAAAAGATTTAGTCTTCTTGTGGGATAAAACACTTTCCAATTAAAAAAAAAAAAAGTTGCCAGTAGTATGGATAAAATTCGGCTAAAATATGTTCAGCTCTGCTATGTATGTTGCCTTATGTTAGAATCAAATCTTGTTGCACGTCAAACGCAACTCGGCTACACCAACAATAGTAAGTACATATTCAAATTTACACACATAACCTTTAGACATTCCTCCAACATAATGTCTCTCATAGCTCTATCTTATCTTCCACAGATAAACATAACACCATTGCACAACTACAAACGGGAAAGGAGCCATTACTTTGAACCCAATTTTACGGACGCCACAGGACAAGATTTGATTCTAACATAAGGCAACATACATAGCAGAGCTGAACATATTTTAGCCGAATTTTATCCATACTACTGGCAACTTTTTTTTTTTAAATTGGAAAGTGTTTTATCCCACAAGAAGACTAAATCTTTTACTCATGCAATTTTACAACCATATCTTTTAAACTCCAAGAACAGCAGCTGAGTGTACAACTGAAAATGGGGCTGAAATACGAGAGTTGATGAATTGACCAACAAGCAAGATACGATTGTTCATGTGCACAAAATGTTTTTTATATATTGTATTTTATCCTGTACATATATATATAAGTTAGTTTAAGTGAAGATATGTTTTATACACTAATTTTAGGACCTCAACATAATATTTTAGACGTACAGTTGCAATATTGTACATACTGACATATGCCAATTCACGTTAAGACATGCCCCATTTGTATGTGACTAAATGCACATCATCATATGACATTCCCTTGACAATGCAATTTAATCAAAGCTTCATCATATAAATATGTATTCATGGTTCAGCTGAAGATGACCTTGTATGTGGGGTCGAAACCGGTCCTGTAGCTTAATATAAGCAATAAACAAGTATTGATTGGTGGAAATTCTTTCCTATTTTTAATTGTCAAGTTTTCCTAGACATTCAAATTTCCTCATAACTTTTAGTTTCTTACAGTCATCTCCAAATCCATCTCCTCAATAAGCCACATAAAATAACCTGATAACCTTACCTATATTATCTTTAGCAATGTCATTAGTAACATTGGGTTGAAACAAGTTCACATTCGTTGTCGAACCGTTGCTCACTTTGAGGGTTTCCTCGCCGTTCGCAGTTTCGGTGTCTTTATCAAGCTTGGCATTATCAGCTGCATTGTTAAGCTTCTCCACGGGCTCTGTAGGGAATGGTTTTCCTTCACGGATGTCGTGTTTACCATTCTGGATGGCATTCACAAGTTTCCGTTGGTTGTCTCCATACTCTCCGCATGCCACCTCGATTACTGTGGAGTAAACATGAGAGTTAACTAAGCAACTGCACTCTTTTCAATATTGATGTATTAAACAGACAAAATATCAGAGAGATAGGAAAATATTTGGACAGACAGACAGACAGACAGACAGACAGACAGACATGTACTGGAGCATTTCATCTAGTGCAACATTCAGACATAGGAAAATATTCTGTAACTAGCAAACTGCTCTGGCTTTGCATAGGAGTAGTTTGGAATTTATGGTGATAGGCCTTATAAGATTTCTTAGTAGAAAACTTTAGCTGCTTTCCTTATGATGTACTGTATGTAAACAGACCAGTGCGTTATTTGTTCAACGCCCTTTCAGCCACTTCAGTCTTTGATTGCTCCTTTCCCTTCTTGCAATATTTAAACAATTTCTGCACTTTCTCTACAATAACTACTCCTAAACCATTGATGCAAATTATACATTGTAAAGGTTATTTTTTTGAAATAAGCAATTTATTTTGATAAGGACAGCATAATAGGGAGGAAGAAAGGATGTGAAAATTACAGGAAAAGGAAATTAAAGAAGATTTTTCAGGTACATGTTGCAACAAGTTTAGCTATGGAGGACATCAGAAGGGTGAAAGAAGAACGGTACTTTAAAGAAGTCATGGTGGAATCTGTGGTAAAAACCTGTGGAAGAGTATCACGAAGGAAGGAAAAAAGAAAGAAAGAAAGAAAGATCAAGAAACATCCAGGTGGAACCCAGGGTAAAAGACATAGTCCAACAAAAGAAATAAGCATGGAAAAAATTGGCTGAGGAACAGAAAGACAGAATACAGGAACTGCAAGAAGGAAAGCTCCAAAGTGGTTCAAGAACAGAAAAGGAAATGCTGGCAAAACTTCATTGATTCTCTGCAAGAATATATAACAGGAAGCAAAAGATCTTATTCCAATGGGTAAAAGAAAGACACAGATGGAGTGCTAATTTTACTAAAAATGAACAGGAGGAAGTGATGACATAAGCACCACATCTACGATCCTTCACACTAAGCCAACTAGCTTGATAATAACACATTATTATGGTGAAGGAAGCAATTCAAATGAAATTTTCAATTGCATCGTCAGCTATATCTAAAAAATAAAATTTTTTTTGCTAGTCGGTTAACATCGCACTAATACATTGAAGGTTTTTGGTGATGCAAGAATGAAAAAGGGCTAGAATTGGGAAGGTAGCCGCCATGGCCTTAATTAAAGTACAACTCCAGCATTTGCCTGCTGTGAAAAGGGGAATACAATGAAAGCCATTTTCAGGGCTGCCGAAGGGGAGATTTGAAACCACCATCTCCCGAATGCAAGCTCACACCTGCACAAACCTAACCGCTTGGTCAACTTGCTCGGTATCTTAGAAAAAAGGTATCAATTATTAAAATGGGAAAGCAAATGGGGAGGTAGCAGTGGCAGAGATGACACAAACTCCACATATATGATCCTTCACTTTAAAGAACACCAACTCTCTCCTTATTAAGAGGTTTAGAAGAGGCAAAAGTTTTCTCGACACAAGGTGTAACATATGTAACTTTATTCTAATTTAATAAACTGGCAATAGATGCCAAGAACATGTTTAAATATTTCAAAACTATAGCCAAGGAGATTTCAGAGAAATAGAGATATCAATCTGGCAATTTTAACATCTGTGAAGTAGAGGCCTAAATTTTGCAAGGAGGATACATATACTTACTGAATGAGGCAGGGTTGTGGTAACTAGGGCACACAAGTCCTAACGTGGCCATGAAGGGCACTAGGCACTGGGTTGAGCCCTGGTACACACACTGGCCATCAGCAAGGGTGTACAGATGATCAAACATCTCAAATAGTCTAGCACTGGGCTGATGGATCGTGCAGATTATGGTCCGACCACCACGAGCCAGAGACTTTAACAGAGAGATGCACTGGAAGCATGACGAACTGTCGAGACCACTGTAACACACATTTAAAAAGAGATGCTTGAGACGAGCAAGGCATTATGATCAAAAGTTATATTAAAAACGTAATCCCTTTTGTGAACAGTTATTGTATTGCTATTCTCAGAACAGTGAACCTAGGCAGTCAGTTCCGTCATTCCCATACAAACAAGTACAGTACTCTACTTCCACAATCAATTACGCTACATTATTCAAAGGTATTGACCAGCAGAGGCCGACATCTAAACCCTCCCAGTACGAGTTCAGAGGTCACACTCCAGTCACCACCCTATCATCCGAGCACTAACTTTTGACAAAATGTTCCTGATGACAATATACTGGCCACTTGACAATGTAACTACCACTACTTCACCCTACCACAAAAATAGGTTCTTTCTGAGCCTACATTTTTTTAAAATTATTATTATTCTTTCTTTCTTGCTTTTTTTCTTTCAATACAGCCAACTTTGGGCTATGAATACATCAGCTACCTGTCACGTTTCTTCCTAAAGGTAATACCCTTTTCTTTACATTCTCTCCAAAGGTTCATTAACCTTTGGCTCCTCCTTTGCCGTTCTTCCACTGAGAAGTTCCGTTTAGCAGGTTGTTTCTGTGGATTATCCCTCAGTTCTCCAACTTTCTGTCTGAAGATATTTCTATTTTGAATTTCTGTGGGCGTGATACCTCCTTCGTTGAGATCTTTATGCACTTTGTTCAACCAGCGGAGATGAGTTTTACGTTTTTCTTGAAGAATAATTAGTTTATGTACCAGTCTGTCAGGGCTCATTCTCTTCAAATGTCCATAAAGTGTCTATCTCCTTCTCCTCATTTTGGTGGTTATCTTCTCAATCCTCTCATACACTTCCATGTTGGATGCAGATGGAAGGCAAGTTCTACAGCGACCTTCTTTGGTCCTAAGATCTTCCCGATGAACTTTCTTTCTTTTTTCTCAATTAAGGGGTCTTCTATCTTAGAAAGTGTCTCCGCTGCATAGAGACATGCTGGTGTAACTACTGTGCTGTGGTGTCTCAGTTTTGCCTCGAAAGAAAGGGATTTAGATTTGTAAGTACCCTGACTCAGTTTAAAAGCCAAATCCATCTTCCTAGCTCTTTCCTTCAGTGCTTCATTCTCATTACCATTGGGGGTTAGAAGTTCACCAAGGTACTTGAATTTCATAGTTCTCTCAACATCTCCATATGGTGTCTATCTTAAAGGTAGGATCAATCTTCTCGGAGTCCACATATTTAGTTTTCTCAAACGAGATATTTAGACCAGTCTTAGCAGCTACTTCTTGGAGTACTTCAATCTGCTTTGCTGCCGTGTTAGGATCGTCTGCAAAGAGCACAACTCATCAGGAAAGGCCAGGCAATCAACTGTAATACTAGTAGCTTTACAACCAAGACTTACTCCATTTTGATAGTCTCTCTTACCTGATTCCTTCGCCCATTTCTGGATGACTTTCTCCAGCACGCAGTTGAAACATAGTGGGGAGAGGCTATCGCCCTGTCTGAGCCCTGTTTTGATCTCCAACTTTTCTGAGAGCTCTCCCATAAATTTTACTCAGGAGTATGTGTCCGTGAGAGTCTGTTGTATCAGAGCTATGGATTTATCATCTAATCCAAATTCATTGAGAATACTGATAAGTGTTGTACGGTCTACAGAATTGTATGCTTTCTTGAAATCTACAAAGGTCATGACCAACCTCTTTCGTCTCAATGCCCTTATCTTTATCAGTGATTTCAAGATTATTATTATTATTATTATTATTATTATTATTATTATTATTATTATTATTAAGGGGATCAATCAATCAATCAATCAATCAATCAATCAATCAATCAAACAAATCCCTAATTCCTCTTCCTGAATATGAATATTTGCACCAATTTGCCCTCTTGGAATTCCAACTTCATATTGTATCTTTCCTACCAAGCTCGATAGCTGCAGTCACTTAATTGCAGCCAGTATCCAGTATTCGGGAGATAGTGGGTTGAATCCCACTGTCGGCAGTCCTGAAGATGGTTTTCCGTGGTTTCCCATTCTCACACCAGACAAATGCTGGGGCTGTACCTTGATTAAGGCCATGGCCGCTTCCTTCCCACTCATAGCCCTTTCCAGTCCATCGTTGCCGTAAGACCTCTCTGTGTTGGTGCGACGTGAAACAACTTGCAAAAGATCTTTCCTGATTTTAAAAACTCCACTGAAACTTATTCGTCTACTAATGCAATTCCACGCCATTTTTCCATTGACAGCTCAGAATATAAAGGTTAGTCGAGCAGCTCTTCTCCTTTCTTCCGAGTCTTCCCAGCAACATTTTTAGAATACTCCTCTCTTGTCAGAAATCGCCCAGAACAAATCATGCTGCTTTCCTGTGGATCTTAGCCAGAAATTTTCCAGAGATTTTACATTCCAGTAGTGGAGCGTGGCATAAAATCCTTGTGGACCACTGTTCTGTACGAGCACAAGAGCATATGAACACCTAAAGAAAATCAAGACATAGTATTTGATCTTTCAACAGCCTGAGGGAATATTTTCTTCATGTTTGTGACTGTCTAGTAAAAACCTCTACGTGAAAATTAAGGATGGAGTAAGTAGAAAGAAAGCAACCATCTCTCACTGTTGGGCCTCGTTCTCCCTCTATCAGATTCTTTCACAAAAATGTCATCATACAATTTCCTTTATCTAGCACAACCTAACTGGACTGGACAAATTAATATTACTTATTTAGAAAATAACACTAAGTTTCCATACAAAAGTGAGAGACTGGGCTTCACTTCATAGAAAACAGTTTATAGTTCTTACCACAGACAGTCAAGCCCCATACCAAATGACTAGGAACCCACAAAGCCAGCAAATACCATGTAGTTCAGAATGAACTGGTAGATGGAGGCATGCACTCCAGTAAACAAATAGTGTGTGACATACGAAACAACAATAACCTCCCGTAGTTTGTGTGAAGGTCATAAAATCACTTCTGATTTGTGAACTAATAAATGCCCATTTATGTCATGTTGTATGTGTTAATTCAGAATTTTTTAATTAGATTAAATCAGTGCTCAAACCAAATATCCCACTGCTCTGTGTCAGTGCAGTGACCATCCAAGCACGGCAAGAGCCACCACTGTGTAATCCTCCTAGCTAGATTATTGTAAAATTAGATCAATTCTAAACTATATACTATTTTAATGAATTACTCTTCTGGCCTCTCACATTACTTGCATGTTTATCCAACCTTTCCTTTGTCATAAAATCCCTACCGGTACATCAAGAATGAAGATTTCCCCGGAACATCAGCCCCTTATAAATCACTCAATGCATTACTTGTAAATGTCCAGATATTGGTTATTACTGGTTTCTCAAATCTGAAACATACATACATACATACATACATACATACATACATACATCATTATAGACCGTTATGCCTTTCAGCATTCAGTCTGCAAGCCTCTGTGAATTTACTAAACGTTGCCACAATCCTCTATTTGCAACTAGTGCTGTGGCCTCCATTTACTTCTCTATCTCTTATATTTAAATCATAAGAAACTAAGTCTAACCATCGTCGTCTTGGTCTCACTCTACTTCTTTTACTCTCCGTAACAGAGTCCGTTATTCTCCTAGGTAACCTATCCTCCTCGATTTGCCTCACATGTCCCCACCACTGAAGCCAGTTTATGCGTACAACTTCATCCATCGGGTTCATTCCTAACTTAGCCTTTATCTCCTCATTCTGAGTACCCTCCTGCCATTATTCCCAGCTGTTTGTACTAGCAACCATTCTTGCTACTTTCGTGTCTGTTACTTCTAACTTATGAATAAGATATCCTGAGGGAGCATCTGCACCTACTCAATATCTTTTAATGAGATTAGGACCAAGAAAACTAATGAAAAACCATAATATTTTGATGTTCATCATCCAACATTCTTAATCATATGAACTTAAAAGAAAAACAATATACATCGTTGAACATTCTAGAATGCTTGGTACAAACATGCCTGTGAACGTACAAAGTTAATATAGTTCCAAAGCGTACTGCAAGAATACTGTGAACATTTTATCATATTTTAATATATTATATGATACTAATTTTTATCACATCCATATCATAGAATGTTCCAGAATGCTTAGTATAAACATACCAATGAATGTATACAACGATTCACCAATATGAACTGAACTTCAAAGTGTACCTCAAGAATGCCATAAACATTTTACGTGTAGAAATTGTATTTCACCAAATTATCTGTTACTCACGAACAGTACACTAGAATTTTATGTAACATATACATGTCACAGAATATTGATGCTTGTTTTTTAAACCAGAAGACACATCATATCATTGTAGATTTTGTACATTGTATATTTCAATATTATCACTCACATCATGTGACATTCTTCATTAGATTTAGTAATGTTTTAAAATTATATATTAAGTTAACTTTAGATCTCATGACCAGCTGAGGATGACCTCTATGAAGGTCGAAACTGGTACTGCTTAGTAACAAGATATAATAAAGTATTAATTAGGTGGACGGTACCCATTCTTTGTGATTGTAAATACCAAGTATCAATACGGACATGAAACTGATAGATTACAATATCCTGAGTCCACCCAGCTTTCGCTCCCGTAAACCAACATTGGCCTGAAAACAGACCAATGTAAAGATAGTTTCAACTGGGAGCTGACTTCCTTCTTACAGAATACTGTTGATCGGAACTGCGATCTCACTGCATTAGCTTTACCTTGATTCAATCTCGCTTATTATATTACCATCCTGGGAGGACACACATCCTAAATACTTGAAATTATCTACCTGTTCCAGTTTTGTATCACCAATCTGACATACAATTCTGTTGAATTTCTTACCTACTGACATCAATTTATTCTTCAAAAGGCTAATTTTCATACCATACTCATTGCACCTACTTTCAAGTTCCAAGAAATTAGACTGCAGGCTTTTGGGCACAATCTGCCATTAAAACCAAGTCGTCAGCATAGGCCAGACTGCTTACTACATTTCCACCTACCTGAATCCCTCCTTGCCACTTTATACCTTTCAGCAGATGATCCATGTAAACTGAACAGCAAGGGTGAAAGATTACAGCCTTGTCTAACCCCTATAAGTACCCTGAACCAAGAACTCATTCGACCATCAATTCTCACTGCAGCCCAATTGTCAACATAAATGCCTTTGACTGATTTTAATAATTTACCTTTAATCCCATAGTCCCCCAGTATGGTGAACAACTTTTCCCTCAGAACCCTGTCATATGCTTTCTCTAGATCTACAAAAAAAACATAACTGCCTATTCTTCTCGTAGCATTTTTAATTACCTGGTGCATGCTGAAAATCTGATCCTGGCAGCCACTCTGTGGTCTGAAACCACACTGGTAGAGCACAATTACTATCTGATCGTACCAACCTTAGTTTCGTAATAAACAAGTCTTGTATGTGGTGAGTCTGTGTGCTGCAGTGAGAGTGAGAAGGTAGAAACATTCACTTTGCTAGTTGCTACTGAAGTGTTCACATCAACTCCAGGCAAGGCTTTGTGTCGCTCCCAGTAGCACAGCTCTACTACCATCCTTCCCCTTCTTTGCCCTCCAAGCTCGGGGCATCATGCAAGTTTGTACCATCAGATAGTAATCGCACTCTTACCATTTACCTTCAACAGTCAACTGATACACGACAGCTGGGTGATAACTGACCTGGTTGGCTCATCAAAGAACATGATGGGAGGATTGTTAACAAGCTCAAGAGCAATGGACAGTCTCTTCTTCTGACCTCCAGAGAGGTTGGATGTCATTGTACGGCTGTGTTCCAACAAGCCTAGAGTTTCCAGGATCTCTTGGATCTGAAAAAGACAGTTGTATATGTAAGACATCTACTGTATATTCTATTGGTAAGTACATTGTGTTGTTTTTTTATTTTATTTTTAGAATTTGCTTTACATCGCACCAACACAGATAGGTCTTACGGCGACGATGGGACAGGACAGGAGTGGGAAGGAAGTGGCCATAGTACAGCCCCAGCATTTACCTGCTGTGAAAATGGGAAACCATGGAAAACCATCTTCAGGGTAGTACATTATGTTCAATGTCTGAAAGTTACAGAGGGGTTTTATTACACACACACACACACACACACACACACACACACACACACACACACACACACACACACCGATCAAGATTAAATGTCCTAATCCACACACTATCATGATCATCATCATCATCATCATCATCATCATCATCATATTATTATTATTATTATTATTATTTAATAATAATATTTTTATTATTAATATTGTTTTTAAAGAGGCCTAACAGCTAGGTCATCGGCCCCTAATGGCACGAGGTGCAACGAAATGACACGATAATTACTACTTCAAAATATATCAACTGACAAGAATCTAAAACAATTTATGAAAATATGACCAGGAATCCAAAACAATCAGTGGATCCAATTTACAATTCCTTATTTTTCGGAGATGATGCTCAAGTTTCAAAGGGGTCCGAACTCCAAGTCTCCAGCCCTTCATAATAGTAGCAATCACTGGTAAAAAACAGTCCGGCTCCATGGCTAAATGGTTAGCGTGCTGGCCTTTGGTCACAGGGGTCCAGGGTTCGATTCCCGGCAGGGTTGGGAATTTTCACCATAATTGGTTAATTCCCCTGGCATGGGGACTGGGTGTATGTGTCGTATTCATCATCATTTCATCCTCATCAAATCATTTCATCAAATCAAAAGACCTGCACCTGGCGAGCCGAAGTCCTCGGACTAATCCCGGCACTAAAAGACATACACTATTTCATATTTACTGGTGAAGCAGAACCATGGTGTTCCTCCTATAGTGGTACTAATCAAAGGAATGGGTTCTTCGCATGGTAGTACTAATTACAGGTAACACAAACCAATGGTTACTACTCACAGGCAACGCAGACATTTTATTGGATTCTACACTGTCACTGTCAAGTGAGTTTGTGATGATATTATTATTATTATTATTATTATTATTATTATTATTATTATTATTATTATTATTATTATTATTATTACAATTTCAAAATGTTCACAATAATAAGTGCAAGCATCCAACCAGGTTCCCACCCAGTGGGCATTGGGGCTAGTGGAAGAGGAATCCCACGGGCATCATCTTGAAATTTCTTCACACGAGAAGGCAATTTCAAAAATACTTTCTTCACATTTCCAATGAGTTTATCCACGTGGTGCCTTACTTCCTCTGCAACTCTCTCGGAAGCATGTACCATTTTTGAGTAACGGAGTAAAGGAGTTCGCTCCTTTAACGACATATGATGCTGCATCTTTGACAAACAGTAAACAAGGATTATGCTGGATATCATTAGGCTGCAGATAATGCATTGTTTCATTAAACAACTTGCTTGCAGTAAAGTAGAATAGATTGCTCTCTACAGAACTTCACAGTTTAGAAGAAAAATTTATCCGATGTTTTCTTCATTCATCGCTCCAACATTTGTATTCACAACATAGCGAGCCATAGAATCTCTGGTCTCGTCCACTGTCCAAATTTGTCCCGATATTGTGTATTGTCTTGTCATAACACCGTTCATCATAATGTTTTCTTATTGCTGACTCATCTGGAACAGACTTTCCGGTGTACTTCTCCGGAAAAACCTCGTAAAACATTGTTATTAAATAGATACTTTGCCGAAACAAAAACATTCACATAAATGTTCATATAATTGTGAGCTCACCGCACTCACAATACTGCACTGTCCAAGAAGCATCTGTTGCTTTTTTTTTTTTTTTTTTTCTTTGCTCTGTGCTTCAAGGCCTCGCTTGAATTTGTCTCTATTCTGATGTTCGATCACGCCACAAATTTTCCAGTAGAGAATACTACCGTCACTTGAAAAAAACAACCACGTCAGAAACAAACTGCTTTTACATGTATTTTACAGAAGTACTTTCTTTTATTTTCAGCATGTTTGAGTTAAAATTTAACACTACCGAACCGACACAAAGCTGCAAAATAATGAATGAAAAATGCACTAAGGTAATGAAAAATGGAATGCGAATGAAATGAACCGTAGGACCAATTTGGTGAAAGCCTGGAACAAGTAGCCTCACCACGCAACCGAAGGCACGCATGGCCGGATGCCCTTACTGACGTCAATCTAGAGTGAGGAGCCAATGAAGCTGAAATGAATGATAGTGAATGAAAATGGGTGAGAAGGAGGAAGGAATCGTCTGTGGCCTATGAGTAGGAACTGACCCAGCATTTGCCTGGAAGTGAAAATATAAATAAATCAGTAAATAAATAAATACTACTACTACTACTACTAATAATAATAATAATGATAATAATAATAATAATAATAATAATAATAATAATAATAATAATAATAATAATAATAATGGACTGAAAATATCATATGATAAGACTCGAGTAATGAACACGCTGACAGAATGGGAAATGGAACACGGTAAGATAAAGAACAGTGGCGGCGCGTTCTATGTGTTCAGTGGTTCAGTGAACCCCCTAGAAATAGATAAGTCTAGGTAAAATGATTTATCAGAGCCTATTCCTTAAATTTGCTCTGTATATCAGCGCGCGTAGCGGTATTTTTGACATCAACACTCGGTTGCTCTCCGGAACCAGGGAAGAGGTTCAATTTCAGGACTGAACGCGCGGGGCCGTGAGACGTAAGGTGGGTGCGCAAGGCGAGGGGCTGTGAGGAGCAGGGAAAACATAGCCCAGGAATCGCTGGCAACTGGACCAGCGATAGACACGAGTTACATCGAGCAGTTCCGAAATTAGCCGAAGCATTGTCAGAGCGCGCGGTTAAAATTTGCCGTATGTGGTAGGTTTTGAAGGGATTTTAATTTGGCGATTTTGCCATTCTGATGTAATTAACCGTAATGAGCCAGAATAGTTTGCTAACTACGGTTTGTATAGCATCAATAGGCGTAAGTAGCCTAAGTTTATGTAATCAAATGAAACTTTTCATTAGTAATACGTGTTTGATGAAAAGTAAACAGCAAAATACGTCAACAAATAAATAACAGTAGTCTGCCTAACACGTTCTTGAAGAAGTTATTCCTACGTAAGCAACGTCTTCAAAATGAGGGGAAATTGGATCAGCTTAAAGTAAGTGCGCGTCATATCCTCTGCCTTTCATTCTTCATTGTTTTGGTAACTTCTTCGAGCTGTAGCCGTGTCTCTGCAAAGCAAAGTCATGTTTCTAATCAAGCAATGTCACTATTTTACATATATGTAAACATCAAGTAACAATAATAATCTGAACACCTTATTTTCCACAGCAGTGAACCCCCAGACGTTTTATTCACTCGCCGCCACTGATAAAGAAAGTATCCAAATTCCAAATATCACTGTGAGTGGGTACAGTTCAATGGTGTTGATAATGAAGCGAATAAGAGTACGATCAGGAAAATAGAATTGGATTACAAACTCACACAAAACGTATACATCAAAAAATCATTGTCGATAAAAACAAAATTAAGACACTACAATACAGTAATAAGGCCAGAAGCACTGCATGCATCGGGATGTCTAACCCACAACAGAAAAACAAAAGGTGAGGTGATGAAGATAGAAAGGAAAATTTTACGTTAGATATTAGGTCCTAGGAAGACAGGTGACATCTGGAAGAAAAGAAGGAACGAAGAACTGTACAAACATATTAATGAACTGACTGATGAAATGAGAAAAAGAAACGACTGAAGTTTGCTGGACACATTCATCGGATGAGTAACGACAGATTGGCGAAGAGGATACGGGAGTACACTAGGAAATGCAAGAGCACCACAACCTGGACGAAAGAAGTTATCAAAGATCTTACTGAACTACATCTAAACACCGAAAGCATGTATGACAGAAACAAATTCCGGATAACAGTTGACAGACACAGGGAATTTCAGAAACCAGAGAAGCAACAATGAACTTTGACAGACCGACAGAGGGAGGCTAGAAGTCAAAATATGAAGAGGTTTTGGAAGCAGAGCAGACAGAAAGCCGAGAAGCAGAAGTATAAGGTAAGCGTGGTCCATAGAAAGCCAAAACGAATGTAAATAATAATAATAATAATAATAATAATAATAATAATAATAATAATAATAATTTGGAGAGGAGGTCTCTGAAAGCTTCGAGATAAAAACAGAGGTGAGACAAGGGGATGGACTTTTGCCACTTCTCTTCAACTGTGCCCTTGAACAGGCTATGAGAGAATGACGTAAAGAACTGACCAACTTGAGTGTCCAGAGTGGGATATACCTGGGTCATAAGAAGGAAGGGCTGATTGTAGATTGTCTGGCCTTTGCTGACGACATAGCACTGATTGCCGATTCGCTGGATACAGCAACAATACAGGTAAACTACTCCAGTAGACAGGCAGCCGAAGTAAGTCTTCGAGTGCCGTTGGAGAAATCAGAACGAGGAAAAATAAGGACGACTGAGAAATTTAAGTATCTCGGCGAATGGCTCGAAACCCGACTTATCAGACAGAGCACCATTATCCATGTGAGTCAACAAGTTGGAACTAGCCTATCGACTGACAAAGAACACTTATAACAAGAAATGCCTGTCACGCAACCTGAAACTGAAGCAATACACGTCAGTCATACGACCAGAAGCTCTGTAGCCATGGAGTGTCTTTCATTGAACCGAGGAGGTATGGTGGAGAAACTGGAAGTCAGAGAGAGGAGAATTCTCAGGAAGATCTTAGGTCCAGTAAAGGAAGATGAGGAATTCCGTAGACGGTACAACTCTGAGCTCTACGAACGTATAGAGAGGCTCTATGATTGAGGAAAAGGAGAGTAGCATTCTATGGCCATGTAGTAAGACTGCCTCCCAAAACACTGACCAATCACCTGTTCATCTTCTGACAAGAACAAGAAGATTCGTACCACTTGGCTGACAGAAACTGAGGAGGACAGCGAAGAACTGGGAATATCAGATCTTGAAAATAGACTGTCTGTACGACATGCCATGAAAGCAGTTCATGGATTTCAGGAAAATCCCGGAAGAAAGCTACCCCCTGGACAGATGAGAGAAAGGAGTTACACCGGCAGAAAATGCGCCAATAGTGGGTAAAGACTGAAAAGAAATTAGGATAGTCGACGGTGAGGTTCGAACCCACTCATCTCTCAAGTGCAGAGCTTGGCTCAGCCACTCCGCTCGGTTTGATAATTATTTTACTGGGAGATTTAAAAATGGGTTATGAATTAGGATTCTGTAAATGCATGTTTCATTATATTCATAGCTTGACTTTGTAATAATAAAAAAGTAAATGGCGGATACGTACCTATTAGGCCGAAGTTTTTTTTAAAAAAATCTTACGTGTCGTTAATAGTTTTCCTATTCCAATATTTAACTTACCACTTCCTTCCTTTCCTCTTTCTTGACTTCCTTGCCCAGTTTGAGTCCTGTCGCCACATTCATGGCTTCACCCACGGTCAGGTTACCGTGGAGCTGGTTGTCCTGCATGATGTACGCCGACAGCTTACGGAACTGGCTCAGGTTACGTTCTTGACCATTGATGGTAATGGAACCCTTCATTCCAGAGGTCCTAGAAAATGAAAACAGAGTTACATGTTAAGTGGCTGTACACAATCAAACGTAACTGTTTTTCTTAACTGATTGTTAATAAAGGCGAAGTATATCAGCTAGAGTAAGCAAACAATAGTTTCGTTGAACATCAGGCTGCAAAATGAAGGTTTTTGAAGTAGTGTGCCTTTTCTGTTAAGAACAGCTCCTGAATCAGCACATTTAAAATAGTTTAGGAAAAGGCAAAAGTTTTGGTAGGGTGACCAGATTACAAGCATGAAAATACTTGACACTTCGACAGCTGTTGATTATATGGCCCTATTTAAGAATTTCTTAACACGAGCCACAGACCTCTCAAGTTGAGAGCCCCTAGGACCTAGACACTTTTAGGGTAAATAAATTGATTATTAGAATAAAATACTAATAGAAGTAGTAATTATAACAACAGTGTAAATAGTTATGCAATATTAACAAAACTGTAACGTTCGACGTTAGTATTTTTGTAGTTTACACTCGAGATAAATGGAAGTTCCTCTAAAAAAGGAGTGGGTAGAGTCACGTAACAGAAACATACGCCGATAAGTTTTTGCATTTACATGTTTATGGCTTTTAATAATAATAATAATAATAATAATAATAATAATAATAATAATAATAATAATAATAATAATGGCGTGTGGCCTCCGAAGAGGGGTGGGGGCGGTAGAATAACACCCACGGTATCCCCTGCCTGTCGTAAGAGGCGACTACAAGGGGCCCCAGGAGCTCTAAACTTTGGAGCGTGGAATGGAGTCCACGGGGCCCTTAGCTGAGTCCTGGCATTGCTTCCACTTACTTGTGCCAGGCTCCTCACTTTCATCTATCCTATCCGACCTCCCTTGGTCAACTCTTGTTCTTTTCTGACCCCGACGCTATTAGGTTTGCGAGGGCTAGGGAGTCTTTCATTTTCACGCCCTTCGCGGCCCTTGTCTTCCTTTGACCGATATCTTCATTTTTCGAAGTGTCGGATCCCTTCCATTTTTTCCCTCTGATTAGTGTTATATAGAGGATGGTTGCCTAGTTGTATTTTCTCTTAAAACAATAATCACCACCACCTCCGAAGAGGCTTGGTGCAGATCTTTAAAGTCGACGCCGTTTAGGCATCTGTGAGGATAAGGCCCTACCTATGATGAATTCTAATGCTGAAGACGACACACACACACACACACACACACACACACACACACACACACAGAGCTAACGGAATTAACCAATGAAGGTTAAAATCCTGGACCTGGCCAAGAATCGAACCCGGTACCCCCTGAACCAAAGGCCAGCACGCTAATTATTTAACCACGGAGCCGGATTTAATTGTAATAAAACACGTATTCTACACATGCTGTTTTCATGAGAACTGCTTTTTTGAAATTTTTTATTACAAGCTGTATATTTGCCTTCTGTATTTAAGTTGTTAAAAGCCTCCGTGGCTCAGGCGACAGCGCGCCGGCCTCTCGCCGCTGGGTTCCGTGGTTCAAATCCCGGGACAGATTTGAAAGATTTGTGCTGGACAAAGCGGAGGCGGGACAGGCTTTTTACCGGATACTCCGGTTTTCCCAGTCATCTTTAATTCCAGCAACACTGTCCAATATCATTTCATTTCATCTGTCAATCATGAATCATTGCTCCAGAGGAGTGCGACAGGCTTCGGCAGCCGGCACAATTTTTATCCTCGCCGCTAAATGGGGCTTCCATTCTTGACCAGGTCGAATGACTGGAAACAGGTTGTGGATTTTTATTTTACTTATTTTGTTTTTTTCTATTCAAAATCACCTATCACCATGTGGCAAAAATAATGCAGCTGATAAACATCAAAGGGTTCCTTCAAACTTTTAAATATTGATAAGGTTTATAATAGAAACTAAATTTAAATCGATCTGCTATATAGCAGTACTTTCTTAAAGAGTAAATAAAGACAAGAAAAAGCCGTTGGTCTTGAAGGATTGTTACAGGCCAAGGCAAGCAGTTATGGTCCTCATTAAATGGAAATTAAAAAACCGCGAACCAATAAACGTACTCGTGAAACTCAATATTCCGAGGTCATCCACGCAATACAGCTACTAGTATGCGTACGGGTCAAGAACGTATATCGTGCACTTATCAAATGCACGGAGGGTGAAAGTTTCTAATCTAGAGACTCCATACCGCTCGCGTCTTTCCTTGTCTGGTCCCAAACGAACTAGATGTAGCGAATACTACCACGTTCCCTACAAACAGATCGAAAATCAATTAAGATATTATTAATTAATAATATTAACAACAACTCTCAAAACTAGAATAAATTCACCCCTTCATATTCCGTATTCCCGCCTCTCTCTTGTTCAAAGAACTTTATTTATCCACATTCCAACCCTCCGTAACTATCTTTTGACAGGAACTTGGGGACGTTTTTTCTCTCCTTTAATCGAATCTTCCTTAACTTAACCTAGCCCCTTTCCTTCATATTCCTTTTTTCTCTTCTCATTGCTCTCCCCTCTATTGCGCATATTTTTTTTTCTTTCTGCAGCATACCTTTACTTATGTGTCATATCTGTATCTTACTGTGCCTTGCTATACGTTCTTCTCTTCGTTTTATTTTCGATCTTTAATTTTTCCGCATTCTTTTCATTTTCCATTATTTTTATTGTTAATTGTTGTTTCCCTAAAGTTATCTTGTTAAGTTGTAACTATCTTTCGCTACTTCTTTTTATTAGTTGATTTTTCTTCGTTGATCTTTCATTTATTATTTTAAATTTGCATTGTGCTACTCTATCGTAAATATAGCCTATTTTTCGTTGCGGAACTGTGTAATTCAGCATCTCGCCGTTTTGGTATAAATAAATAAATAAATAAATACATAAATAAATACATAAATACATAAATAAATACATAAATAAATAAATACATAAATAAATAAATAAATACATAAATAAATAAATAAATACATCAATAAATAAATAAATAAATAAATAAATAAATAAAAATAAATAAAAATAAATAAATAAATAAAAATAAATAAATAAAAATAAATAAAAATAAATAAAAATAAAAATAAAAATAAATAAATAAGTGGCTACTCTGCACTAGCCCCTGCGGTTCATGATAATCAGGAGATGAAAGTATAGTGGTTCAGGAAAGCAAAGACGGGCAGAATGAGTCACAACCAACCTAATAATACTTTGACAAACAAGACGTAAAAAAAAAACACGTATCTGATCGATATTTTAATCCCAGCTCCTAGGAACGCCCAGAAGAAGATCAGGGGAAAAGTTCGCAAGTACCTGCCTCCGGTAACTGAAGTAACAGGGTAGAGTTGTCATTGTTCCAGCAGAGGTGGAAAAACTATGACAAATTCCCCACCAACTGTACGATGCACTTCACCAGCTGAAGATTAACGAGAATGTCTACACTGAGCTGCAGGGATCAGGAGATCAATAGTGTTTCACTATGTTTGAATATTAAAAGGTAACTCGTATCTTCATCCCGAAGTGTTTCAGAGCTCTTTTCAGACACACTCCCAATAGGCGTGAGTTGCATTAACTCTCAAGCACACGCGCCAAATCTTAGAACGCAGACACGCGCGTTGGGGTGCTTTCCACCCCACATATCATTGCATTGTAAAATATGAATTACTGTATTAATTGAAGCTTTTAAGATAGATTATGTAAGAATGACTCTTTCTGCGGGGATCCACCCAGAAATATATAAGAGCGGGGAGAGCACAGGAAAGTTATTTGTACATTTCACTAGGAAATAAAATGACCTGGGGTGGATTCCACCCCATACGCGTGTGTTTGAGGGTTAAAAATTTTAACGACATACCAGCCCTCCTGCCGTTCTTAAATTTCTGGCAGTGCCAGGAATTGAACCCGAGCCCCCGAGGACGGCCGCTACGGAAGCGGACAGCTTGAATAGTAATCCCAACTAATGTAACTGAACACCGGGAAACCCCGAGAAAAGCTGAATAATAATAATAATAATAATAATAATAATAATAACAATAACAATAACAATAACAATAACAATAATAATAATAATAATAATAATAATAATAATAATAATAATGGCTTTACGTCCCACTAACTACTTTTGTGATTTTCGAAGACGCCGATGTGCCGGAATTTAGTACCGCAGTTCTTTTGTGTGTCAGTAAATCTACCGATGCGAGGCTCACGTATTTGAGCACCTTCAAATACCACCGGACTGAACCAGAATGTATTATTATTATTATTATTATTATTATTATTATTATTATTATTATTATTATTATTATCTCTCGAATAAAACTATTCAATATAATAATCAAGAAAGGAAGCTCTATGCTACGTTCTGCATTTTCTCCTTGAAATCAGGCGAAAGAGAGAAGACATTCTGACAAAAATCTGAGGATCTCTGAAAAAAAGAGAAAGGAGAGTACGGTATCGACTTCGAAAGAATCATGACCTCAGCAAAAATGAAGAAAGTGAAAAGATGTCAGATACGACCAGAAAAAGGTGCCATATAATGAGGAGTGGCAATAGCAGACTCACAAAAGGAATGTTAAGACATGTCTTCAACGACAATCAGTGGGTCCAAAGGACAAAGGAAGATATAGAAGGTAACACAGGACACATTACATGACGGAGCAACTTTAGGAAGAAGATTCATATACAATTTCAAGGCGTTTTAGGGAGAAAGGAGGAGAAACCAAAATATGGAAGAATGGAGAACTTTGAGATGCAGAAACAAGAACAGAAAATGAATGCATTACATTATTATTAATTTAGATTCGTTATGCGCAATTAAGGGACGCGTTTGAACTTATTAACACTTGTTTTGGTTTTTCTTCTTCTCTTCCCAGTATCTCTTCATCCTCTCGCTGTGTTCCTTTTTACGTGGGTCAGTTCATCCCGTATTTAGTCGGGTGGGCTTTACAGAAAATTTGTTTTTGTGAATTAAGGTTCTGAATTTTATGATGTCTTGAATGTCTTTTTAAATGATGCCAATTTTGTTTTTCGTTTAGGTTTTCACTGATTTCTTTTAGCCAATTATTGTGATTTTTCACTGACAAGTGTAAGTTTAAAATGTTCTTCGTGAGCCTGTTATTATCCATTCAATATAAGTGACCATAAAATTGTAATCGCAGTTTCCCGATTGTATCTGTGATGTCTTCTGCAACTTGATAGCTTTCTTGTGATTTCTTTTTCATTCAAATTCAATTTTCGCATTTTGGTACTAAGATTTTCCTGAGGATTTTTCTTTCTTGTTTTCGATAATAATAATATTATTATTATTAACAGTGTTGTCATGACAAACAGGGAAGAGCTTCCACAACTTCCTCGATTTCTGTTTAGAATTTTCACACGAAAAATCACGAGACGTCAAAAACTGTTTCCGGCTTCAAACCTCTGGTCAAAATCCAATATGAGCCTAAGTAGGGTTGCCACCTGTCCCGTATAGTACGGGACGTCCCGTATTTGAAGTGAAAATTTTGTGTCCCGCATTAAGAACTGTTGTCCCGTAAAAACGAGCGTTTTTCTTTTTTGTCTCTAAATATTTTAAAATCCGTATTTGATTTGATCGCCATTGAAGTTCAAAGTAGCTCCATCATTTTCTTCTCTTTGGAGCCTCAGAAGAAGGAAATATCGTGATGTCTCGTCATTTGCTGGTAAGGCTGAGCATGCTGGGTTATTTACCTCGTCTTCTGTCCCGTAATTCCGTACGCCTTCCATTCCAATTTCTAACGTGATTGTTCGTGCTGTTTGAGACTAAATCGACGTAGGCCTAAATTGTGAAATTATCAAAGCTCATCGAAGACATCCGTATTAAGATGTCAGATGCATTGGTACTGTGTGTAATGTTAAAAGAGTGCAAGTTAGTTTCTTTTACGAATATCAATTCTCTTATTCTGTTAATGATATTAATTATGTCATTGAAATTGGTACCTAACGTTTTATTTTCTAGTATTTATGAGCTGTACCTCATTTTTTTGAAAATCCCGTATTTTTAGGCAAATGTCCCTTATTTATTATATAAAAAAGTGGCAATCGTAAGCCTAGGTAACTTGAATATCCTGACCGTTCTAAGAAATACTTATCGCCCAGCGCAGCACTGTCATCTATGCCCTATCCAGCAATTACTATTTCTTATTGTTTTGACGTGATATTGCTGTGAAGTCAAATGCAGATTTCTCATCGCAAATTTTCCCTTCGAAATAACAATATGAATACTCCCTAGTCATGTGCATTCAAATGGAACGGCTACACATTGACAACTAGTACAGAGACCTTCAAAGAACTGCGAAAATTGCTTAATGGTTAACTTCTAAAATCCACAAATTCGCGAAGGAAATCTTACCTTCATATGGACCATTCGCAAACCTGCCACGAATAGCCCCGTCATGTAGCCGTCGTTCCTAACAGCCGAATGTCGACCGTGAGTGTGATCACGGACGTTCTGAGAATAACCTTGATCACCTCGATGTTTCTGAAGAAGTGAACATATGGTCGGTCTGCATGGGACTTCCTCTGACAAGATGTTGGAAGAGGATGGACAAATAAGTGTGCTAATTTATAACAAGAGACTCGATGTTAGGCAAAATGCTTTTCTTTCTTAGCAAGTGGCTGTGCGGTTTGGGTCACGCAGTTATCAGCTTGCATTCCGGAGATAGTGTGTTTGAGCCCTACTGTCGGCAGCCCTGAATATGGTAGGGCATAATTACATTTTGCTTCTTTTAAATTTTATGATATATTTGATATCCTTTTCAATCTCGTCCTGGATAAAGTTATTAGAGAGTGGGAGAAAGAACTAAAAATTCTGAACCACTGGAAACCCAGTCAACTCGGACGAACAAAACATGATATCTAGATCAGCTGCTTGGCATTCGCAGACAACCTAGCAATACTAGTGCACAGTGAAATCACAGCAATCAAACAGACAGAAGTCCTCGAGAAATGTGCTGAAAAAGTTAGTTTTCTGAAATGAAATTTGTATCCCAAGTTCATTTGTACAAGATTCAACATTTAGAAACTGAACACAAAATACGGACAGATAAAACGACTCCCACACTTAAAAGACATTCACAACAAAAAATGCATACCTACACACGCAAAGATCAAGCAGTACAATACTGTGATCAAACCTGAGGTTTTATATGCGAGCAAAACGCTGGGTACGCAATAGAAAAGGGGATCTAGAGAACATTCTGAAGGAAGAACGAAATCGCGAGGAAAATTCTTGGACCAGAAAAACTGAAGACTGATACAGACTGAAATCCCACAAATCAACAGAGAAACTGTCCAACCTGGTAGCAGATACTAGAAAACGAAGATTGAAATTTTATGGACACGTTCACAGACTCCCACCAACAAGGCTTACACACAAGATCATGACATACATCAGAAAATTGAAGAGTCTACCATGGATCCAAGAAGTCAAAAAGGACCTGGAGAAAGCCCAGATATATGAGCAATATTAGACAGAAATTTGTTCCGTAAAAAAAAAAAGTTAACAGCCAGAGAATGAAGTTCCAAGGAGACCAGGAATCAAGTGGACTGAAGAAAGGAAGAGATTCCACAGAGAGAAAAAAAATGAAAGACATTTGGAAGACCAGAAAGGCGTATCATGAAAGCATTGCATGATTCAACGAGGTCCGTACGCAAATAATAATAATGACTGCCGGGTAATACAACAACAAGAAGTTTTACTAGATCTTAAAGCAGGACATTGTGATAGAGTTTGTGGTTCTACAATGGGCCTGACGATGGTGACCACAAACAACTCGATAGCCGCTTAACAGGTAGGAATATGGATGGCACTGTAGTGATTAAATAACAATGTGGAAACAAGTGACATGTAACAAGAAATATGAACTTTCTTTTAGGTATTATTCCTCGTCAGTAGGATCTGTATGGTAGTCTAATTCAAACATCATCTTCTTCTACTAAAGGAAATGCCTTGTCGCTGTAGCCACATCTGACGATCTTCTGCTAGCTTCTTCATGTTGCTATATGAACCACATGACAGTTCACCGACAGAGTTCCTGATGTACGACATCCTTGCTCGTCCCCTAGGTCTCTTCCCAGTACTTTCCAATGAGAAGAGAGTCATATCTCAGTACGTGTCCAAGGAACTTTGTTTTTTCTCTTCTTTATCGTATTTAATGAACATCGATCCTCTTGCGTTCTTTAAAACACTCATTTTTTTATCCATCCAACTCGTTTTTGTAATTCTTCTTCAAAAGCACATTTCAGCAGCCTCAAGTTTTGTTTCATCCTGTTTCCCTAATGTCCAGGTTTCGCACCCATCCAAACAAAGGTCCTGAGAAATGAATTTCTGGTCTCCAAACTGAGATGGTTGTTTAGCAATAAGTTTTTGTTATTTTGGAAGGCTTGTTTTGCTACAACTATTCCTTTCTTGATTTCTGAAAGGGATCTGTTATCAGAGGTAATTACACTACCCAAATAGGAGAATACTGTGACTTGTTCTATCGGTGTGTTATTTAATTTTAAGTATTTTCTACCCATATGCCTCTTTTTGTCTACGAATACGATTTTTGTTTTCTTTGTATTTATTTTTAGTTTAAAATTTTCTAAGGATTTCTTGAATGTTCTTTAGCACCTTACTCAAACATCAAGACATTCCCTGCGACTTCTAAAACCCATCAACACCATGTTTCAAACTGCAGAAAGGAAATTCTTAAGGAAGACAAAGTAGGGTTAGGATACGTCTTGAGATCCAAGAAAGCTTGCCAGTTTGTGATATGGCAAAATGTTCTAAGCATGCTAACAGAACGGAGATCCTTTTTAAAAAAAAGTCACTAGAGAGTAAATAGCGAGAGTTCTGGAAGGCAAGAGACTGAAGGAACCACCAAGAAAAAGAAGGATCAAGCAAGTGGAGTGAGGCTCGAATTAAACAGCCACAGAATAACGAAAAAAGAAAAGTCTGGACGAAGATGGAAAGCATTTATGAACCGCAGCCTGGCGTGTGGCCTCCGGGGATGCCTGGTGCAGGTCTTTTGATTTGACTCCCATAGGCGACCTGCACGTCGTGATGAGGATGAAATGATGAAGACTGCACATACACCCACTCCCCGTGCCAGGGGAATTAACGAATTATGGTTAAAATTCCCGACCCTGCCGGGAATCGAACCCGGGACCTCTGTGACCAAAGGCAAGCACGCTACCCACTTAGCCATGGAGCCGGACTAAACTCATGTCCTCATCCCGAAGTGGTGCAGCTCTTTTGAGGCACACCCCCAATGGAGGTGAGCTGCATGTACCATTTCAACCACATACCAGCCCTCCTGTCATTCTTACATTTCTTGCAGTACCGCGAATCGAACCCGGACCCACGAGGACGGCAGCTAACAGTGTCAACTGCTACGCTACGGATGATTATGATGACGACGATAACACTGACAACTGCAATCTCGTGCCACAATAGCGGGATAAAAAAGATATCTTAAATATTTTAAATGAAGTGCCATCAAATTTTCACATCTCATTAGTCGTGTTAATCGGAAAGGTAGCTCCTTCCGTGGATCAGTGGTAGAGTGTCGGCCTTCAGATCCCAAGATCACGGGTTCAAACACGGCAGAGACAGTCGTATTTTTGAAAGGCGGAAAAAAGTCAATTCGACGCCCCATGTCCTATGATGTCGATATATAAATGATCTCCGGGGACACATTCGGTGTTTATTCGACAAAATTAATAAAAATCTCCGCGATTATACACCAACAGATATCCGGCTTTCTCTACCGTCTTGCAGAGGAACAGGGAATGCCGAAATTGATGCGGAGGTAGCCTTGATGACGTTAAATCAAAATGCTTACACATAGTACCGTATGCATGTTCAATCCTCAGCCGTAAGGCTGGTTGGATTCTCCACAGCTCCGCTATCAGCTGTCATAGAAGGCCTATGCATTACTGAAGAGGCGTACTAGGGAAAGGAGGAGTGATGTAGTTTCCCGTTGCTTTCCTCACCGAGCCAGAAGTTGCTATTACATATCAGTCTGCCAAGCCCATTGAAATCCATGCACCAACGGACCCTATGAGCAATATTTTCACACCATTCATAGCAGGGACTGGCTGCATAAGGAATGGCATTACTAGCATCGCTCATACCTCAGTCACTTTCATATTGTCAAAGCCAAGGATAAGACTGAGGCAGATCAATGAAAGTAACAAAATTGCTCTAGCCTATACCAGAAGAGATAGTGCACTGTAAACACTAGGTCCCGCCAGCAAAGGCATACACATAGTACCAACGTCCATATTATTATTATTATTATTATTATTATTATTATTATTGTAAGTATGTGTATCACTGGGGTGGAATTTTATTTCTGTTATAAAATATTTCGACTGTGGTACGGTAACTGTGCTATATTTAGTATTAATTACGGTAGTGTTAACTTTGATTCTATGTACAATAATTGGTTTAATGTAAGAGAAGGCGTAACGGCCTTAACTACGCCACTAAAGACATCTATCTATCTATCTATCTATCTATCTATCTATCTATCTATCTATTCTAACTCTTGAGTTGCGGTGGTAATCGATTCCGCAGCCTTGAGCACTGGAGATGAGCCATCAGCCAAACACCGAAAATGATGAGTTTGGGTACACAATATCAAAATCCTTGAATTAATATTAACGTAGAAGAGCCCTTGTAGACCTATGCAATGTACCTGACTTTTAAATTACTAGCAAAAAGGAGAATACGTGGCAGGCTAGCAACAGGTTCGCAGAAGACAAGGTCAGGATACGGGCTGAACACCCTGCGGCTCTGTCCACCAGTGGAAACCGCATTCCTCCAGTCACATGGCAGTAGTCTAAACACTTTTTACTCATTACACACTCTCCACAAGCTCGAGTTCATGTTTACGTCTATCTCTCTCCAGTGATGTGTAGCCTACATTCATTCCCTCGAAATGATTTAAAGATCAGCGCAGCCAACGATCAACGGAATTCTACTGTAATGAGGAATCCCTCCCACTCCTGACAAGCGAGATCGAGGAGCGTCGGCAACCTGTACGTGGACCAACCACATAGTTTAATCCGCACGAAGAATGTACACCACTCTGAAAAGAAATTCGGTTACTTGTTCACACCTGCATGATACGCACAGAAAGCAGACACGCAATGAAAACAGACTTTCTTTTTTGCAACACATAAGAACAGTAATGTAAAGTGTTCTTTGCACACTCACGAGGGGAACCCTGGACCATCTCCGAGAAAATGACTGTCGAAGTTCCCGACGTGCTTTACGTGCCTATTAGAACGTAGCAAGTTCAACTCACTACGTAGCGCAGTGGCTATCGTCGCTGCTTCGCACTTTTGCGCCCCGTGTTCAGATCCCGATGAATTTTTGTTTTGTTCCATTTATCTGCTTACGTCCACTGACGAATACTACACGAATGTTTCTTATCAAGTTAGTGGATACAAAGGCGTTGGATGATACCGATCGTAGAAACATTCGAAAAACAAATTTCGCACACTACAAGCATCGCGCGAAGGCAGGATTGCCACAGTTACATTTCTGGGTGGGAATGTCACTCAGGAAAGAAACATCGTTAGCATTACTGAAGATTTCACGTGTTGGCAATAAGTTTGCGACAAACCACGCATAACGGATCATTTTTCCCCCCCCAAAAAACTGGCGCTTGCAAATTAAGGATCTTTGCGTGGATTTTTATTGCGTCGCATCTAGACGTGATATTCCTTTCTCATGCAATGAGTGTAGAACAACTGTTTTAAAATTAATTTACCAGATAAAACATTAATAGACGGAAAAGGACAATAATATTTCAAAATATATTGAACAAAACCATTCGCGTAGTATTAATCAAAGGACAGAAGTAAATAAATGAGAAAAAAACCAAAAACAGTTCATCGGGATTTGAAGTGTGAAGTCGCGGCGAAAGCCACTAAGCTGCCACGTCGGTTGAACTCACTACGCGCTAACAGGCACATAAAGCACGTCGGAAATTTCGACCGTCATTTTCTCGGAAATGGTGCAGTGTCTACGGATGAGGCGAGACATGTGTTCGCTTATTTCAACCCCTCTTTCACTCAGCGAAGTTTCTGGGAAATCGGGTTGTTACACTTGGCGGGCGCCCCTCGTCAGTACACGACGTGTCAAAAACAAAATAATCCCTGTCCATACATCAAAATGGCTACGTGGTGATTAAGCGTCTTTATAAAGGGTATTGCCACCCGTTGCATGGATGACAGCTTCACAACGCCTCCTCATGCGTCTGACAAGGCGCCGTACGTTTAGATGAGGCAGACGACCCCACTCTACCAAAAGGGCGTCTTCAAGGGCTTGTAGTGTTTGGGACGGTGGATTATTCGCTCGGATGAATTGCTCCAGTTGGTCGCAGGCTTGCTTAATCAGACTGAAGCTGGTACTTCTGGATGGCCACTCCATTCGTAGTACGTGGTGTTCAAGCGGGAATCTCCGAATGATGTTTGCATCATCCGCTCTAGCATTATCACGCAGGAATACAGTTTCTTCTCCAAGTTTTCTCAAGTGTTGAATCGCATGTTGCATTAAGATCTTGTCAGTGTGCTGTCGAGCAGTTAAGGATGCAATGTGAATAATCAGGAGATCGGCTTTTCGTCTCAAGACTTATGCCTGCCACCAGAACAGATCCCCCTCCAAAAGCAAAGGTAGACTGTACAGCTGCCGGATGAAATCGCTCCCCAAGTCGTCTTCTGATTCGCAAACGACCATCAAAATGATATAACGCGAAACTGGATTGATCCGAGAAGAGCACAGGACGCAGGGTCTCAGCTGCCAGTGCAGACGAGCTCTAGCAAACCACGATGTTTTCTGTCCAGTGCATGTACTTAATCTTAAATTAGCCTCTCGAAGCCTGTTCCTGACTGCTTGATCAGAATGTCATACACAAGAAGCCTGTTGTAGGTCCACCTGCAGCGCTCCTGCTGTAACTTGGCAGTTTCCAAGAGCTTGTAGAGACATATAAAACGATCCTGGCCAGGGTTTTTCTTTTGGCGCTCCGTCCCAAGGCGCTTGACAACTCTTCCAGTCTCCTAGAAACGTTTCCACAGATACCAAATCCCGTTCTCAGCAACCCCTAGCATTCTGGGAACGCACCTCTACGAGTAGACTTCTTGAAGCAGTATAAGTACGTGAGTGGTTCCATTCGACAACTTTAAAAAAAAATTTAAAAAACTATTTTGTATTACGTTGCACCAGCACAGATAGGTCTTTTGGCGACGATAGATAGGAGTGGGAAGGAAGCGGCTGAGACAAACCATGAAACCGATAGTGGGGGTTCAAACCCATTATCTCCCGAATTCAAGCTCACACCTATGCGATCCTACCCGCATGGCCAGGTTGCTCGCTCGACAACTGCTTCCCCAGTTGCCTACCTACGTCCACAGATTATTCAGGACTTATAAACACTACAAGGAAAACAGACCAACCTTCGCACACTCCTTGAACTGAGGCACTCGCACCTTTCAAATGACAACTTTCAAAGAATCAGATGACCGAGCGAGTTATGAGCGCGCAGCTGTGAGCTTGCATTCGGGATATAGTGGGTTCGAACCCCCCACTGTCGGCAGCTTTGAAGATTATTTTCCGTGGTTTCACCATTTCCTCACCAGGCAAATTCAGGGTCTGTGTCTTAAGGCCACAGCCGCTTCCTTCCCACTCCTAGCCCTTTCTTGTCCCATCGTCGCCATAAGATCTATCAGTGTCGGTGTGACGTAAAGCAACTAGTACTTTTTTCAAGGAAAGAAAAACAATCAGATGATCAGCGAGGCACATCTGAAGAAATTACCAAATGTATTTTTGAGCAATGTAGTTTAACGGAGGGGCTGACTAGTCGAGGTGGCGAAGGCGTGCTCAGTTCACCCGGAAGGACGTGAGTTCGATTCCGCGTCAGGACGTCGGACAATTTAAGAAACGAGATTTCCACTTCTGGAGCTCATGGCCCTGAGGTTCACTCAGCCTGCATAAAAATGAGTACAGAGAGCAAAGGCGGTCGGGCATTCGGGCATAAGGCCAACCAGTCTGTTACACTCAGTGTCGAAGTTAAGAAAAGTGAAAGCCTTTACCTTTCATTCCTTCAAGGGCCTTCATGGCCTGTACGGAAATGGCTGCTTCCGTCCTTTCTTGTAGTTGAACAGGCCGTGGAACAGTGTTCCCAGAAGAGGAATATCCCTCTTACAGTGTACTCAATAATAATAATAATAATAATAATAATAATAATAACAATAATAATAATTTCCTTCCCACTCCTAGACATTTCCTATCCCACTGTCACCATATTTCATTCATAATCTGTTTTGGCCAACTATGGATCATGTAAATAAATTCATGATTTCAGTTTTCTTTGGTGCCGGTATCCTTAATTCTCTTGCTTACAGCTTCTTTCTTTTCAGCTGTCCAATATTGTTTCTCCGTGTGGTCGCTGTTTCTGGCTCTAAGAACCCCTCAAATGTATGTATCTTTTTTTTTTTTTCTGAAAGTGGTTCTGTTGCGGATGTCTTGATCCATGATGTTCATTTCTTGCAGATCCTTCTTGGTGTTAACAAACCATTTGTCATAAGAGTTGCCTTTCCTATTGGGCTTGCTGAAATGGTTGAAAATTTCCCTAGTGAGTCTGTCGTAGGGTATTCTTGAAATATGTCCAAAGAATTTAACCCTTCATTTGCGTACCTTTTTGATCCGAGAATTGTTCTTCAAATATTCCTTTCTTTCTCGATTTCTTCCGTGTCTTTTCTGGTTGTTAATCCCAGGCATTTTGAAGCATACAAGCACTCTGCTTGGATTACTGTTTGACAGTGTTGTTGTTTAGTCCTAATACAAATCTCTTTCTTGTACTATGTGTTTTTCGTAAGGTTATCGAGCCCGTTAGACTGTAGTACCTCACCAAGATACATGAATTTAACAACATCACTGATCTTATTCTCCTTTGTTGTCATTTTGTATCTCGGGACTTCTTTAATGTTAGATATGAAATGGGCTTTTTCTAACGATACACATGCCGGCCGATTTTCACTGCTATCTCTTCAAAAGTGCGAACTTGCATTACAGCTGATCCAATGTTCTCTGACAGCAGCACAAGATCATCAGCGAATGCTAAGCAGCTGATAGCGATGTTTCCTTTGTACCCTATTCTTACTTAGTCCTTAATGCCTTTTTCTGCAAGTACTTTCTCCTATTCATTGACGACTTTGTCCAGGACAACTGAACAGAAGTGGGGATAGGCAATCCCATTGTCTTACGCATGTCTTGATTTCAAAGGGTTCAGGCATCTCACCCATGAACTTAACGTTTGAGTATGTGTTTTTTTTACGGTCGCCTTTATTAATTACAGTATAATGTATTGTAATCTGCGTCCATTTCTTTCAGGCTGGCATACTGTTACCATATTCTTCTTCTTTCTTCGTTTCGGCCAACTAGGAACCACATCGGTTCAACTGTCTCCTTTTTCGAGCTTTAACTGCCACTCAATGCTCCTACATTCGTCTCCGGTGTTCTTTTCTCTCTTGGGTCAACGCCTTCCCTGTCTTCAGCTTCGGCTTTTCCTGGAAACTTGTGTGTACGTAGTTTTTCCTTAAGCGGAACACGCTCCTGAATATCTTTAGGAGAAATTTCCATTTCTCGTAGATCATTCTCAACTGTGAACCATGCCTCTTTGGTTTTCTTATCTTGAAAGTACGTTAATATCCGTTTAGATATCCTGCCTGGGATCATTCTTGTCACGTGGCTATAAAAGCTAATCCTTTTTCGAATTGTGTCACTTATCTTCTCCAGGTGCTTGTATAATTCGTGGTTGTGACCATATTATTATTATTATTATTATTATTATTATTATTATTATTATTATTATTATTATTATTATTATCATTATCATTATGGTGTCCAAGAATGGCAGGAGGGTTGGTATGTGGTTGAAATGGTACATGCAGCTTACCTCCATTGGGGGTGTGCCTGACAAGAGCTGCACCACCTCAGGATGAGGACACGAGTAGTCCGCCTCCGTAGCGTAACGGTTAGTGTTATTAGCTGCCGTCCTCGGGGGCCCGGGTTCGATTCCCGGTACTGCCAGAAATTTAAGAATGGCAGGAGGGCTGGTATGTGGTTCGAATGGTACATGCAGCTCACCTCCAATGGGGGTGTGCCTGAAAAGAGCTGCACCACCTCGGGATGAGGACACGAGTTTTGTCCGACTCGTTGGCTGAATGGTCAGCGTACTGGCCTTCGGTTCAGAGGGTCCCGGGTTCGATTCCCGGCCGGGTCGGGGATTTTAACCTTAATTGGTTAATTCCAATGGCCCGGGGGCTGGGTGTTTGTGCTGTCCCCAACATCCCTGCAACTCACACACCACACATAACACTATCCTCTACCACAATAACACGCAGTTACCTACAAATGGCAGATGCCGCCCACCCTCACCGGAGAGTCTGCCTTACAAGGGCTGCACTCGGCTAGAAATAGCCACACGAAATTATTTATTATTATGGTATACACACAGATTATTAAATAAATATAAATAACACTGCAATACAGTATCCAATGAAAGTGAGAATATGAAAAATTACAAAGCTACATGGTGCCTTTCCAACCAGTATTAAGCTTCGTCAGATAAATTTACCAAGTTTGCAATAGATTCCTTTGAATGCTCTCTTATCACAATCAAAGTAATGTGCTGGAGAGTCTGGTGCCGGCCTCACTGTGTAGGGGTAGCGTGCCTATCTCTTACCCGGAAGCCCCGGGTTCGATTACCGGCCAGGTCAGGAAATTTTACCTGGATCTGAGGGCTGGTTCTAGGTCCACTCAGCCTACGTGATTACAATATTGAGGAGCTATCAGACAGCGAGAAAACGGCCCCGGTCTAGAAAGACGAGAATTAACGGCGGAGAGGATTCTTCGGCACGACCATTCGACACCTCGTAATCTGGAGGCCTTCGGGCCGAGCAGCGGTCGCTTGCGCCATGGGGTTTGGTTTGGACAGTCTGGTTCAACTCTCCGCACTCACAGCACAAGGATGGTCACATGCCTCACTTAATGGAGTAGCTCGTCCCGTGCAAATGACTGCACTATTTGTGTCACATAGCTATCCAGTTTGCATTCGGGAGGTAGTTCGTTTGAACCCCACTGTTGACAGCTCTGAAGATTGTTTTCCGTGGTTTCAAATTTTCACAACGGGTAAATGCTGGGACTGTACCTTAAGGCCAAGGTCGTTTCCATCCCACTCCTAGACCTTTCCTATCCCATCGTAAGACCTATCTGTGTCGGTGCGACGTTAAGCAAATTGTGAAAAGCAAAAAAACAAAGTAACTCGTAAACAAGGCAGACACTAGAGGAAAAGTTGCGGATATTTTTACACGGAACAGTTGAAAGGGCTTCCTATCACAGACCCACAAACAGGATCCTTTCTTCCAAAGAGGATCATTTAAATGTAGTGCATTTTCTTGCGCAATTTCCAATGAGACGAGTTTGGATGCTTCTCATTTTGCTTGAACGACATTGCTGCAACTGCTTCCACATTTTCTTTGACCGACAGCAAATATATATTCGAACTGAAGAGTTTTCGTTGAGAAGGGAATGTTCCAATGGGGCCATTCTACTCTTCTTAATATATGTAGCAGTGTGAGGCTAGTGTAGCAGTTATGGGACTTGTTCTGTACATCCACCAGAGATCCGAAAATACAATGCAGGTCTGCTTAGTGGCTATTAGTTTCTTTACCAGACGAAGGCGTTCCGTACGAGTGCAAATTGCTTACTCATTGCTAGCGGGAGTTCTTTTTCTTTCAAAATGCTAAGCCTCGTCTTTGCAGCTATGGTTTCCTTTCATCAGCAGTCCTTTTTCATCAGGTAGGAAAAACACTCCACTCAATGATCACGTTTTAAAAATAAGATGTTCTTCATCGCCCCCTTGTTTTCTTCCGTAAAAATCATGCCTTGGAAAATGATTTGGAAAATGTATCATGCCTAACTAAATGTCCAATGAGCTTTGTTTGGCATTTTCCCATCACTTTAAGTAGTAGCCTTTCCTCTCCTATTTCTTGCTCTTTCTGTCAGTCCACCTAGTCCTGGTAATTTCCACAGAAATTGACAAACAAATCATCCAAGTAGAAACATTCGTAGACTTCAAACTGTATAAGCTCTCATAACCGAGGGTTAAATTCAGCCAGAATGGTTTTCTGGTTCGTGTCAAAATTGGGCGGTTGTGTTCCTTTTCGTAAAGAAGTGATCAGATCCGTTCGCTTCCGTGAACTATGTTGCTGCAATTTTGATATCTACTAATAATTAACTAAGCAACTGGTTCTATGCTTTGTAAAAATGCAATATTAAGCGTAAAAACAAGACAAAACAAAAAGGAGAAACCCTGGTAGGGTGTTTCTGATCAAAACTGCCAGTCGCCTTTCGTTGTTGCACCTGTGCATTTATTTTCGTCAATCGTGAATAGTATAAGAGCGATTATGATTAACGAAAGTCGCTACAGGATCCGATGGACAACACCGTCGTTTATTCAGTCAGTACTGTAACCAAACCAATGCCCACCACAATAGTGCAGGTCTATATGCCTACTAGTTCAGCGGATGATGAAGAAATTGACAGAATATATGAGGAGATAGAAGATTTAATACAATATGACAAAGGTGACGAGAATCTAATTGTGATGGGAGACTGGAACGCAGTGGTAGGCCAAGGAAGAGAAGGTAGCACAGTAGGAGAAATTGGATTGGGACAAAGGAACGAAAGAGGAAGTCGGCTGGTTGAATTCTGCACTGACCATAATTTAGTCCTCGCCAATACTTGGTTCAAACACCACAAACGACGGCTGTATACGTGGACGAGACCTGGAGACACTGGAAGGTATCAAATAGACTTCATTATGATTAGGCAGAGATTCAGAAACCAGGTGTTGGATTGCAAAACTTTCCCAGGAGCAGACGTGGACTCTGACCACAACTTGTTGGTCATGAAATGCCATCTGAAGTTGAAGAAATTGAAGAAAGGAAAGAATGCAAAAAGATGGGATCTAGACAAGTTGAAAGAAAAGAGTGTGATGGATTGTTTCAAGGAACATGTTGCACAAGGACTAAATGAAAAGGCCGAAGGAAACACAGTAGAGGAAGAGTGGAGAGTCATGAAAAATGAAGTCAAACTGCATCAAACCAGTCTATGGACTGATGACTCAAACAACAACAACAACAACAACAACAACTTTTTTGTAGTGTGCACTGGTCCAGTTGTGTATCTAATGAAGTGGTTTAAACGTGAGACTGATGCATTGCTTAATCATAATTCGATGAGGGCCTAACTTCTAGCTCATAATATTCTCCATTTTTGTCCATTTCACCCCTACCCCCCCCCCAAACGATCATCATGGTCAAGTCCAGAATGAAACTGAGACCGGCCTGCACCACAAGACAACCTTCTGTAAAAGTACTCTGAATACGGTTAGTTCGTAACACATGCAATCGTAATTATAGAACGGCGTAATACCAGAAAAACTGGTCTTGAAAGCACTTTGTCCTTATTTCTTGTCTCCCAGAGTCTGGGCAGTTTTGTATTAGTTCCATTCCATAGTTCTTTTTCTAATCTTGTAATACTGTCTTCAGCAAGACCTCGGCGTTCCATGGATTTGGCGAGGTTTTCTGTCTTAATTGCTTTGGTCCTCTTCTGTATTTTTTCCGAAGGGACCTACAATTGAACACACACTGTAATACCACCACCACCACCACCACCACCAAACTATCTTCATGAAAACTACCTCATTTATTCCGGTAAAGCATCCATTTGCTCTCCGCACTTTACAAGCTGGATGCATCTGGTTCATGGATTACGGAAAATGCCTATTTGTAGGATTACATTTCCTTTTCATCTTGGCCTTTCCTCCAAATTTGGGGGCGGCAATTGTTGTAGATTTGGCCCAGTTTCAACGCAGGACACCCTTCCTGACACCAATCCTATGTGGAGGAATGTATTAACTACTGCGTTTTCGCTGGTGGTTGGTAATGTGAAGTATTGTATGTATACGAAGAGAAGTATACGAAGACTAACATAAGCTCCCAGTTCCCGAACCAGGGGAATCAAATATAGGCAATTAAAATTGCTGACCCGATCGGGAATCGAACCCGGGGCCCTCTGAACTGAAAGCCACTATGCTGACATTTCAGCTAAGGAGAGAGAAATTTCACATATCTAGGACTCAAAATAACTGTAGCTGGACAAGTCTACCAGCGTCTCTACTTGGACGATTTGCTTGTCAATTTCTATGAGAATACCAGAACTAGCTGGACTGACAGGAAGAGCAGTGAGATGGTTCTGCAAGAAATACGAAAACGTAAAACAAACGAGCATTAGTGCCCAAGTTAAGGAGGCATTCAACAATAAAATCAAAGCCTAACGACAAGAAATACATCCAAAGATATGAAAATAAAATGTATACACTTCATAACATAAAAAAGTAAATATCAGCACACATTAAAATAATTTAATTGAAAACCGGTTTTCGAATCTTCGTTCCATCATCATTGGAATGACATTGTTTGTTCGGTATCGCTTTCCATGACAATTCCACAGCTCAAGTGGCATTTGTAGATTGTCGCAGACACTGGACGTCCAAGTAGCCGAACATTTTTTCAAATAAAATGAATAAAAATATTACCCTCAACGTAGTTAAGTATGGGCACCCACCCAGTAAACTAAAGAATTGTGTTTTCGAAGTGCCTGTCACCTATGCAGCTACCTACACTTCTCGGATATTTTGAGACCTCTTTTTTGTCAATTTCATGTTCGGATATTTTGAGACTGCGCAGCCTTCTTTGTTTGTTTGCTCTTGTTTTATTATCATGAAATGTATGCTTTGATATAATTTCTTGTAATACTTTACTTCGGGGTAAGTATTTGTTGTATTTTTTATTTTCGTTTAATTTCGTGGGTATACTGTAAGCAGGCATTGCCACCGGGATATCTCGAAATCGCAATCTAATTGTTAACAATATTGTTTAAGCAGATTAAAATAATGGCTAATACTGTCCAGTATTACCCCCAGAATAGTCAAGAGGCAATAGAAAGAACCATACAGGGATGTTCAACGGAGTTTAAGCTACAAACTTTCCCAATGTTGGATGTCGCTGTTAAAGAAAGCCCAAGAACAAAACACGTTCTGACGTCATGCATAGTATTGGAATGCTGTCTGTAAATTTCCGCGTACATTCTCGACGAGGTCACCCTGCCCCCTCCCCTGGTATCCTGAAAAGGTGTATTCCCCTATGGTGCTCTACCAATTTCTCTCTTAACTTTGTCCTTGATAATGTATAAATGTTCACTCCTCCACCCGAAGGCTGGCTGGATCCTCAACAGCTCCACCATTAGCTCTCATATATGGCCTATGCATCAATGAAGAGGGGTACTAGGGAAGTTTGCCGTTACTTTCCTCACCGAGACAGAAGTTGCTATTACATATCAGTCTGCCAACTGACCCTATGAGCAACATTTTCTCACCGTTCATAGCAGGGACTGGCTGCGTAAGGAACGGCATTACTACCATCGCTCATACCTCAGTCACTTTTCAAAGCCAAGGGTAAGACAGAGACAGATTTATGAGAGTATGAAATAAAATGGCGTACGGCTTTTAGTGCCGGGAGATCCCAGGGCGGGTTCGGCTCGCCAGGTGTAGGTCTTTTGATTTGACTCCTGTAGGCGACCTGAAATGATGAAGACAACACATACACCCAGCCCCCGTACCAGGGAAATTAACCAATGATTGTAAAAATTCCCGAACCCGGGACCCCTGTGACCAAAGGCCAGCACGCTAACCATTTAGCCATGGAGCCGGACCCTATGAAAGTAACAAATCTCATGAAATAAATTATGGCAATGAATCTGTAGGGTTCACCATGTACGAATATGTATGTATGTATGTATGTACAGAATGGTCGGAAGCAACATGAACCAGGTATATGAATGTTAGAGCGTTGGTCATACTGATAGGTAATTTGAAAAAAAAATTACGTCGATATCTCACGCTGTTGTGATTTTATCAGCTGCTGAAGTTAGGCAATCAGATCGCTTCGCGGGCGATTTCAGATGGGCCTCGCTGTTGCTAAATCTGCACGTGGCTTGGTCGGGCGTGAGAGCACCAATAGAAGAAATAAACTTCTCCAGGGGAGTGACTGGAACAAGGACCTCCCTGCTGACAGGCTCTGCCCATAAGAAGCACTGATCCAAGTGTAATGGACTAATATAACAATTCACTAACCATGGGTAAATAATGGAAATATCGAGCTCGATTATTATTATTTTTACGTAGTTATGTGCGAAATTTATTTGGTAAAAATCGTGATCGTATTATTTGCGAGGTTATGTCATGAAACATCTGCTGTATGTATATTAATATCAGTTTATTTAATGTAAGAACACGTAATTAATAATATACAATTTTTTATTATCTGTATATGATTTATAAATCCAATGCAATGTTGTGTAACACACGGTAATAGTCCAGAACAACGTATCTTTGGCACTACACAGTTACAGAAAAATCCATTCATTGTAAATAGGTTATTGGAGACTCGAAATTACGAGAAAACATGTGTCATTCTTCTAGAAGCCTGACCAGGCAACGTATATAGACCTAAAGGGCAGTCTTGGGTGTTGAGTGGAGTTGTTTGAAGAGACTTGTGTGGAAGTCATTAGCTTAGTGTTTGAAGTCAAGTATGTGAACTTTGGTTGACATGCAAGTGTTGCAGTCTTCTTATTCTTCGTAGAAATGTTTTGTTCAAGACGGCAGTTCTTTGTGTGCGTGTGTATACATAATTTGTAAATAAAACTGTACACAACTGACAATATTTCGTGTGTGCGTCTTTGTAGCTACAACAGCACGCTACGGTGGCATTGGCTGAAACTCACAATGTGTTAGTGTTTGATGCTCATTTCTCGGCATGCGGAACAAAGCGGGAAAATACACTTTATGAATAAGATCTGTGTGAAAATGTGGTAAGAGATTATTTGAGTTGATGATGAAAATGTCTGATGGAAAGCGTAACTATTTGATGCGTATAAGTTTTCTTAAGCAGAGGTTCCCTACAGAATCACAAAGTACTGTAACTTAAAACAGAAGAAACAAAAAGCGTAACAGTTCGTTTTTTCTTGAAGTGATATATTGCTGGAAATGATTAAACCGATTATTTTACTAAAAAGATGAGGAGATACCCGCACATCTCCAATTTATCAGCATGCAGCAGAATGTAGACCTACGGTACAATATTACAGATTACGTTGCGAACCTACCAGCCAAGAAAATTACACACACTTGAATGAATTATCATACATTTCAAAGGCAACCTTTCTACGTAACAGTTTTATAACACAGACTGGAAACAAAATTTACATAAACAAATTCAAGCCGGGATGACTAGCTCAGACGGTTGAGGCACTGGCCTTCTGGCCCCAACTTGGCAGAAGATTTACTGGCACGTAAAAGAACTCCTGTGGGACAAAATTCCGGCATCTACGAAAACCGTCAAAAAGTAGTTAGTGGGATGTAAAAACAGTAACATTATTAAACAAATTCAAGTTTGTATTGATCTATTAATAGTCACATTTCTCGATTCGAAACACCTCTCATTCACATGAACCATACGTATTTTCTAGCTCTGATTCATTGCCTCATGAAGAGTGTTAATTTTGTGTACATCTGCCATATGGTTGCTCCTTTCAGTTTTCGCATAATCCTGTATCTGCGGTGCAGTCCAATTTAAAATAATCTTTAAGAGAAGTTTTGTCATGCTGGCCTAATGGGTTTCCTCACTGAACTCGACAGCAGTAAATAATTATCGTTATTGTAAAACAACTGTCCTGCAACTGATGAGATAATTCTAGTCTGTAACTTTAACAAGGTTTATGTTACATCTTCGCGACAGTGACGTATCTCATTTATACGAACACTTTTACAGCCACGAGACAATTTCACAACATCATGAGCTGGATAAACAGAATGTATATTATATCTTCAGGCAATAAGTACCTTCTTCTCTTCGGAATGCTGAGCAAACATTACCTTCAGAAAGTCGTGGCTTTTAATTTTCTTTCCCATCTCATTGATGACATTTCTTGTTATCTACAACATTTTCAGAGTACTTGGTGAATGACTTGTAATTTGTAGCGCAGAAATCATGATAAGTGCAGGTGCTGTCATCAGAAGGAACTAGTACATACATAAGAGAAGCATCACTTCATGTTGATGGGTCAATCTGTCCCAGTAAACCCTTCCTTCATGTTAATTGAATTGCTGTAAATTGGGATTATTTCTGTTTCCTCCCATAACGCTCATGGTTGAGAAGAGCAATTCTAAATTGTCGGTAATGTCTTGGGTAACGTCTCCTTCTCATTCTCATTGAGTAAACACCCGACCCCGTAGAGAAATGGGACACCCACTGCCTAGTCAGTCATTTGTCTTTTAGCGAGAACCTGGACGAGAATTTGTGGCGAAAATTAAAATGATCTTTCAATATACATAGCCTTCTTATAATAGAAGAAATGAACTTACCTGAAATAAGATAAACTGTGCTGCTCGAACAAAAGCATGCGAAACAGAATGTAGGCATATTCACACTACAATAAATAAATCCAAACTATAAAATAATTTCTATCAAGGATGAACTTGACACACGTGCCACTGTTGTCGTTAGGTGGTACATTTATATCATGGCGGCCGTAGGGTTCCTTGCCTCCGCCCGGAGCGCTAATCGAGCTGCTATAGCCACTATGTATTATATTCTAGCTCATTGGGCAGAAGACATGATCATGATAATGGCGGGCCGGGAGTTTTAATTTCTGGTAATGCGAGGAAGTTCAAGTTTAACTCACTTGTATCCTGTGAGGATGTTGAGCAGAGTGGACTTGCCAGCACCGGAGGGCCCCATGATAGCAGTCAGCTCTCCAGAACGGAGCCTGCCACTCACACTTTTGAGAATTGTCTTCACCTCTGCAACATAAGAGTAAAGACAATTACAAATGATATATTGAAATTAACTAGTGCCAAAAAAAGCAGGGAATGTGAAATCTAAACAGCTGGACCATGTATTCTCACAGGATGGAAGTACATATAGGGTAGTCTGAAACAACGTAAACAGGCCATATAAGCGTTAAAGGGATGGTCATGTTGATAAATAATTTGATATAATTCGATATCTCGCACTATTGTCATCTTATCAGCCAATCAGATCACTTCCCCAGAGAATTCAGACGGGCTTTGCGAGGCGGTGTCGCTAAACCTGTACGTTCTCAAGACCGTTTTGAGGGCACCATTCGAAGAATAACACCTCGCCAGGAGAGGGGTTTGAATAGAGACCTCCAAGCTGACAGGATCGTGCCAAAGTAAGCACGCTACGGTGACACGGGCTGAAATGCACGGTGTGTTTGTGTTTGATGCAGATTTCTCGGAGTGACTCTTCTCAAGTCGCGTGCAGATTTAGCAACACCGCCGCGCAAAGCCCACATGAATTCGGCCGCGAAACGATCTGATTGGCTAACTTCAGCATCTGATAAAATGACAACGGCGCGAGATATTTAATTATTTCTTTCAAATTACTTATCAGTATGACCAACACTAACACTCACATACCCGGTTCACGTTGTTTCCGAACACCCTGTATAGTGAGAGAAATCAAAGAGATCTGTAAGGAAGGTATTGCACTTCAAATGAAAGGTATATACGAAGGAAAGGAGTTTGCAGAAAATATCTTCAAGCCGAGTTGCCCACGGCCACCTAGTACCAAAGATGAAACATTGAAAAAGACTTATCTATCACAATTGATTGTTCTTTGGTTTTGTATGATACTTATATATCAAAAGAAAAAAATGGCGGGCTTTTCTTTTTTCTTTCTCTTTACAAATTGAGTTAAAAGCCACTTAAGCACTCACCAACCTGGGCGATTGAACCGTAAGTTGCCAACAACGATTGCTGGTAAAACCAAGTGGGAACAATGGCAGAAAGCGATGGAACTAATGTTTACTTTAAACTAATTATTGTATGCTACAGAACTGTTAATCCAATGACATAAGCACTCTACTTGATAAATCGTTAAATTACAAATAATCGTAACTTAATATTACATAACCGAATGTAATTAAATCTAAACTAACTGAATGCGGTATTATCTATCATATCATTATCAACTTGGACTAACAATTAAATCTTTCAAAATATTGTTTTTAATTGTTTCTCATAATATTTCATCCGTTAATGTGTGTGTGTCTAACCCTTGCTTAGTTTCTCTGGCGGTGATGGTGGCAGTGATTATTGTTTTGAGAAGAAGTACAACTACACAACCATCCTCTGTATAACACAAATCAGAGAGAGAGAAAAAAAATGGAAGGAGTCTCACACTTCCAAAAATAAACGTATCTACCAAAGAATGAAAAGGTCTACGACGGGCGTGAAAATGAAAGGCTCCCTAGGATTCGCAAACCTAACACCGTCGGGGTCGGGAGGTCGGACAGGGTAGGAAAAAGTTACAAGCTTGGCACAAGTAAGTGGAAGCAACGCAGGACTCAATTAAGAACCGTGATTGCCAACCCTCGCTCCCATGTTAAGAGACCCTGGGGCCCCTTTAACTCACATTTTACGACAAGCAGGGGATACGGGGGGTGTTATTTTACTGTTCCTACCCACAGGGGGTCGTCGCTTCTCTACGGGGTTGGGTATGAAGTGAGATGAATCTTCAAAGCGAGATTTTATGACAAGATGGTCTTCCTGACGTCAACCTCATAGGATGAGCATGTGATATATAATAGTAGGAAAGGAGATGAGAGGATTAAATCCGGTGCCGACACGTAGCCTTCTCCTATCGAATAGTCCAAAAGGGTCTGCTCAAGGCTTAATATCACCATCCGACGAACGAATCACCATCAACAGCGTTATTTTGCCCTCACTCCATATGAGTGCGAGAGGTTTGGCATTGAATCCAGGCTTTTGGCACGGAATCTAGTGATTACAAATTTTATAGCACCAACGGGACTCGAACCGGCTAACCACGGTGTCAAACCATAGAGACTTTACACCCTAACGATCATGACCACCAGGCGGAATAATAATAATAATAATAATAATAATAATAATAATAATAATAATAATAGAGCCAAGCTCTGCATTCGGGAGACGCGTGGATTCGAACCCCAGCGTTGGCTATCCTGTGAATGGTTTTATGTTGTTTCCTATTTTCACTTCCAGGCAAATGCCGAGACAGTTCCTATTCACAGGCCACAGCCGGTTCCTTCTCCCTCCCCACCTAATATCATTCACCATCATTGATTTCATCTTCATTAACTCCTCAACTGAGGTTGATGTCAAGAAGGGCATCCGGCTGTTAAAAAATTGCGATATAAATTCATCTCACCTCATTCCTGACCCCGTATCAAGAAACGGAACAAAGGGGAAGACATATAATAATAATAATAATAATAATAATAATAATAATAATAATAATAATAATAATATCTATATGTTCTCTATTTTTGATTGGGGACTTTCGGGATGAATGTAGGGACATAGTGAGAAATGAGTTGGCAACGCTGAGATCGGCGCTGTTCTAATCCGGGGAACAAACCGGAATAATGGACTGCTCATTTGCAAAGAAGTTCAGCAACCTTCGTCCGCTGTTCGGTGCAGAATGTCTCCAACTTCTCCTTTAGAAGATTGCAAAAGGAAAACATAACGCCATTATAAATACGAAAGTTATGGTAGGGGCAGCGTGTTCTGGTTCAATTCCCGGCTTGTCTAAAGATTTTAATCCGAGACTGGGGGTTAGAACGGGGTTCACTCTTGAACCCTGTAAGTTTAAATGAGAAGTTCTCTAACATGAGAGGTAGCGGCCCGGTCAAGAAAGATGAGAAGTCATCACGTCGACCACGTGACATTCCAATATCTGCAAGTCTTCAGTTGACTTGGTAGCCCAAGGTGCTTAATTGACTCTCTCTGTGTGTGTGTGTGTGTGTGTGTGTGTGTGTGTGTGTGTGTGTGTGTTTCACAGGATTTAAATTTTTCTTTTCGACTTCTAAAAATTAAATTGTCTCATCCGATTTCGAATAAACTTCGTGCGACTAAAGTATTGGCAGGCCCATATCTCTGCAGAAATCAACTTCACACTTTCGGGATGAAAGCAGTGTTGACAGTCGCAAATTGTATACGACAGAAGTTCGGCAGTTTCCAGTGTATACGTTTTAATTATGCAATTCAATTTCAGAAATATATCGATTATAGTGGAATAAAGAGCTCGCTACATCTCACGTTCCACTTTACGGTCAAACACCTCGCAGTTATCGAGTAGTGAACGTTGAACTTCTCTGTCCCTAGCACATACACAATAGCTGATTAGGAAAGTAACAGGGCGGGACGTCTTTACCGATAATAACCAGATTTAGGTAATAAAAAAGATCACGTACAAACGATAAATTTATTATAAGGTTACTTTCGTCGAAGTGCTCGTCGGGAAAGGCTCCCATTGATATTTTGTAGAGCTATAATTAATTACTACACATCGCGAACTGTACAATATTATCCCGAAAATGAGATACATTACTTCAATTATGTTTCACACAGTATATGCGATATACTATCGGCACTCAGCAGCTTCACTGCACGAACGAATCGCACTACCAACCACCACAGAAACACGTAACAATAAATACAGTCAAACCTCTATAACTGGAATATTCGATATCTCGAAAGTTTCCCAACGGAATCATAGAAGATTTACAAGCGACTGATAATGATGATGATGATTGTTGTTGTTGTTTAAAAAGGCCTAATGCCTAGGTCATTGGCCCCTAATGGTACGAAATGAAACGAAATATAATGACAATTTAAAAGTCCAAAATTCATCCACTGACCAGAATTCAAAATGTGATGATGAAGAATGAATGGATGGATATGTATTTAGAACAATCAGCGGATCCAGCTCACAATACTGAAAGTCAAAAATAATTCCAAAATCAATCCACTGACTAGAATTCAAAAAAACGACGATGAACTATGACTATGAACTTAAAACAATCAGTGGATCCGACCCGACAGTAGTATTACTGACCAAGGGACTCCTTCCAAAGAACAATCCTCAATCGATAACGCTCGTTGTCTACAGGGGTCCAAAATCCAGGTCAACGGCCTCTCATCATGGTACTTATCGCTAGGAACGTAAGAACCATGGTATTTCTCATGTAGCGGTACTACTCACAGGTAATGTAATACGCACAGGTAACGCAGACCTATGGCGTTTCTCACATAATGACGCCTCTCATAGGCAACGCAAACCCACGGTGTCCCTCACATACGTGTACTAATCACGGGCGCCGGTATTTCCGTGGTGTTTCTCACATAATGGTACAAATCACAGGCAACGTAATCCTGTGGTGTTCCGCATATTGTGGTACTAATCACAGGTACTGGAACCCCACAGTGAACCGCTCTCTGCTGCTACTAATCACAAACCTATTGAGTACCTAACATTGTGGTACTACTCGCAAGTAAAGGCGATTCATGGTGTTCCCCGCGTGATGGTACTAATCTCAAGTAGTTTCATGGTTCTGATTCAATCATCCCTTGGTCGCCCCTTTTAAGCCACCTCTTACGAAAGGCAGAGGATACCGTGGGTGAATTCATCTGCGTCCCCCACCCACAGGGGGGTTACAAGCGACTGGCCAACCGAGTCGTGGAGGCAAGTAACCAATGGGGCGTAACAATGTGAGCGTTACGTTTTACGGTATTATCTCAAATTCAACACAAAGAGAGCTTGATGGTTGGTTAATGGAGAGACAGTAAGAGGAGCGGCAAACTTATAAATTTCGTTCTGGGTGTCGTATTAACATTAATGAACTTAATTCTCTGACAGTTATGTATTACATAGTTCCACATATTCAATACTTAATCATAATCATCTTATTAAGTCTTCAAAATCTAGTACATGTTTCGGCATTTCTGTAACCATCTTCAGCTAGAATCGGAAATATTTTATCACCTTGAAAAGTGCTACGTTATAGATTAAGTATACATAAAAATATAACACAAGTACAAATTAAGATAAAGATGCCACATTTTACACAGTGTTTGTAAAATGTCCGTTGGCTTAAAGTGTTCGCAAATAGCCTTCGCGCAACACTGTATAAAATGTGGTATCTTTATTTTAATCTGTACTTGTGTTAAGTTATAAATGAAGTATACATTAAAAATATATCACTTTTCAAAGTGATTGAATATTTTTTATCCTAGCTGAAGATGGTCACAGAAAGGCCGAAACATGTACTAGGTTGTAAGACGGTATTTTTAATATGAACTTTGTAACAAATTATTTTTTAAGAGAATTAAGTTCGTTATAGTACAAGCATTTAGGAGCAACTGTGAACTGTAAAACTGACTGTACTAAGGAAATACAATCCAGAACTGGCCAAGCAAGAAATGTATTCAATAAAATGAGGAGAGCATTCTTCAGCAGAGACCTCACTTTACATCTAAAAATCACACTTTTCCGATGTTGTGTCTTCTCTATCTTGTTCTATGGAGTTGTGACTCGGACCCTAAAGAAAAGGGAAATGGACCGATTAGAGGGATTTGAGTCACGGACTTACAGAAGTATACTATTTAAAGAAATGGCTTTTACGTCGCACCGACACGGTGGGATAGGAAAGGGCTAGGAGTGGCAAGGATGCAGCCGTCCGTGGCCTGTGTGAAAATGGGAAACCATGGAAAGATATCTTCAGGACTGCCGACAGTGTGGTTTGAACCCACTATCTCCCGAATGCAGGCTCAAAGCTGCGCGCTCCTAACCGCACGGCCAACTCGCTCAGTTACAGAAGGATACTGTGGTTGAGCTGGACAGATAAGGTCGCAAATGATGAGGTATTGAAGGGAATAGGAAATGAAGTATTAAATACTGTCAAAAAGAGAAAGCTGCAGTACCTCGGCAATTTGATGCGAGGAGAGGAATATCATCTACTGCAGCTCGTCATTCAAGGGAAGATACAAGGCAAAAGAAGACATTTCTTGGATTGATACATTGAACACTATTGAGTTGTTTCGTGCTGTAATATCTAAAGCAAGAATCTGTGTGTTGGTACGCGACCTTCGAACTTTAAGAAGAATCCATTTTCTAATACTCGGAAGGTCTGTTACTAGAATTTATATGTCTCCAAGGATATTTCAAGCCCAGAAGTGAAATGTGGTTCTGTAACTCAAGTACGCAAGATAATACGCTTATGCGTACTCTATTATCCCCCACATAAATCTAGTTCCTGAAGTCAGACTGCTTGGCTGAATGGTTTAGAGCAGAGATGGCAAACCTTTTCCGACTAGCGTGTCAATTAAGATTTTACTCATTAATTTATAGTGTCTAGAGTGCCACCCAGTTATTTTCCTTAATATCATAATGAAACCCCTCATTTGACTTCAAACAGGTATTAGATTGCATTACATATAAATCCATTCGACTGAATCATTTTATTTTGCAAACATCACTGAAAAATACATTCTAAAAAGTAAATTTTAAGAAAAAGATATATTTTTGATTTAACCTAATAAAATTTGTAAAATAAAATATGGCCAAGGAATTAATTGACACTTTTTTTTTTCTAGTGGCTTAATATCGCATAGACATAGACAGGTCTTATGGCGAGTGGGAAGGAAGCGGCCGTGGCCTTAAGGTACAGCCCCAGCATTTTCCTGGTGTGGAAATGGGGAACCACGGAAAACCATCTTCAGGGATGTAAACAGTGGGTTTCGAAGCCACTATCTCCCGGATGCAAGCTCAAAGCTGCGCGCCAGTCGCCCGGTCCAAAGCGTAATGTTAAAATATGCTATGCTGTTAGATTCTCGACCCATTTCGACATGTTAAAACATTAAAATATGTGGTCTGCCGTGCCATGGACGTCGTGTCCGCGTGTCACCTAGTGGCAGGCGTGTAATTGGCTGGTTTAGAGGGTCGGCGATTGGAATCATGTCCGATTAATCTTCTGGCTCAGGGACTGGATATTTGTGTTCGTCCCATTTCATCTTCATATTCGGACAATACAGCACAAACAGGTCGCACCCGCAACCCCGCAGGTGTGGGAAAAGCGTTAGAAGAAAAACAATCTAGTTCCTGAAGCAGGAACCTGAACTTAAGTCGTCTCCTTATAAATTCTTTACATTTTAGTCAGAGTGTATTGTTTGACTAGCCACATGCGATAGCATCTCAACGGTACGGTAGTGCACTTCGCAACCTTCAGCAAGCTGTTTACAGTACGGGGTGACGCGTGTTGCTGGATTACAAGCCCTACTGTCCGGTTCCATGGCTAAATGGTTAGCGTGCTGGCCTTTGGTCATAGGAGTCCCGGCTTCAATTCCCGGCAGGGTCGAGAATTTTAGGCATCATTGGTTAATTTCGCTGGCACGGGGGCTGGGTGTATGTGTTGTCTTCATTATCATTTCATCCTCATCACGGCACGCAGGTCGCCTACGGGTGTCAAATCGAAAGACCTGCACCTGGCGAGCCGAACATGTCCTTGGACACTCCCGGCACTAAAAGCCACATGCCATTTCATTTTTACAAGCCTTGCTCAGAATGGTAACGTCAGCGCCACGGAGAAGAAACATGTGCTGCCTAGTTTCGGAAAAACATCTTCAGGACTGCCGACAGTGGGGTTCGAACCCACTATCTCCCGAATACGAGCTAATAGCTACGTGATCCAAACCCCACAACCACTTGTTTGATCTATCGCACCGTCTCCAGTCACCAAACTGATACGGATGTTTAGATCTATGTTTTTTTTGCAATATTTTATGCACGATTTCGCGAAAGCGAAACAACTTTTCGCGTTATTTCGCGAAATAGGCCTTAACTCACGCTTGAATTTCGCTCTAATCATTTTCTAAACTTATTCAAAAACTCATTCGTGTGATTTGTGAATTGTTTATGTGAAAGATATATACTGTAGAAACAATAATAATAATAATAATAATAATAATAATAATAATAATAATAATAATAATAATACAATCTTGATTAGGATTATAAAACAGCCCTAAACAAAATTACATAGCAAATTAACCTTCACCCTATATGGCCATCCCATTAAATGATTTCCCAGAATATTAAAATGAACAGGTATTTCTGTCGAATTGAGAAATCCTTATTACGTTCTGTTTCCCTTCACAAATGTAATTTTGGAATATAATTTCAAGCTCGTTACTTTCCATAAATTTCGCTACAGTTTCGCTCTTATCGCACAATAAGAAATTTTCGGACTAAATTGGCCTTCTCGCTTCAATTCACTACAATTCGAAAAAAAAATCGCTCTTTTCGTAACCAGAATCATTATGATTCGTTAAGACAGAATATTTCAAAATCGCTTCAATTTTTTTTTTTT